>NW_026967466.1:1698454-2038145 GCF_028390025.1 Pseudophryne corroboree
ATTTTGGCATTCTAGAACTCCCAACATTCTATTTTGGAATTCTGCAACACCAACATTCTATTTTGGCATTCTAGAACTCCCAACATTCTATTTTGGCATTCTAGAACTCCCAACATTCTATTTTGGAATTCTGCAACACCAACATTCTATTTTGGATTTCTAGAACTCCCAACATTCTATTTTGGCATTCTAGAACTCCCAACATTCTATTTTGGCATTCTAGAACTCTTAACATTCTATTTTGGCATTCATACTAGAACTCCCAACATTCTATTTTGGCATTCTAGAACTACCAACATTCTATTTTGGCATTCTAGAACTCCCAGCATTCTATTTTGGAATTCTAGAACTCCCAACATTCTATTTTGGAATTCTGCAACACCAACATTCTATTTTGGATTTCTAGAACTCCCAACATTCTATTTTGGCATTCTAGAACTCCCAACATTCTATTTTGGAATTCTAGAACTACCAACATTCTATTTTGGCATTCTAGAACTCCAAACATTCTATTTTGGAATTCTGCAACACCAACATTCTATTTTGGAATTCTAGAACTCCCAACATTCTATTTTGGCATTCTAGAACTCCCAACATTCTATTGTGGCATTCTAGAACTCCCAACATTCTATTTTGGCATTCTAGAACTCCCAACATTCTATTTTGGAATTCTACAACTACCAACATTCTATTTTGGCATTCTAGAACTCCCAACATTCTATTTTGGAATTCTGCAACACCAACATTCTATTTTGGCATTCTAGAACTCCCAACATTCTATTTTGGCATTCTAGAACTCCCAACATTCTATTTTGGAATTCTGCAACACCAACATTCTATTTTGGATTTCTAGAACTCCCAACATTCTATTTTGGCATTCTAGAACTCCCAACATTCTATTTTGGAATTCTAGAACTACCAACATTCTATTTTGGCATTCTAGAACTCCAAACATTCTATTTTGGAATTCTGCAACACCAACATTCTATTTTGGATTTCTAGAACTCCCAACATTCTATTTTGGCATTCTAGAACTCCCAACATTCTATTTTGGAATTCTAGAACTACCAACATTCTATTTTGGCATTCTAGAACTCCAAACATTCTATTTTGGAATTCTGCAACACCAACATTCTATTTTGGAATTCTAGAACTCCCAACATTCTATTTTGGCATTCTAGAACTCCCAACATTCTATTGTGGCATTCCAGAACTCCCAACATTCTATTTTGGCATTCTAGAACTCCCAACATTCTATTTTGGCATTCTAGAACTCCCAACATTCTATTTTGGCATTCTAGAATTCCCAACATTCTATTTTGGCATTCTAGAACTCCCAACATTCTATTTTGGCATTCTAGAACTCCCAACATTCTATTTTGGCATTCTAGAACTCTTAACATTCTATTTTGGCATTCTAGAACTCCCAACATTCTATTTTGGCATTCTAGAACTACCAACATTCTATTTTGGCATTCTAGAACTCCCAGCATTCTATTTTGGAATTCTAGAACTCCCAACATTCTATTTTGGAATTCTGCAACACCAACATTCTATTTTGGCATTCTAGAACTACCAACATTCTATTTTGGCATTCTAGAACTCCCAACATTCTATTTTGGAATTCTAGAATTACCAACATTCTATTTTGGCATTCTAGAACTCCCAACATTCTATTTTGGAATTCTGCAACACCAACATTCTATTTTGGATTTCTAGAACTCCCAACATTCTATTTTGGCATTCTAGAACTCCCAACATTCTATTTTGGAATTCTGCAACACCAACATTCTATTTTGGCATTCTAGAACTCCCAACATTCTATTTTGGCATTCTAGAACTCCCAACATTCTACTTTGGAATTCTGCAACACCAACATTCTATTTTGGATTTCTAGAACTCCCAACATTCTATTTTGGCATTCTAGAACTCCCAACATTCTATTTTGGAATTCTAGAACTACCAACATTCTATTTTGGCATTCTAGAACTCCAAACATTCTATTTTGGAATTCTGCAACACCAACATTCTATTTTGGAATTCTAGAACTCCCAACATTCTATTTTGGCATTCTAGAACTCCCAACATTCTATTGTGGCATTCTAGAACTCCCAACATTCTATTGTGGCATTCTAGAACTCCCAACATTCTATTTTGGCATTCTAGAACTCCCAACATTCTATTTTGGAATTCTACAACTACCAACATTCTATTTTGGCATTCTAGAACTCCCAACATTCTATTTTGGAATTCTGCAACACCAACATTCTATTTTGGATTTCTAGAACTCCCAACATTCTATTTTGGCATTCTAGAACTCCCAACATTCTATTTTGGAATTCTAGAACTCCCAACATTCTATTTTGGAATTCTGCAACACCAACATTCTATTTTGGCATTCTAGAACTCCAAACATTCTATTTTGGAATTCTGCAACACCAACATTCTATTTTGGATTTCTAGAACTCCCAACATTCTATTTTGGCATTCTAGAACTCCCAACATTCTATTTTGGCATTCTAGAACTCCCAACATTCTATTTTGGAATTCTAGAACTACCAACATTCTATTTTGGCATTCTAGAACTCCAAACATTCTATTTTGGAATTCTGCAACACCAACATTCTATTTTGGATTTCTAGAACTCCCAACATTCTATTTTGGCATTCTAGAACTCCCAGCATTCTATTTTGGAATTCTAGAACTCCCAACATTCTATTTTGGAATTCTGCAACACCAACATTCTAATTTGGATTTCTAGAACTCCCAACATTCTATTTTGGCATTCTAGAACTCCCAACATTCTATTTTGGAATTCTGCAACACCAACATTCTATTTTGGCATTCTAGAACTCCCAACATTCTATTTTGGCATTCTAGAACTCCCAACATTCTATTTTGGAATTCTGCAACACCAACATTCTATTTTGGATTTCTAGAACTCCCAACATTCTATTTTGGCATTCTAGAACTCCCAACATTCTATTTTGGAATTCTAGAACTACCAACATTCTATTTTGGCATTCTAGAACTCCAAACATTCTATTTTGGAATTCTGCAACACCAACATTCTATTTTGGAATTCTAGAACTCCCAACATTCTATTTTGGCATTCTAGAACTCCCAACATTCTATTGTGGCATTCTAGAACTCCATTCTATTTTGGAATTCTGCAACACCAACATTCTATTTTGGAATTCTAGAACTCCCAGCATTCTATTTTGGAATTCTAGAACTCCCAACATTCTATTTTGGAATTCTGCAACACCAACATTCTATTTTGGCATTCTAGAACTACCAACATTCTATTTTGGCATTCTAGAACTCCCAACATTCTATTTTGGAATTCTAGAATTACCAACATTCTATTTTGGCATTCTAGAACTCCCAACATTCTATTTTGGAATTCTGCAACACCAACATTCTATTTTGAATTTCTAGAACTCCCAACATTCTATTTTGGCATTCTAGAACTCCCAACATTCTATTTTGGAATTCTGCAACACCAACATTCTATTTTGGCATTCTAGAACTCCCAACATTCTATTTTGGCATTCTAGAACTCCCAACATTCTATTTTGGAATTCTGCAACACCAACATTCTATTTTGGATTTCTAGAACTCCCAACATTCTATTTTGGCATTCTAGAACTCCCAACATTCTATTTTGGAATTCTAGAACTACCAACATTCTATTTTGGCATTCTAGAACTCCAAACATTCTATTTTGGAATTCTGCAACACCAACATTCTATTTTGGAATTCTAGAACTCCCAACATTCTATTTTGGCATTCTAGAACTCCCAACATTCTATTTTGGCATTCTAGAACTCCCAACATTCTATTATGGCATTCTAGAACTCCCAACATTCTATTTTGTCATTCTAGAACTCCCAACATTCTATTTTGGCATTCTAGAACTCTTAACATTCTATTTTGGCATTCTAGAACTCCCAACATTCTATTTTGGCATTCTAGAACTCCCAACATTCTATTATGGCATTCTAGAACTCCCAACATTCTATTTTGGCATTCTAGAACTCCCAACATTCTATTTTGGCATTCTAGAACTCTTAACATTCTATTTTGGCATTCATACTAGAACTCCCAACATTCTATTTTGGCATTCTAGAACTACCAACATTCTATTTTGGCATTCTAGAACTCCCAGCATTCTATTTTGGAATTCTAGAACTCCCAACATTCTATTTTGGAATTCTGCAACACCAACATTCTATTTTGGATTTCTAGAACTCCCAACATTCTATTTTGGCATTCTAGAACTCCCAACATTCTATTTTGGCATTCTAGAACTCCCAACATTCTATTTTGGAATTCTAGAACTACCAACATTCTATTTTGGCATTCTAGAACTCCAAACATTCTATTTTGGAATTCTGCAACACCAACATTCTATTTTGGAATTCTAGAACTCCCAACATTCTATTTTGGCATTCTAGAACTCCCAACATTCTATTGTGGCATTCTAGAACTCCCAACATTCTATTTTGGCATTCTAGAACTCCCAACATTCTATTTTGGAATTCTACAACTACCAACATTCTATTTTGGCATTCTAGAACTCCCAACATTCTATTTTGGAATTCTGCAACACCAACATTCTATTTTGGCATTCTAGAACTCCCAACATTCTATTTTGGCATTCTAGAACTCCCAACATTCTATTTTGGAATTCTGCAACACCAACATTCTATTTTGGATTTCTAGAACTCCCAACATTCTATTTTGGCATTCTAGAACTCCCAACATTCTATTTTGGAATTCTAGAACTACCAACATTCTATTTTGGCATTCTAGAACTCCAAACATTCTATTTTGGAATTCTGCAACACCAACATTCTATTTTGGAATTCTAGAACTCCCAACATTCTATTTTGGCATTCTAGAACTCCCAACATTCTATTGTGGCATTCTAGAACTCCCAACATTCTATTTTGGCATTCTAGAACTCCCAACATTCTATTTTGGAATTCTACAACTACCAACATTCTATTTTGGCATTCTAGAACTCCCAACATTCTATTTTGGAATTCTGCAACACCAACATTCTATTTTGGCATTCTAGAACTCCCAACATTCTATTTTGGAATTCTAGAACTCCCAACATTCTATTTTGGAATTCTAGAACTACAAACATTCTATTTTGGCATTCTAGAACTCCAAACATTCTATTTTGGAATTCTGCAACACCAACATTCTATTTTGGATTTCTAGAACTCTTAACATTCTATTTTGGCATTCTAGAACTTCCAACATTCTATTTTGGAATTCTAGAACTACCAACATTCTATTTTGGCATTCTAGAACTCCAAACATTCTATTTTGGAATTCTGCAACACCAACATTCTATTTTGGATTTCTAGAACTCCCAACATTCTATTTTGGCATTCTAGAACTCCCAGCATTCTATTTTGGAATTCTAGAACTCCCAACATTCTATTTTGGAATTCTAGAACTCCCAACATTCTATTTTGGCATTCTAGAACTCCCAACATTCTATTCTTGAATTCTGCAACACCAACATTCTGTTTTGGAATTCTAGAAATACCAACATTCTATTTTGGCATTCTAGAACTCCCAACATTCTATTCTTGAATTCTGCAACACCAACATTCTATTTTGGAATTCTAGAAATACCAACATTCTATTTTGGCATTCTAGAACTCCCAACATTCTATTTTGGAATTCTGCAACACCAACATTCTATTTTGGATTTCTAGAACTCCCAACATTCTATTTTGGCATTCTAGAACTCCCAACATTCTATTTTTGAATTCTGCAACACCAACATTCTATTTTGGCATTCTAGAACCCCCAACATTCTATTTTGGCATTCTAGAACTCCCAACATTCTATTTTGGAATTCTGCAACACCAACATTCTATTTTGGATTTCTAGAACTCCCAACATTCTATTTTGGCATTCTAGAACTCCCAACATTCTATTTTGGAATTCTAGAACTACCAACATTCTATTTTGGCATTCTAGAACTCCAAACATTCTATTTTGGAATTCTGCAACACCAACTTTCTATTTTGGAATTCTAGAACTCCCAACATTCTATTTTGGCATTCTAGAACTCCCAACATTCTATTGTGGCATTCCAGAACTCCCAACATTCTATTTTGGCATTCTAGAACTCCCAACATTCTATTTTGGCATTCTAGAACTCCCAACATTCTATTTTGGCATTCTAGAACTCCCAACATTCTATTATGGCATTCTAGAACTCCCAACATTCTATTTTGGCATTCTAGAACTCCCAACATTCTATTTTGGCATTCTAGAACTCTTAACATTCTATTTTGGCATTCTAGAACTCCCAACATTCTATTTTGGCATTCTAGAACTACCAACATTCTATTTTGGCATTCTAGAACTCCCAGCATTCTATTTTGGAATTCTAGAACTACCAACATTCTATTTTGGAATTCTGCAACACCAACATTCTATTTTGGAATTCTAGAACTCCCAACATTCTATTTTGGCATTCTAGAACTCCCAACATTCTATTGTGGCATTCTAGAACTCCCAACATTCTATTTTGGCATTCTAGAACTCCCAACATTCTATTTTGGAATTCTACAACTACCAACATTCTATTTTGGCATTCTAGAACTCCCAACATTCTATTTTGGAATTCTGCAACACCAACATTCTATTTTGGATTTCTAGAACTCCCAACATTCTATTTTGGCATTCTAGAACTCCCAACATTCTATTTTGGAATTCTAGAACTCCCAACATTCTATTTTGGAATTCTAGAACTACCAACATTCTATTTTGGCATTCTAGAACTCCAAACATTCTATTTTGGAATTCTGCAACACCAACATTCTATTTTGGATTTCTAGAACTCCCAACATTCTATTTTGGCATTCTAGAACTTCCAACATTCTATTTTGGAATTCTAGAACTACCAACATTCTATTTTGGCATTCTAGAACTCCAAACATTCTATTTTGGAATTCTGCAACACCAACATTCTATTTTGGATTTCTAGAACTCCCAACATTCTATTTTGGCATTCTAGAACTCCCAGCATTCTATTTTGGAATTCTAGAACTCCCAACATTCTATTTTGGCATTCTAGAACTCCCAACATTCTATTCTTGAATTCTGCAACACCAACATTCTGTTTTGGAATTCTAGAAATACCAACATTCTATTTTGGCATTCTAGAACTCCCAACATTCTATTCTTGAATTCTGCAACACCAACATTCTATTTTGGAATTCTAGAAATACCAACATTCTATTTTGGCATTCTAGAACTCCCAACATTCTATTTTGGAATTCTGCAACACCAACATTCTATTTTGGATTTCTAGAACTCCCAACATTCTATTTTGGCATTCTAGAACTCCCAACATTCTATTGTGGCATTCCAGAACTCCCAACATTCTATTTTGGCATTCTAGAACTCCCAACATTCTTTTTTTGCATTCTAGAACTCCCAACATTCTATTTTGGCATTCTAGAACTCCCAACATTCTATTATGGCATTCTAGAACTCCCAACATTCTATTTTGGCATTCTAGAACTCTTAACATTCTATTTTGGCATTCTAGAACTCCCAACATTCTATTTTGGAATTCTAGAACTACCAACATTCTATTTTGGAATTCTAGAACTACCAACATTCTATTTTGGAATTCTAGAACTACCAACATTCTATTTTGGCATTCTAGAACTCCCAACATTCTATTTTGGCATTCTAGAACTACCAACATTCTATTTTGGCATTCTAGAACTCCCAACATTCTATTTTGGAATTCTAGAAATACCAACATTCTATTTTGGCATTCTAGAACTCCCAACATTCTATTTTGGAATTCTGCAACACCAACATTCTATTTTGGATTTCTAGAACTCCCAACATTCTATTTTGGCATTCTAGAACTCCCAGCATTCTATTTTGGAATTCTAGAACTCCCAACATTCTATTTTGGAATTCTGCAACACCAACATTCTATTTTGGCATTCTAGAACTACCAACATTCTATTTTGGCATTCTAGAACTCCCAACATTCTATTTTGGAATTCTAGAAATACCAACATTCTATTTTGGCATTCTAGAACTCCCAACATTCTATTTTGGAATTCTGCAACACCAACATTCTATTTTGGATTTCTAGAACTCCCAACATTCTATTTTGGCATTCTAGAACTCCCAACATTCTATTTTGGAATTCTGCAACACCAACATTCTATTTTGGCATTCTAGAACTCCCAACATTCTATTTTGGCATTCTAGAACTCCCAACATTCTATTTTGGAATTCTGCAACACCAACATTCTATTTTGGATTTCTAGAACTCCCAACATTCTATTTTGGCATTCTAGAACTCCCAACATTCTATTTTGGAATTCTAGAACTACCAACATTCTATTTTGGCATTCTAGAACTCCAAACATTCTATTTTGGAATTCTGCAACACCAACATTCTATTTTGGAATTCTAGAACTCCCAACATTCTATTTTGGCATTCTAGAACTCCCAACATTCTATTTTGGCATTCTTGAACTCCCAACATTCTATTTTGGAATTCTAGAACTCCCAACATTCTATTTTGGAATTCTAGAACTCCCAACATTCTATTTTGGAATTCTGCAACACCAACATTCTATTTTGGAATTCTAGAACTCCCAACATTCTATTTTGGCATTCTAGAACTCCCAACATTCTATTTTGGAATTCTAGAACTACCAACATTCTATTTTGGCATTCTAGAACTCCTAACATTCTATTTTGGAATTCTAGAAATACCAACATTCTATTTTGGCATTCTAGAACTCCCAACATTCTATTTTGGAATTCTGCAACACCAACATTCTATTTTGGATTTCTAGAACTCCCAACATTCTATTTTGGCATTCTAGAACTCCCAGCATTCTATTTTGGAATTCTAGAACTCCCAACATTCTATTTTGGAATTCTGCAACACCAACATTCTATTTTGGCATTCTAGAACTACCAACATTCTATTTTGGCATTCTAGAACTCCCAACATTCTATTTTGGAATTCTAGAAATACCAACATTCTATTTTGGCATTCTAGAACTCCCAACATTCTATTTTGGAATTCTGCAACACCAACATTCTATTTTGGATTTCTAGAACTCCCAACATTCTATTTTGGCATTCTAGAACTCCCAACATTCTATTTTGGAATTCTGCAACACCAACATTCTATTTTGGCATTCTAGAACTCCCAACATTCTATTTTGGCATTCTAGAACTCCCAACATTCTATTTTGGAATTCTGCAACACCAACATTCTATTTTGGATTTCTAGAACTCCCAACATTCTATTTTGGCATTCTAGAACTCCCAACATTCTATTTTGGAATTCTAGAACTACCAACATTCTATTTTGGCATTCTAGAACTCCAAACATTCTATTTTGGAATTCTGCAACACCAACATTCTATTTTGGAATTCTAGAACTCCCAACATTCTATTTTGGCATTCTAGAACTCCCAACATTCTATTTTGGCATTCTTGAACTCCCAACATTCTATTTTGGAATTCTAGAACTCCCAACATTCTATTTTGGAATTCTAGAACTCCCAACATTCTATTTTGGAATTCTGCAACACCAACATTCTATTTTGGAATTCTAGAACTCCCAACATTCTATTTTGGCATTCTAGAACTCCCAACATTCTATTTTGGAATTCTAGAACTACCAACATTCTATTTTGGCATTCTAGAACTCCTAACATTCTATTTTGGAATTCTAGAACTACCGACATTCTATATTGGCATTCTAGAACTCCAAACATTCTATTTTGGAATTCTGCAACACCAACATTCTATTTTGGAATTCTAGAACTCCCAACATTCTATTTTGGCATTCTAGAACTCCCAACATTCTATTGTGGCATTCCAGAACTCCCAACATTCTATTTTGGCATTCTAGAACTCCCAACATTCTATTTTGGCATTCTAGAACTCCCAACATTATATTTTGGCATTCTAGAACTCCCAACATTCTATTATGGCATTCTAGAACTCCCAACATTCTATTTTGGCATTCTAGAACTCCCAACATTCTATTTTGGCATTCTAGAACTCTTAACATTCTATTTTGGCATTCTAGAACTCCCAACATTCTATTTTGGAATTCTAGAACTACCAACATTCTATTTTGGAATTCTAGAACTACCAACATTCTATTTTGGAATTCTAGAACTACCAACATTCTATTTTGGCATTCTAGAACTCCCAACATTCTATTTTGGCATTCTAGAACTACCAACATTCTATTTTGGCATTCTAGAACTCCCAACATTCTATTTTGGAATTCTAGAAATACCAACATTCTATTTTGGCATTCTAGAACTCCCAACATTCTATTTTGGAATTCTGCAACACCAACATTCTATTTTGGATTTCTAGAACTCCCAACATTCTATTTTGGCATTCTAGAACTCCCAGCATTCTATTTTGGAATTCTAGAACTCCCAACATTCTATTTTGGAATTCTGCAACACCAACATTCTATTTTGGCATTCTAGAACTACCAACATTCTATTTTGGCATTCTAGAACTCCCAACATTCTATTTTGGAATTCTAGAAATACCAACATTCTATTTTGGCATTCTAGAACTCCCAACATTCTATTTTGGAATTCTGCAACACCAACATTCTATTTTGGATTTCTAGAACTCCCAACATTCTATTTTGGCATTCTAGAACTCCCAACATTCTATTTTGGAATTCTGCAACACCAACATTCTATTTTGGCATTCTAGAACTCCCAACATTCTATTTTGGCATTCTAGAACTCCCAACATTCTATTTTGGAATTCTGCAACACCAACATTCTATTTTGGATTTCTAGAACTCCCAACATTCTATTTTGGCATTCTAGAACTCCCAACATTCTATTTTGGAATTCTAGAACTACCAACATTCTATTTTGGCATTCTAGAACTCCAAACATTCTATTTTGGAATTCTGCAACACCAACATTCTATTTTGGAATTCTAGAACTCCCAACATTCTATTTTGGCATTCTAGAACTCCCAACATTCTATTGTGGCATTCTAGAACTCCCAACATTCTATTTTGGCATTCTAGAACTCCCAACATTCTATTTTGGAATTCTGCAACACCAACATTCTATTTTGGATTTCTAGAACTCCCAACATTCTATTTTGGCATTCTAGAACTCCCAACATTCTATTTTGGAATTCTAGAACTCCCAACATCCTATTTTGGAATTCTAGAACTACCAACATTCTATTTTGGCATTCTAGAACTCCAAACATTCTATTTTGGAATTCTGCAACACCAACATTCTATTTTGGATTTCTAGAACTCCCAACATTCTATTTTGGCATTCTAGAACTCCCAACATTCTATTTTGGAATTCTAGAACTACCAACATTCTATTTTGGCATTCTAGAACTCCAAACATTCTATTTTGGAATTCTGCAACACCAACATTCTATTTTGGATTTCTAGAACTCCCAACATTCTATTTTGGCATTCTAGAACTCCCAGCATTCTATTTTGGAATTCTAGAACTCCCAACATTCTATTTTGGAATTCTAGAACTCCCAACATTCTATTTTGGCATTCTAGAACTCCCAACATTCTATTCTTGAATTCTGCAACACCAACATTCTGTTTTGGAATTCTAGAACTCCCAACATTCTATTTTGGCATTCTAGAACTCCCAACATTATATTTTGGAATTCTAGAACTACCAACATTCTATTTTGGCATTCTAGAACTCCCAACATTCTATTTTGGCATTCTAGAACTCCCAACATTCTATTTTGGCATTCTAGAACTCTTAACATTCTATTTTGGCATTCCAGAACTCCCAACATTCTATTTTGGAATTCTAGAACTCCAAACATTCTATTTTGGAATTCTAGAACTCCCAACATTCTATTTTGGCATTCTTGAACTCCCAACATTCTGTTTTGGAATTCTAGAACTCCCAACATTCTATTTTGGAATTCTAGAACTAGCAACATTCTATTTTGGCATTCTAGAACTCCAAACATTCTATTTTGGAATTCTAGAACTCCAAACATTCTATTTTGGAATTCTAGAACTCCCAACATTCTATTTTGGCATTCTTGAACTCCCAACATTCTATTTTGGAATTCTAGAACTCCCAACATTCTATTTTGGAATTCTGCAACATCAGCATTCTACTTTGGAATTCTAGAACTCCCAACATTCTATTTTGGAATTCTAGAACTCCAAACATTCTATTTTGGAATTCTAGAACTCCCAACATTCTATTATGGCATTCTAGAACTCCCAACATTCTATTTTGGCATTCTAGAACTCCCAACATTCTATTTTGGAATTCTCGAACTACCAACATTCTTTTTTGGAATTCTAGAACTAGCAACATTCTATTTTGGCATTCTAGAACTCCCAACATTCTATTTTGGCATTCTAGAACTCCAAACATTCTATTTTGGAATTCTAGAACTCCAAACATTCTATTTTGGAATTCTAGAACTCCCAACATTCTATTTTGGCATTCTTGAACTCCCAACATTCTATTTTGGAATTCTAGAACTCCCAACATTCTATTTTGGAATTCTAGAACTAGCAACATTCTATTTTGGCATTCTAGAATTTCAAACATTCTATTTTGGAATTCTAGAACTCCAAACATTCTATTTTGGAATTCTAGAACTCCCAACATTCTATTTTGGCATTCTTGAACTCCCAACATTCTATTTTGGAATTCTAGAACTCCCAACATTCTATTTTGGCATTCTAGAACTCCCAACATTCTATTTTGGAATTCTAGAACTACCAACATTCTATTTTGGCATTCTAGAACTCCTAACATTCTATTTTGGAATTCTAGAACTACCGACATTCTATATTGGCATTCTAGAACTCCAAACATTCTATTTTGGAATTCTGCAACACCAACATTCTATTTTGGAATTCTAGAACTCCCAACATTCTATTTTGGCATTCAAGAACTCCCAACATTCTATTTTGGCATTCTAGAACTACCAACATTCTATTTTGGCATTCTAGAACTCCCAACATTCTATTTTGGAATTCTAGAAATACCAACATTCTATTTTGGCATTCTAGAACTCCCAACATTCTATTTTGGAATTCTGCAACACCAACATTCTATTTTGGATTTCTAGAACTCCCAACATTCTATTTTGGCATTCTAGAACTCCCAGCATTCTATTTTGGAATTCTAGAACTCCCAACATTCTATTTTGGAATTCTGCAACACCAACATTCTATTTTGGCATTCTAGAACTACCAACATTCTATTTTGGCATTCTAGAACTCCCAACATTCTATTTTGGAATTCTAGAAATACCAACATTCTATTTTGGCATTCTAGAACTCCCAACATTCTATTTTGGAATTCTGCAACACCAACATTCTATTTTGGATTTCTAGAACTCCCAACATTCTATTTTGGCATTCTAGAACTCCCAACATTCTATTTTGGAATTCTGCAACAACAACATTCTATTTTGGCATTCTAGAACTCCCAACATTCTATTTTGGCATTCTAGAACTCCCAACATTCTATTTTGGAATTCTGCAACACCAACATTCTATTTTGGATTTCTAGAACTCCCAACATTCTATTTTGGCATTCTAGAACTCCCAACATTCTATTTTGGAATTCTAGAACTACCAACATTCTATTTTGGCATTCTAGAACTCCAAACATTCTATTTTGGAATTCTGCAACACCAACATTCTATTTTGGATTTCTAGAACTCCCAACATTCTATTTTGGCATTCTAGAACTCCCAACATTCTATTTTGGAATTCTAGAACTCCCAACATTCTATTTTGGAATTCTGCAACACCAACATTCTATTTTGGCATTCTAGAACTACCAACATTCTATTTTGGCATTCTAGAACTCCCAACATTCTATTTTGGAATTCTGCAACACCAACATTCTATTTTGGATTTCTAGAACTCCCAACATTCTATTTTGGCATTCTAGAACTCCCAACATTCTATTTTGGCATTCTAGAACTACCAACATTCTATTTTGGCATTCTAGAACTCCCAACATTCTATTTTGGAATTCTAGAAATACCAACATTCTATTTTGGCATTCTAGAACTCCCAACATTCTATTTTGGAATTCTGCAACACCAACATTCTATTTTGGATTTCTAGAACTCCCAACATTCTATTTTGGCATTCTAGAACTCCCAGCATTCTATTTTGGAATTCTAGAACTCCCAACATTCTATTTTGGAATTCTGCAACACCAACATACTATTTTGGCATTCTAGAACTACCAACATTCTTTTTTGGCATTCTAGAACTCCCAACATTCTATTTGGGAATTCTAGAAATACCAACATTCTATTTTGGCATTCTAGAACTCCCAACATTCTATTTTGGAATTCTGCAACACCAACATTCTATTTTGGATTTCTAGAACTCCCAACATTCTATTTTGGCATTCTAGAACTCCCAACATTCTATTTTGGAATTCTGCAACAACATTCTATTTTGGCATTCTAGAACTCCCAACATTCTATTTTGGCATTCTAGAACTCCCAACATTCTATTTTGGAATTCTGCAACACCAACATTCTATTTTGGATTTCTAGAACTCCCAACATTCTATTTTGGCATTCTAGAACTCCCAACATTCTATTTTGGAATTCTAGAACTACCAACATTCTATTTTGGCATTCTAGAACTCCAAACATTCTATTTTGGAATTCTGCAACACCAACATTCTATTTTGGAATTCTAGAACTCCCAACATTCTATTTTGGCATTCTAGAACTCCCAACATTCTATTGTGGCATTCCAGAACTCCCAACATTCTATTTTGGCATTCTAGAACTCCCAACATTCTATTTTGGCATTCTAGAACTCCCAACATTCTATTTTGGCATTCTAGAACTCCCAACATTCTATTTTGGCATTCTAGAACTCCCAACATTCTATTTTGGCATTCTAGAACTCTTAACATTCTATTTTGGCATTCTAGAACTCCCAACATTCTATTTTGGAATTCTAGAACTCCCAACATTCTATTTTGGCATTCTAGAACTCCAAACATTCTATTTTGGAATTCTGCAACACCAACATTCTATTTTGGAATTCTAGAACTCCCAACATTCTATTTTGGCATTCTAGAACTCCCAACATTCTATTGTGGCATTCCAGTACTCCCAACATTCTATTTTGGCATTCTAGAACTCCCAACATTCTATTTTGGCATTCTAGAACTCCCAACATTCTATTTTGGCATTCTAGAACTCCCAACATTCTATTTTGGCATTCTAGAACTCCCAACATTCTATTTTGGCATTCTAGAACTCCCAACATTCTATTTTGGCATTCTAGAACTCCCAACATTCTATTTTGGCATTCTAGAACTCCCAACATTCTATTTTGGCATTCTAGAACTCCCAACATTCTATTTTGGCATTCTAGAACTCCCAACATTCTATTTTGGCATTCTAGAACTCTTAACATTCTATTTTGGCATTCTAGAACTCCCAACATTCTATTTTGGCATTCTAGAACTCCCAGCATTCTATTTTGGAATTCTAGAACTCCCAACATTCTATTTTGGAATTCTGCAACACCAACATTCTATTTTGGCATTCTAGAACTACCAACATTCTATTTTGGCATTCTAGAACTCCCAACATTCTATTTTGGAATTCTAGAAATACCAACATTCTATTTTGGCATTCTAGAACTCCCAACATTCTATTTTGGAATTCTGCAACACCAACATTCTATTTTGGATTTCTAGAACTCCCAACATTCTATTTTGGCATTCTAGAACTCCCAACATTCTATTTTGGAATTCTGCAACACCAACATTCTATTTTGGCATTCTAGAACTCCCAACATTCTATTTTGGCATTCTAGAACTCCCAACATTCTATTTTGGAATTCTGCAAAACCAACATTCTATTTTGGATTTCTAGAACTCCCAACATTCTATTTTGGCATTCTAGAACTCCCAACATTCTATTTTGGAATTCTAGAACTACCAACATTCTATTTTGGCATTCTAGAACTCCAAACATTCTATTTTGGAATTCTGCAACACCAACATTCTATTTTGGAATTCTAGAACTCCCAACATTCTATTTTGGCATTCTAGAACTCCCAACATACTATTGTGGCATTCTAGAACTCCCAACATTCTATTTTGGCATTCTAGAACTACCAACATTCTATTTTGGCATTCTAGAACTCCCAACATTCTATTTTGGAATTCTAGAAATACCAACATTCTATTTTGGCATTCTAGAACTCCCAACATTCTATTTTGGAATTCTGCAACACCAACATTCTATTTTGGATTTCTAGAACTCCCAACATTCTATTTTGGCATTCTAGAACTCCCAGCATTCTATTTTGGAATTCTAGAACTCCCAACATTCTATTTTGGAATTCTGCAACACCAACATTCTATTTTGGCATTCTAGAACTACCAACATTCTTTTTTGGCATTCTAGAACTCCCAACATTCTATTTGGGAATTCTAGAAATACCAACATTCTATTTTGGCATTCTAGAACTCCCAACATTCTATTTTGGAATTCTGCAACACCAACATTCTATTTTGGATTTCTAGAACTCCCAACATTCTATTTTGGCATTCTAGAACTCCCAACATTCTATTTTGGAATTCTGCAACAACATTCTATTTTGGCATTCTAGAACTCCCAACATTCTATTTTGGCATTCTAGAACTCCCAACATTCTATTTTGGAATTCTGCAACACCAACATTCTATTTTGGATTTCTAGAACTCCCAACATTCTATTTTGGCATTCTAGAACTCCCAACATTCTATTTTGGAATTCTAGAACTACCAACATTCTATTTTGGCATTCTAGAACTCCAAACATTCTATTTTGGAATTCTGCAACACCAACATTCTATTTTGGAATTCTAGAACTCCCAACATTCTATTTTGGCATTCTAGAACTCCCAACATTCTATTGTGGCATTCCAGAACTCCCAACATTCTATTTTGGCATTCTAGAACTCCCAACATTCTATTTTGGAATTCTAGAACTCCCAACATTCTATTTTGGCATTCTAGAACTCCAAACATTCTATTTTGGAATTCTGCAACACCAACATTCTATTTTGGAATTCTAGAACTCCCAACATTCTATTTTGGAATTCTAGAAATACCAACATTCTATTTTGGCATTCTAGAACTCCCAACATTCTATTTTGGAATTCTGCAACACCAACATTCTATTTTGGATTTCTAGAACTCCCAACATTCTATTTTGGCATTCTAGAACTCCCAACATTCTATTTTGGAATTCTGCAACAACAACATTCTATTTTGGCATTCTAGAACTCCCAACATTCTATTTTGGCATTCTAGAACTCCCAACATTCTATTTTGGAATTCTGCAACACCAACATTCTATTTTGGATTTCTAGAACTCCCAACATTCTATTTTGGCATTCTAGAACTCCCAACATTCTATTTTGGAATTCTAGAACTACCAACATTCTATTTTGGCATTCTAGAACTCCAAACATTCTATTTTGGAATTCTGCAACACCAACATTCTATTTTGGATTTCTAGAACTCCCAACATTCTATTTTGGCATTCTAGAACTCCCAACATTCTATTTTGGAATTCTAGAACTCCCAACATTCTATTTTGGAATTCTGCAACACCAACATTCTATTTTGGCATTCTAGAACTACCAACATTCTATTTTGGCATTCTAGAACTCCCAACATTCTATTTTGGAATTCTGCAACACCAACATTCTATTTTGGATTTCTAGAACTCCCAACATTCTATTTTGGCATTCTAGAACTCCCAACATTCTATTTTGGCATTCTAGAACTACCAACATTCTATTTTGGCATTCTAGAACTCCCAACATTCTATTTTGGAATTCTAGAAATACCAACATTCTATTTTGGCATTCTAGAACTCCCAACATTCTATTTTGGAATTCTGCAACACCAACATTCTATTTTGGATTTCTAGAACTCCCAACATTCTATTTTGGCATTCTAGAACTCCCAGCATTCTATTTTGGAATTCTAGAACTCCCAACATTCTATTTTGGAATTCTGCAACACCAACATTCTATTTTGGCATTCTAGAACTACCAACATTCTTTTTTGGCATTCTAGAACTCCCAACATTCTATTTGGGAATTCTAGAAATACCAACATTCTATTTTGGCATTCTAGAACTCCCAACATTCTATTTTGGAATTCTGCAACACCAACATTCTATTTTGGATTTCTAGAACTCCCAACATTCTATTTTGGCATTCTAGAACTCCCAACATTCTATTTTGGAATTCTGCAACAACATTCTATTTTGGCATTCTAGAACTCCCAACATTCTATTTTGGCATTCTAGAACTCCCAACATTCTATTTTGGAATTCTGCAACACCAACATTCTATTTTGGATTTCTAGAACTCCCAACATTCTATTTTGGCATTCTAGAACTCCCAACATTCTATTTTGGAATTCTAGAACTACCAACATTCTATTTTGGCATTCTAGAACTCCAAACATTCTATTTTGGAATTCTGCAACACCAACATTCTATTTTGGAATTCTAGAACTCCCAACATTCTATTTTGGCATTCTAGAACTCCCAACATTCTATTGTGGCATTCCAGAACTCCCAACATTCTATTTTGGCATTCTAGAACTCCCAACATTCTATTTTGGCATTCTAGAACTCCCAACATTCTATTTTGGCATTCTAGAACTCCCAACATTCTATTTTGGCATTCTAGAACTCCCAACATTCTATTTTGGCATTCTAGAACTCTTAACATTCTATTTTGGCATTCTAGAACTCCCAACATTCTATTTTGGAATTCTAGAACTCCCAACATTCTATTTTGGCATTCTAGAACTCCAAACATTCTATTTTGGAATTCTGCAACACCAACATTCTATTTTGGAATTCTAGAACTCCCAACATTCTATTTTGGCATTCTAGAACTCCCAACATTCTATTGTGGCATTCCAGTACTCCCAACATTCTATTTTGGCATTCTAGAACTCCCAACATTCTATTTTGGCATTCTAGAACTCCCAACATTCTATTTTGGCATTCTAGAACTCCCAACATTCTATTTTGGCATTCTAGAACTCCCAACATTCTATTTTGGCATTCTAGAACTCCCAACATTCTATTTTGGCATTCTAGAACTCCCAACATTCTATTTTGGCATTCTAGAACTCCCAACATTCTATTTTGGCATTCTAGAACTCCCAACATTCTATTTTGGCATTCTAGAACTCCCAACATTCTATTTTGGCATTCTAGAACTCTTAACATTCTATTTTGGCATTCTAGAACTCCCAACATTCTATTTTGGCATTCTAGAACTCCCAGCATTCTATTTTGGAATTCTAGAACTCCCAACATTCTATTTTGGAATTCTGCAACACCAACATTCTATTTTGGCATTCTAGAACTACCAACATTCTATTTTGGCATTCTAGAACTCCCAACATTCTATTTTGGAATTCTAGAAATACCAACATTCTATTTTGGCATTCTAGAACTCCCAACATTCTATTTTGGAATTCTGCAACACCAACATTCTATTTTGGATTTCTAGAACTCCCAACATTCTATTTTGGCATTCTAGAACTCCCAACATTCTATTTTGGAATTCTGCAACACCAACATTCTATTTTGGCATTCTAGAACTCCCAACATTCTATTTTGGCATTCTAGAACTCCCAACATTCTATTTTGGAATTCTGCAAAACCAACATTCTATTTTGGATTTCTAGAACTCCCAACATTCTATTTTGGCATTCTAGAACTCCCAACATTCTATTTTGGAATTCTAGAACTACCAACATTCTATTTTGGCATTCTAGAACTCCAAACATTCTATTTTGGAATTCTGCAACACCAACATTCTATTTTGGAATTCTAGAACTCCCAACATTCTATTTTGGCATTCTAGAACTCCCAACATACTATTGTGGCATTCTAGAACTCCCAACATTCTATTTTGGCATTCTAGAACTACCAACATTCTATTTTGGCATTCTAGAACTCCCAACATTCTATTTTGGAATTCTAGAAATACCAACATTCTATTTTGGCATTCTAGAACTCCCAACATTCTATTTTGGAATTCTGCAACACCAACATTCTATTTTGGATTTCTAGAACTCCCAACATTCTATTTTGGCATTCTAGAACTCCCAGCATTCTATTTTGGAATTCTAGAACTCCCAACATTCTATTTTGGAATTCTGCAACACCAACATTCTATTTTGGCATTCTAGAACTACCAACATTCTTTTTTGGCATTCTAGAACTCCCAACATTCTATTTGGGAATTCTAGAAATACCAACATTCTATTTTGGCATTCTAGAACTCCCAACATTCTATTTTGGAATTCTGCAACACCAACATTCTATTTTGGATTTCTAGAACTCCCAACATTCTATTTTGGCATTCTAGAACTCCCAACATTCTATTTTGGAATTCTGCAACAACATTCTATTTTGGCATTCTAGAACTCCCAACATTCTATTTTGGCATTCTAGAACTCCCAACATTCTATTTTGGAATTCTGCAACACCAACATTCTATTTTGGATTTCTAGAACTCCCAACATTCTATTTTGGCATTCTAGAACTCCCAACATTCTATTTTGGAATTCTAGAACTACCAACATTCTATTTTGGCATTCTAGAACTCCAAACATTCTATTTTGGAATTCTGCAACACCAACATTCTATTTTGGAATTCTAGAACTCCCAACATTCTATTTTGGCATTCTAGAACTCCCAACATTCTATTGTGGCATTCCAGAACTCCCAACATTCTATTTTGGCATTCTAGAACTCCCAACATTCTATTTTGGAATTCTAGAACTCCCAACATTCTATTTTGGCATTCTAGAACTCCAAACATTCTATTTTGGAATTCTGCAACACCAACATTCTATTTTGGAATTCTAGAACTCCCAACATTCTATTTTGGCATTCTAGAACTCCCAACATTCTATTGTGGCATTCCAGTACTCCCAACATTCTATTTTGGCATTCTAGAACTCCCAACATTCTATTTTGGCATTCTAGAACTCCCAACATTCTATTTTGGCATTCTAGAACTCCCAACATTCTATTTTGGCATTCTAGAACTCCCAACATTCTATTTTGGCATTCTAGAACTCCCAACATTCTATTTTGGCATTCTAGAACTCCCAACATTCTATTTTGGCATTCTAGAACTCCCAACATTCTATTTTGGCATTCTAGAACTCCCAACATTCTATTTTGGCATTCTAGAACTCCCAACATTCTATTTTGGCATTCTAGAACTCCAAACATTCTATTTTGGAATTCTGCAACACCAACATTCTATTTTGGAATTCTAGAACTCCCAACATTCTATTTTGGCATTCTAGAACTCCCAACATTCTATTGTGGCATTCCAGTACTCCCAACATTCTATTTTGGCATTCTAGAACTCCCAACATTCTATTTTGGCATTCTAGAACTCCCAACATTCTATTTTGGCATTCTAGAACTCCCAACATTCTATTTTGGCATTCTAGAACTCCCAACATTCTATTTTGGCATTCTAGAACTCCCAACATTCTATTTTGGCATTCTAGAACTCCCAACATTCTATTTTGGCATTCTAGAACTCCCAACATTCTATTTTGGCATTCTAGAACTCCCAACATTCTATTTTGGCATTCTAGAACTCCCAACATTCTATTTTGGCATTCTAGAACTCTTAACATTCTATTTTGGCATTCTAGAACTCCCAACATTCTATTTTGGCATTCTAGAACTCCCAGCATTCTATTTTGGAATTCTAGAACTCCCAACATTCTATTTTGGAATTCTGCAACACCAACATTCTATTTTGGCATTCTAGAACTACCAACATTCTATTTTGGCATTCTAGAACTCCCAACATTCTATTTTGGAATTCTAGAAATACCAACATTCTATTTTGGCATTCTAGAACTCCCAACATTCTATTTTGGAATTCTGCAACACCAACATTCTATTTTGGATTTCTAGAACTCCCAACATTCTATTTTGGCATTCTAGAACTCCCAACATTCTATTTTGGAATTCTGCAACACCAACATTCTATTTTGGCATTCTAGAACTCCCAACATTCTATTTTGGCATTCTAGAACTCCCAACATTCTATTTTGGAATTCTGCAAAACCAACATTCTATTTTGGATTTCTAGAACTCCCAACATTCTATTTTGGCATTCTAGAACTCCCAACATTCTATTTTGGAATTCTAGAACTACCAACATTCTATTTTGGCATTCTAGAACTCCAAACATTCTATTTTGGAATTCTGCAACACCAACATTCTATTTTGGAATTCTAGAACTCCCAACATTCTATTTTGGCATTCTAGAACTCCCAACATACTATTGTGGCATTCTAGAACTCCCAACATTCTATTTTGGCATTCTAGAACTACCAACATTCTATTTTGGCATTCTAGAACTCCCAACATTCTATTTTGGAATTCTAGAAATACCAACATTCTATTTTGGCATTCTAGAACTCCCAACATTCTATTTTGGAATTCTGCAACACCAACATTCTATTTTGGATTTCTAGAACTCCCAACATTCTATTTTGGCATTCTAGAACTCCCAGCATTCTATTTTGGAATTCTAGAACTCCCAACATTCTATTTTGGAATTCTGCAACACCAACATTCTATTTTGGCATTCTAGAACTACCAACATTCTTTTTTGGCATTCTAGAACTCCCAACATTCTATTTGGGAATTCTAGAAATACCAACATTCTATTTTGGCATTCTAGAACTCCCAACATTCTATTTTGGAATTCTGCAACACCAACATTCTATTTTGGATTTCTAGAACTCCCAACATTCTATTTTGGCATTCTAGAACTCCCAACATTCTATTTTGGAATTCTGCAACAACATTCTATTTTGGCATTCTAGAACTCCCAACATTCTATTTTGGCATTCTAGAACTCCCAACATTCTATTTTGGAATTCTGCAACACCAACATTCTATTTTGGATTTCTAGAACTCCCAACATTCTATTTTGGCATTCTAGAACTCCCAACATTCTATTTTGGAATTCTAGAACTACCAACATTCTATTTTGGCATTCTAGAACTCCAAACATTCTATTTTGGAATTCTGCAACACCAACATTCTATTTTGGAATTCTAGAACTCCCAACATTCTATTTTGGCATTCTAGAACTCCCAACATTCTATTGTGGCATTCCAGAACTCCCAACATTCTATTTTGGCATTCTAGAACTCCCAACATTCTATTTTGGAATTCTAGAACTCCCAACATTCTATTTTGGCATTCTAGAACTCCAAACATTCTATTTTGGAATTCTGCAACACCAACATTCTATTTTGGAATTCTAGAACTCCCAACATTCTATTTTGGCATTCTAGAACTCCCAACATTCTATTGTGGCATTCCAGTACTCCCAACATTCTATTTTGGCATTCTAGAACTCCCAACATTCTATTTTGGCATTCTAGAACTCCCAACATTCTATTTTGGCATTCTAGAACTCCCAACATTCTATTTTGGCATTCTAGAACTCCCAACATTCTATTTTGGCATTCTAGAACTCCCAACATTCTATTTTGGCATTCTAGAACTCCCAACATTCTATTTTGGCATTCTAGAACTCCCAACATTCTATTTTGGCATTCTAGAACTCCCAACATTCTATTTTGGCATTCTAGAACTCCCAACATTCTATTTTGGCATTCTAGAACTCTTAACATTCTATTTTGGCATTCTAGAACTCCCAACATTCTATTTTGGAATTCTAGAACTCCCAACATTCTATTTTGGCATTCTAGAACTCCAAACATTCTATTTTGGAATTCTGCAACACCAACATTCTATTTTGGAATTCTAGAACTCCCAACATTCTATTTTGGCATTCTAGAACTCCCAACATTCTATTGTGGCATTCCAGTACTCCCAACATTCTATTTTGGCATTCTAGAACTCCCAACATTCTATTTTGGCATTCTAGAACTCCCAACATTCTATTTTGGCATTCTAGAACTCCCAACATTCTATTATGGCATTCTAGAACTCCCAACATTCTATTTTGGCATTCTAGAACTCCCAACATTCTATTTTGGCATTCTAGAACTCTTAACATTCTATTTTGGCATTCTAGAACTCCCAACATTCTATTTTGGAATTCTAGAACTACCAACATTCTATTTTGGAATTCTAGAACTACCAACATTCTATTTTGGAATTCTAGAACTACCAACATTCTATTTTGGCATTCTAGAACTCCCAACATTCTATTTTGGTATTCTAGAACTACCAACATTCTATTTTGGCATTCTAGAACTCCCAACATTCTATTTTGGAATTCTAGAAATACCAACATTCTATTTTGGCATTCTAGAACTCCCAACATTCTATTTTGGAATTCTGCAACACCAACATTCTATTTTGGATTTCTAGAACTCCCAACATTCTATTTTGGCATTCTAGAACTCCCAGCATTCTATTTTGGAATTCTAGAACTCCCAACATTCTATTTTGGAATTCTGCAACACCAACATTCTATTTTGGCATTCTAGAACTACCAACATTCTATTTTGGCATTCTAGAACTCCCAACATTCTATTTTGGAATTCTAGAAATACCAACATTCTATTTTGGCATTCTAGAACTCCCAACATTCTATTTTGGAATTCTGCAACACCAACATTCTATTTTGGATTTCTAGAACTCCCAACATTCTATTTTGGCATTCTAGAACTCCCAACATTCTATTTTGGAATTCTGCAACACCAACATTCTATTTTGGCATTCTAGAACTCCCAACATTCTATTTTGGCATTCTAGAACTCCCAACATTCTATTTTGGAATTCTGCAAAACCAACATTCTATTTTGGATTTCTAGAACTCCCAACATTCTATTTTGGCATTCTAGAACTCCCAACATTCTATTTTGGAATTCTAGAACTACCAACATTCTATTTTGGCATTCTAGAACTCCAAACATTCTATTTTGGAATTCTGCAACACCAACATTCTATTTTGGAATTCTAGAACTCCCAACATTCTATTTTGGCATTCTAGAACTCCCAACATACTATTGTGGCATTCTAGAACTCCCAACATTCTATTTTGGCATTCTAGAACTCCCAACATTCTATTTTGGAATTCTACAACTACCAACATTCTATTTTGGCATTCTAGAACTCCCAACATTCTATTTTGGAATTCTGCAACACCAACATTCTATTTTGGATTTCTAGAACTCCCAACATTCTATTTTGGCATTCTAGAACTCCCAACATTCTATTTTGGAATTCTAGAACTCCCAACATTCTATTTTGGAATTCTGCAACACCAACATTCTATTTTGGCATTCTAGAACTCCAAACATTCTATTTTGGAATTCTGCAACACCAACATTCTATTTTGGATTTCTAGAACTCCCAACATTCTATTTTGGCATTCTTGAACTCCCAACATTCTATTTTGGAATTCTAGAACTCCCAACATTCTATTTTGGAATTCTGCAACATCAGCATTCTACTTTGGAATTCTAGAACTCCCAACATTCTATTTTGGAATTCTAGAACTCCAAACATTCTATTTTGGAATTCTAGAACTCCCAACATTCTATTATGGCATTCTAGAACTCCCAACATTCTATTTTGGCATTCTAGAACTCCCAACATTCTATTTTGGAATTCTCGAACTACCAACATTCTTTTTTGGAATTCTAGAACTAGCAACATTCTATTTTGGCATTCTAGAACTCCCAACATTCTATTTTGGCATTCTAGAACTCCAAACATTCTATTTTGGAATTCTAGAACTCCAAACATTCTATTTTGGAATTCTAGAACTCCCAACATTCTATTGTGGCATTCCAGAACTCCCAACATTCTATTTTGGCATTCTAGAACTCCCAACATTCTATTTTGGCATTCTAGAACTCCCAACATTCTATTTTGGCATTCTAGAACTCCCAACATTCTATTATGGCATTCTAGAACTCCCAACATTCTATTTTGGCATTCTAGAACTCCCAACATTCTATTTTGGCATTCTAGAACTCTTAACATTCTATTTTGGCATTCTAGAACTCCCAACATTCTATTTTGGAATTCTAGAACTACCAACATTCTATTTTGGAATTCTAGAACTACCAACATTCTATTTTGGAATTCTAGAACTACCAACATTCTATTTTGGCATTCTAGAACTCCCAACATTCTATTTTGGCATTCTAGAACTACCAACATTCTATTTTGGCATTCTAGAACTCCCAACATTCTATTTTGGAATTCTAGAAATACCAACATTCTATTTTGGCATTCTAGAACTCCCAACATTCTATTTTGGAATTCTGCAACACCAACATTCTATTTTGGATTTCTAGAACTCCCAACATTCTATTTTGGCATTCTAGAACTCCCAGCATTCTATTTTGGAATTCTAGAACTCCCAACATTCTATTTTGGAATTCTGCAACACCAACATTCTATTTTGGCATTCTAGAACTACCAACATTCTATTTTGGCATTCTAGAACTCCCAACATTCTATTTTGGAATTCTAGAAATACCAACATTCTATTTTGGCATTCTAGAACTCCCAACATTCTATTTTGGAATTCTGCAACACCAACATTCTATTTTGGATTTCTAGAACTCCCAACATTCTATTTTGGCATTCTAGAACTCCCAACATTCTATTTTGGAATTCTGCAACACCAACATTCTATTTTGGCATTCTAGAACTCCCAACATTCTATTTTGGCATTCTAGAACTCCCAACATTCTATTTTGGAATTCTGCAACACCAACATTCTATTTTGGATTTCTAGAACTCCCAACATTCTATTTTGGCATTCTAGAACTCCCAACATTCTATTTTGGAATTCTAGAACTACCAACATTCTATTTTGGCATTCTAGAACTCCAAACATTCTATTTTGGAATTCTGCAACACCAACATTCTATTTTGGAATTCTAGAACTCCCAACATTCTATTTTGGCATTCTAGAACTCCCAACATTCTATTGTGGCATTCTAGAACTCCCAACATTCTATTTTGGCATTCTAGAACTCCCAACATTCTATTTTGGAATTCTACAACTACCAACATTCTATTTTGGCATTCTAGAACTCCCAACATTCTATTTTGGAATTCTGCAACACCAACATTCTATTTTGGATTTCTAGAACTCCCAACATTCTATTTTGGCATTCTAGAACTCCCAACATTCTATTTTGGAATTCTAGAACTCCCAACATTCTATTTTGGAATTCTGCAACACCAACATTCTATTTTGGCATTCTAGAACTCCAAACATTCTATTTTGGAATTCTGCAACACCAACATTCTATTTTGGATTTCTAGAACTCCCAACATTCTATTTTGGCATTCTAGAACTCCCAACATTCTATTTTGGAATTCTAGAACTACCAACATTCTATTTTGGCATTCTAGAACTCCAAACATTCTATTTTGGAATTCTGCAACACCAACATTCTATTTTGGATTTCTAGAACTCCCAACATTCTATTTTGGCATTCTAGAACTCCCAGCATTCTATTTTGGAATTCTAGAACTCCCAACATTCTATTTTGGAATTCTGCAACACCAACATTCTAATTTGGATTTCTAGAACTCCCAACATTCTATTTTGGCATTCTAGAACTCCCAACATTCTATTTTGGCATTCTAGAATTCCCAACATTCTATTTTGGCATTCTAGAACTCCCAACATTCTATTTTGGCATTCTAGAACTCCCAACATTCTATTTTGGCATTCTAGAACTCTTAACATTCTATTTTGGCATTCTAGAACTCCCAACATTCTATTTTGGCATTCTAGAACTACCAACATTCTATTTTGGCATTCTAGAACTCCCAGCATTCTATTTTGGAATTCTAGAACTCCCAACATTCTATTTTGGAATTCTGCAACACCAACATTCTATTTTGGCATTCTAGAACTACCAACATTCTATTTTGGCATTCTAGAACTCCCAACATTCTATTTTGGAATTCTAGAATTACCAACATTCTATTTTGGCATTCTAGAACTCCCAACATTCTATTTTGGAATTCTGCAACACCAACATTCTATTTTGGATTTCTAGAACTCCCAACATTCTATTTTGGCATTCTAGAACTCCCAACATTCTATTTTGGAATTCTGCAACACCAACATTCTATTTTGGCATTCTAGAACTCCCAACATTCTATTTTGGCATTCTAGAACTCCCAACATTCTATTTTGGAATTCTGCAACACCAACATTCTATTTTGGATTTCTAGAACTCCCAACATTCTATTTTGGCATTCTAGAACTCCCAACATTCTATTTTGGAATTCTAGAACTACCAACATTCTATTTTGGCATTCTAGAACTCCAAACATTCTATTTTGGAATTCTGCAACACCAACATTCTATTTTGGAATTCTAGAACTCCCAACATTCTATTTTGGCATTCTAGAACTCCCAACATTCTATTGTGGCATTCTAGAACTCCCAACATTCTATTGTGGCATTCTAGAACTCCCAACATTCTATTTTGGCATTCTAGAACTCCCAACATTCTATTTTGGAATTCTACAACTACCAACATTCTATTTTGGCATTCTAGAACTCCCAACATTCTATTTTGGAATTCTGCAACACCAACATTCTATTTTGGATTTCTAGAACTCCCAACATTCTATTTTGGCATTCTAGAACTCCCAACATTCTATTTTGGAATTCTAGAACTCCCAACATTCTATTTTGGAATTCTGCAACACCAACATTCTATTTTGGCATTCTAGAACTCCAAACATTCTATTTTGGAATTCTGCAACACCAACATTCTATTTTGGATTTCTAGAACTCCCAACATTCTATTTTGGCATTCTAGAACTCCCAACATTCTATTTTGGCATTCTAGAACTCCCAACATTCTATTTTGGCATTCTTGAACTCCCAACATTCTATTTTGGAATTCTAGAACTCCCAACATTCTATTTTGGAATTCTAGAACTCCCAACATTCTATTTTGGAATTCTGCAACACCAACATTCTATTTTGGAATTCTAGAACTCCCAACATTCTATTTTGGCATTCTAGAACTCCCAACATTCTATTTTGGAATTCTAGAACTACCAACATTCTATTTTGGCATTCTAGAACTCCTAACATTCTATTTTGGAATTCTAGAAATACCAACATTCTATTTTGGCATTCTAGAACTCCCAACATTCTATTTTGGAATTCTGCAACACCAACATTCTATTTTGGATTTCTAGAACTCCCAACATTCTATTTTGGCATTCTAGAACTCCCAGCATTCTATTTTGGAATTCTAGAACTCCCAACATTCTATTTTGGAATTCTGCAACACCAACATTCTATTTTGGCATTCTAGAACTACCAACATTCTATTTTGGCATTCTAGAACTCCCAACATTCTATTTTGGAATTCTAGAAATACCAACATTCTATTTTGGCATTCTAGAACTCCCAACATTCTATTTTGGAATTCTGCAACACCAACATTCTATTTTGGATTTCTAGAACTCCCAACATTCTATTTTGGCATTCTAGAACTCCCAACATTCTATTTTGGAATTCTGCAACACCAACATTCTATTTTGGCATTCTAGAACTCCCAACATTCTATTTTGGCATTCTAGAACTCCCAACATTCTATTTTGGAATTCTGCAACACCAACATTCTATTTTGGATTTCTAGAACTCCCAACATTCTATTTTGGCATTCTAGAACTCCCAACATTCTATTTTGGAATTCTAGAACTACCAACATTCTATTTTGGCATTCTAGAACTCCAAACATTCTATTTTGGAATTCTGCAACACCAACATTCTATTTTGGAATTCTAGAACTCCCAACATTCTATTTTGGCATTCTAGAACTCCCAACATTCTATTTTGGCATTCTTGAACTCCCAACATTCTATTTTGGAATTCTAGAACTCCCAACATTCTATTTTGGAATTCTAGAACTCCCAACATTCTATTTTGGAATTCTGCAACACCAACATTCTATTTTGGAATTCTAGAACTCCCAACATTCTATTTTGGCATTCTAGAACTCCCAACATTCTATTTTGGAATTCTAGAACTACCAACATTCTATTTTGGCATTCTAGAACTCCTAACATTCTATTTTGGAATTCTAGAACTACCGACATTCTATATTGGCATTCTAGAACTCCAAACATTCTATTTTGGAATTCTGCAACACCAACATTCTATTTTGGAATTCTAGAACTCCCAACATTCTATTTTGGCATTCTAGAACTCCCAACATTCTATTGTGGCATTCCAGAACTCCCAACATTCTATTTTGGCATTCTAGAACTCCCAACATTCTATTTTGGCATTCTAGAACTCCCAACATTATATTTTGGCATTCTAGAACTCCCAACATTCTATTATGGCATTCTAGAACTCCCAACATTCTATTTTGGCATTCTAGAACTCCCAACATTCTATTTTGGCATTCTAGAACTCTTAACATTCTATTTTGGCATTCTAGAACTCCCAACATTCTATTTTGGAATTCTAGAACTACCAACATTCTATTTTGGAATTCTAGAACTACCAACATTCTATTTTGGAATTCTAGAACTACCAACATTCTATTTTGGCATTCTAGAACTCCCAACATTCTATTTTGGCATTCTAGAACTACCAACATTCTATTTTGGCATTCTAGAACTCCCAACATTCTATTTTGGAATTCTAGAAATACCAACATTCTATTTTGGCATTCTAGAACTCCCAACATTCTATTTTGGAATTCTGCAACACCAACATTCTATTTTGGATTTCTAGAACTCCCAACATTCTATTTTGGCATTCTAGAACTCCCAGCATTCTATTTTGGAATTCTAGAACTCCCAACATTCTATTTTGGAATTCTGCAACACCAACATTCTATTTTGGCATTCTAGAACTACCAACATTCTATTTTGGCATTCTAGAACTCCCAACATTCTATTTTGGAATTCTAGAAATACCAACATTCTATTTTGGCATTCTAGAACTCCCAACATTCTATTTTGGAATTCTGCAACACCAACATTCTATTTTGGATTTCTAGAACTCCCAACATTCTATTTTGGCATTCTAGAACTCCCAACATTCTATTTTGGAATTCTGCAACACCAACATTCTATTTTGGCATTCTAGAACTCCCAACATTCTATTTTGGCATTCTAGAACTCCCAACATTCTATTTTGGAATTCTGCAACACCAACATTCTATTTTGGATTTCTAGAACTCCCAACATTCTATTTTGGCATTCTAGAACTCCCAACATTCTATTTTGGAATTCTAGAACTACCAACATTCTATTTTGGCATTCTAGAACTCCAAACATTCTATTTTGGAATTCTGCAACACCAACATTCTATTTTGGAATTCTAGAACTCCCAACATTCTATTTTGGCATTCTAGAACTCCCAACATTCTATTGTGGCATTCTAGAACTCCCAACATTCTATTTTGGCATTCTAGAACTCCCAACATTCTATTTTGGAATTCTGCAACACCAACATTCTATTTTGGATTTCTAGAACTCCCAACATTCTATTTTGGCATTCTAGAACTCCCAACATTCTATTTTGGAATTCTAGAACTCCCAACATCCTATTTTGGAATTCTAGAACTACCAACATTCTATTTTGGCATTCTAGAACTCCAAACATTCTATTTTGGAATTCTGCAACACCAACATTCTATTTTGGATTTCTAGAACTCCCAACATTCTATTTTGGCATTCTAGAACTCCCAACATTCTATTTTGGAATTCTAGAACTACCAACATTCTATTTTGGCATTCTAGAACTCCAAACATTCTATTTTGGAATTCTGCAACACCAACATTCTATTTTGGATTTCTAGAACTCCCAACATTCTATTTTGGCATTCTAGAACTCCCAGCATTCTATTTTGGAATTCTAGAACTCCCAACATTCTATTTTGGAATTCTAGAACTCCCAACATTCTATTTTGGCATTCTAGAACTCCCAACATTCTATTCTTGAATTCTGCAACACCAACATTCTGTTTTGGAATTCTAGAACTCCCAACATTCTATTTTGGCATTCTAGAACTCCCAACATTATATTTTGGAATTCTAGAACTACCAACATTCTATTTTGGCATTCTAGAACTCCCAACATTCTATTTTGGCATTCTAGAACTCCCAACATTCTATTTTGGCATTCTAGAACTCTTAACATTCTATTTTGGCATTCCAGAACTCCCAACATTCTATTTTGGAATTCTAGAACTCCAAACATTCTATTTTGGAATTCTAGAACTCCCAACATTCTATTTTGGCATTCTTGAACTCCCAACATTCTGTTTTGGAATTCTAGAACTCCCAACATTCTATTTTGGAATTCTAGAACTAGCAACATTCTATTTTGGCATTCTAGAACTCCAAACATTCTATTTTGGAATTCTAGAACTCCAAACATTCTATTTTGGAATTCTAGAACTCCCAACATTCTATTTTGGCATTCTTGAACTCCCAACATTCTATTTTGGAATTCTAGAACTCCCAACATTCTATTTTGGAATTCTGCAACATCAGCATTCTACTTTGGAATTCTAGAACTCCCAACATTCTATTTTGGAATTCTAGAACTCCAAACATTCTATTTTGGAATTCTAGAACTCCCAACATTCTATTATGGCATTCTAGAACTCCCAACATTCTATTTTGGCATTCTAGAACTCCCAACATTCTATTTTGGAATTCTCGAACTACCAACATTCTTTTTTGGAATTCTAGAACTAGCAACATTCTATTTTGGCATTCTAGAACTCCCAACATTCTATTTTGGCATTCTAGAACTCCAAACATTCTATTTTGGAATTCTAGAACTCCAAACATTCTATTTTGGAATTCTAGAACTCCCAACATTCTATTTTGGCATTCTTGAACTCCCAACATTCTATTTTGGAATTCTAGAACTCCCAACATTCTATTTTGGAATTCTAGAACTAGCAACATTCTATTTTGGCATTCTAGAATTTCAAACATTCTATTTTGGAATTCTAGAACTCCAAACATTCTATTTTGGAATTCTAGAACTCCCAACATTCTATTTTGGCATTCTTGAACTCCCAACATTCTATTTTGGAATTCTAGAACTCCCAACATTCTATTTTGGCATTCTAGAACTCCCAACATTCTATTTTGGAATTCTAGAACTACCAACATTCTATTTTGGCATTCTAGAACTCCTAACATTCTATTTTGGAATTCTAGAACTACCGACATTCTATATTGGCATTCTAGAACTCCAAACATTCTATTTTGGAATTCTGCAACACCAACATTCTATTTTGGAATTCTAGAACTCCCAACATTCTATTTTGGCATTCAAGAACTCCCAACATTCTATTTTGGCATTCTAGAACTACCAACATTCTATTTTGGCATTCTAGAACTCCCAACATTCTATTTTGGAATTCTAGAAATACCAACATTCTATTTTGGCATTCTAGAACTCCCAACATTCTATTTTGGAATTCTGCAACACCAACATTCTATTTTGGATTTCTAGAACTCCCAACATTCTATTTTGGCATTCTAGAACTCCCAGCATTCTATTTTGGAATTCTAGAACTCCCAACATTCTATTTTGGAATTCTGCAACACCAACATTCTATTTTGGCATTCTAGAACTACCAACATTCTATTTTGGCATTCTAGAACTCCCAACATTCTATTTTGGAATTCTAGAAATACCAACATTCTATTTTGGCATTCTAGAACTCCCAACATTCTATTTTGGAATTCTGCAACACCAACATTCTATTTTGGATTTCTAGAACTCCCAACATTCTATTTTGGCATTCTAGAACTCCCAACATTCTATTTTGGAATTCTGCAACAACAACATTCTATTTTGGCATTCTAGAACTCCCAACATTCTATTTTGGCATTCTAGAACTCCCAACATTCTATTTTGGAATTCTGCAACACCAACATTCTATTTTGGATTTCTAGAACTCCCAACATTCTATTTTGGCATTCTAGAACTCCCAACATTCTATTTTGGAATTCTAGAACTACCAACATTCTATTTTGGCATTCTAGAACTCCAAACATTCTATTTTGGAATTCTGCAACACCAACATTCTATTTTGGATTTCTAGAACTCCCAACATTCTATTTTGGCATTCTAGAACTCCCAACATTCTATTTTGGAATTCTAGAACTCCCAACATTCTATTTTGGAATTCTGCAACACCAACATTCTATTTTGGCATTCTAGAACTACCAACATTCTATTTTGGCATTCTAGAACTCCCAACATTCTATTTTGGAATTCTGCAACACCAACATTCTATTTTGGATTTCTAGAACTCCCAACATTCTATTTTGGCATTCTAGAACTCCCAACATTCTATTTTGGCATTCTAGAACTACCAACATTCTATTTTGGCATTCTAGAACTCCCAACATTCTATTTTGGAATTCTAGAAATACCAACATTCTATTTTGGCATTCTAGAACTCCCAACATTCTATTTTGGAATTCTGCAACACCAACATTCTATTTTGGATTTCTAGAACTCCCAACATTCTATTTTGGCATTCTAGAACTCCCAGCATTCTATTTTGGAATTCTAGAACTCCCAACATTCTATTTTGGAATTCTGCAACACCAACATTCTATTTTGGCATTCTAGAACTACCAACATTCTTTTTTGGCATTCTAGAACTCCCAACATTCTATTTGGGAATTCTAGAAATACCAACATTCTATTTTGGCATTCTAGAACTCCCAACATTCTATTTTGGAATTCTGCAACACCAACATTCTATTTTGGATTTCTAGAACTCCCAACATTCTATTTTGGCATTCTAGAACTCCCAACATTCTATTTTGGAATTCTGCAACAACATTCTATTTTGGCATTCTAGAACTCCCAACATTCTATTTTGGCATTCTAGAACTCCCAACATTCTATTTTGGAATTCTGCAACACCAACATTCTATTTTGGATTTCTAGAACTCCCAACATTCTATTTTGGCATTCTAGAACTCCCAACATTCTATTTTGGAATTCTAGAACTACCAACATTCTATTTTGGCATTCTAGAACTCCAAACATTCTATTTTGGAATTCTGCAACACCAACATTCTATTTTGGAATTCTAGAACTCCCAACATTCTATTTTGGCATTCTAGAACTCCCAACATTCTATTGTGGCATTCCAGAACTCCCAACATTCTATTTTGGCATTCTAGAACTCCCAACATTCTATTTTGGCATTCTAGAACTCCCAACATTCTATTTTGGCATTCTAGAACTCCCAACATTCTATTTTGGCATTCTAGAACTCCCAACATTCTATTTTGGCATTCTAGAACTCTTAACATTCTATTTTGGCATTCTAGAACTCCCAACATTCTATTTTGGAATTCTAGAACTCCCAACATTCTATTTTGGCATTCTAGAACTCCAAACATTCTATTTTGGAATTCTGCAACACCAACATTCTATTTTGGAATTCTAGAACTCCCAACATTCTATTTTGGCATTCTAGAACTCCCAACATTCTATTGTGGCATTCCAGTACTCCCAACATTCTATTTTGGCATTCTAGAACTCCCAACATTCTATTTTGGCATTCTAGAACTCCCAACATTCTATTTTGGCATTCTAGAACTCCCAACATTCTATTTTGGCATTCTAGAACTCCCAACATTCTATTTTGGCATTCTAGAACTCCCAACATTCTATTTTGGCATTCTAGAACTCCCAACATTCTATTTTGGCATTCTAGAACTCCCAACATTCTATTTTGGCATTCTAGAACTCCCAACATTCTATTTTGGCATTCTAGAACTCCCAACATTCTATTTTGGCATTCTAGAACTCTTAACATTCTATTTTGGCATTCTAGAACTCCCAACATTCTATTTTGGCATTCTAGAACTCCCAGCATTCTATTTTGGAATTCTAGAACTCCCAACATTCTATTTTGGAATTCTGCAACACCAACATTCTATTTTGGCATTCTAGAACTACCAACATTCTATTTTGGCATTCTAGAACTCCCAACATTCTATTTTGGAATTCTAGAAATACCAACATTCTATTTTGGCATTCTAGAACTCCCAACATTCTATTTTGGAATTCTGCAACACCAACATTCTATTTTGGATTTCTAGAACTCCCAACATTCTATTTTGGCATTCTAGAACTCCCAACATTCTATTTTGGAATTCTGCAACACCAACATTCTATTTTGGCATTCTAGAACTCCCAACATTCTATTTTGGCATTCTAGAACTCCCAACATTCTATTTTGGAATTCTGCAAAACCAACATTCTATTTTGGATTTCTAGAACTCCCAACATTCTATTTTGGCATTCTAGAACTCCCAACATTCTATTTTGGAATTCTAGAACTACCAACATTCTATTTTGGCATTCTAGAACTCCAAACATTCTATTTTGGAATTCTGCAACACCAACATTCTATTTTGGAATTCTAGAACTCCCAACATTCTATTTTGGCATTCTAGAACTCCCAACATACTATTGTGGCATTCTAGAACTCCCAACATTCTATTTTGGCATTCTAGAACTACCAACATTCTATTTTGGCATTCTAGAACTCCCAACATTCTATTTTGGAATTCTAGAAATACCAACATTCTATTTTGGCATTCTAGAACTCCCAACATTCTATTTTGGAATTCTGCAACACCAACATTCTATTTTGGATTTCTAGAACTCCCAACATTCTATTTTGGCATTCTAGAACTCCCAGCATTCTATTTTGGAATTCTAGAACTCCCAACATTCTATTTTGGAATTCTGCAACACCAACATTCTATTTTGGCATTCTAGAACTACCAACATTCTTTTTTGGCATTCTAGAACTCCCAACATTCTATTTGGGAATTCTAGAAATACCAACATTCTATTTTGGCATTCTAGAACTCCCAACATTCTATTTTGGAATTCTGCAACACCAACATTCTATTTTGGATTTCTAGAACTCCCAACATTCTATTTTGGCATTCTAGAACTCCCAACATTCTATTTTGGAATTCTGCAACAACATTCTATTTTGGCATTCTAGAACTCCCAACATTCTATTTTGGCATTCTAGAACTCCCAACATTCTATTTTGGAATTCTGCAACACCAACATTCTATTTTGGATTTCTAGAACTCCCAACATTCTATTTTGGCATTCTAGAACTCCCAACATTCTATTTTGGAATTCTAGAACTACCAACATTCTATTTTGGCATTCTAGAACTCCAAACATTCTATTTTGGAATTCTGCAACACCAACATTCTATTTTGGAATTCTAGAACTCCCAACATTCTATTTTGGCATTCTAGAACTCCCAACATTCTATTGTGGCATTCCAGAACTCCCAACATTCTATTTTGGCATTCTAGAACTCCCAACATTCTATTTTGGAATTCTAGAACTCCCAACATTCTATTTTGGCATTCTAGAACTCCAAACATTCTATTTTGGAATTCTGCAACACCAACATTCTATTTTGGAATTCTAGAACTCCCAACATTCTATTTTGGCATTCTAGAACTCCCAACATTCTATTGTGGCATTCCAGTACTCCCAACATTCTATTTTGGCATTCTAGAACTCCCAACATTCTATTTTGGCATTCTAGAACTCCCAACATTCTATTTTGGCATTCTAGAACTCCCAACATTCTATTTTGGCATTCTAGAACTCCCAACATTCTATTTTGGCATTCTAGAACTCCCAACATTCTATTTTGGCATTCTAGAACTCCCAACATTCTATTTTGGCATTCTAGAACTCCCAACATTCTATTTTGGCATTCTAGAACTCCCAACATTCTATTTTGGCATTCTAGAACTCCAAACATTCTATTTTGGCATTCTAGAACTCCAAACATTCTATTTTGGAATTCTGCAACACCAACATTCTATTTTGGAATTCTAGAACTCCCAACATTCTATTTTGGCATTCTAGAACTCCCAACATTCTATTGTGGCATTCCAGTACTCCCAACATTCTATTTTGGCATTCTAGAACTCCCAACATTCTATTTTGGCATTCTAGAACTCCCAACATTCTATTTTGGCATTCTAGAACTCCCAACATTCTATTTTGGCATTCTAGAACTCCCAACATTCTATTTTGGCATTCTAGAACTCCCAACATTCTATTTTGGCATTCTAGAACTCCCAACATTCTATTTTGGCATTCTAGAACTCCCAACATTCTATTTTGGCATTCTAGAACTCCCAACATTCTATTTTGGCATTCTAGAACTCCCAACATTCTATTTTGGCATTCTAGAACTCTTAACATTCTATTTTGGCATTCTAGAACTCCCAACATTCTATTTTGGCATTCTAGAACTCCCAGCATTCTATTTTGGAATTCTAGAACTCCCAACATTCTATTTTGGAATTCTGCAACACCAACATTCTATTTTGGCATTCTAGAACTACCAACATTCTATTTTGGCATTCTAGAACTCCCAACATTCTATTTTGGAATTCTAGAAATACCAACATTCTATTTTGGCATTCTAGAACTCCCAACATTCTATTTTGGAATTCTGCAACACCAACATTCTATTTTGGATTTCTAGAACTCCCAACATTCTATTTTGGCATTCTAGAACTCCCAACATTCTATTTTGGAATTCTGCAACACCAACATTCTATTTTGGCATTCTAGAACTCCCAACATTCTATTTTGGCATTCTAGAACTCCCAACATTCTATTTTGGAATTCTGCAAAACCAACATTCTATTTTGGATTTCTAGAACTCCCAACATTCTATTTTGGCATTCTAGAACTCCCAACATTCTATTTTGGAATTCTAGAACTACCAACATTCTATTTTGGCATTCTAGAACTCCAAACATTCTATTTTGGAATTCTGCAACACCAACATTCTATTTTGGAATTCTAGAACTCCCAACATTCTATTTTGGCATTCTAGAACTCCCAACATACTATTGTGGCATTCTAGAACTCCCAACATTCTATTTTGGCATTCTAGAACTACCAACATTCTATTTTGGCATTCTAGAACTCCCAACATTCTATTTTGGAATTCTAGAAATACCAACATTCTATTTTGGCATTCTAGAACTCCCAACATTCTATTTTGGAATTCTGCAACACCAACATTCTATTTTGGATTTCTAGAACTCCCAACATTCTATTTTGGCATTCTAGAACTCCCAGCATTCTATTTTGGAATTCTAGAACTCCCAACATTCTATTTTGGAATTCTGCAACACCAACATTCTATTTTGGCATTCTAGAACTACCAACATTCTTTTTTGGCATTCTAGAACTCCCAACATTCTATTTGGGAATTCTAGAAATACCAACATTCTATTTTGGCATTCTAGAACTCCCAACATTCTATTTTGGAATTCTGCAACACCAACATTCTATTTTGGATTTCTAGAACTCCCAACATTCTATTTTGGCATTCTAGAACTCCCAACATTCTATTTTGGAATTCTGCAACAACATTCTATTTTGGCATTCTAGAACTCCCAACATTCTATTTTGGCATTCTAGAACTCCCAACATTCTATTTTGGAATTCTGCAACACCAACATTCTATTTTGGATTTCTAGAACTCCCAACATTCTATTTTGGCATTCTAGAACTCCCAACATTCTATTTTGGAATTCTAGAACTACCAACATTCTATTTTGGCATTCTAGAACTCCAAACATTCTATTTTGGAATTCTGCAACACCAACATTCTATTTTGGAATTCTAGAACTCCCAACATTCTATTTTGGCATTCTAGAACTCCCAACATTCTATTGTGGCATTCCAGAACTCCCAACATTCTATTTTGGCATTCTAGAACTCCCAACATTCTATTTTGGAATTCTAGAACTCCCAACATTCTATTTTGGCATTCTAGAACTCCAAACATTCTATTTTGGAATTCTGCAACACCAACATTCTATTTTGGAATTCTAGAACTCCCAACATTCTATTTTGGCATTCTAGAACTCCCAACATTCTATTGTGGCATTCCAGTACTCCCAACATTCTATTTTGGCATTCTAGAACTCCCAACATTCTATTTTGGCATTCTAGAACTCCCAACATTCTATTTTGGCATTCTAGAACTCCCAACATTCTATTTTGGCATTCTAGAACTCCCAACATTCTATTTTGGCATTCTAGAACTCCCAACATTCTATTTTGGCATTCTAGAACTCCCAACATTCTATTTTGGCATTCTAGAACTCCCAACATTCTATTTTGGCATTCTAGAACTCCCAACATTCTATTTTGGCATTCTAGAACTCCCAACATTCTATTTTGGCATTCTAGAACTCTTAACATTCTATTTTGGCATTCTAGAACTCCCAACATTCTATTTTGGAATTCTAGAACTCCCAACATTCTATTTTGGCATTCTAGAACTCCAAACATTCTATTTTGGAATTCTGCAACACCAACATTCTATTTTGGAATTCTAGAACTCCCAACATTCTATTTTGGCATTCTAGAACTCCCAACATTCTATTGTGGCATTCCAGTACTCCCAACATTCTATTTTGGCATTCTAGAACTCCCAACATTCTATTTTGGCATTCTAGAACTCCCAACATTCTATTTTGGCATTCTAGAACTCCCAACATTCTATTATGGCATTCTAGAACTCCCAACATTCTATTTTGGCATTCTAGAACTCCCAACATTCTATTTTGGCATTCTAGAACTCTTAACATTCTATTTTGGCATTCTAGAACTCCCAACATTCTATTTTGGAATTCTAGAACTACCAACATTCTATTTTGGAATTCTAGAACTACCAACATTCTATTTTGGAATTCTAGAACTACCAACATTCTATTTTGGCATTCTAGAACTCCCAACATTCTATTTTGGTATTCTAGAACTACCAACATTCTATTTTGGCATTCTAGAACTCCCAACATTCTATTTTGGAATTCTAGAAATACCAACATTCTATTTTGGCATTCTAGAACTCCCAACATTCTATTTTGGAATTCTGCAACACCAACATTCTATTTTGGATTTCTAGAACTCCCAACATTCTATTTTGGCATTCTAGAACTCCCAGCATTCTATTTTGGAATTCTAGAACTCCCAACATTCTATTTTGGAATTCTGCAACACCAACATTCTATTTTGGCATTCTAGAACTACCAACATTCTATTTTGGCATTCTAGAACTCCCAACATTCTATTTTGGAATTCTAGAAATACCAACATTCTATTTTGGCATTCTAGAACTCCCAACATTCTATTTTGGAATTCTGCAACACCAACATTCTATTTTGGATTTCTAGAACTCCCAACATTCTATTTTGGCATTCTAGAACTCCCAACATTCTATTTTGGAATTCTGCAACACCAACATTCTATTTTGGCATTCTAGAACTCCCAACATTCTATTTTGGCATTCTAGAACTCCCAACATTCTATTTTGGAATTCTGCAAAACCAACATTCTATTTTGGATTTCTAGAACTCCCAACATTCTATTTTGGCATTCTAGAACTCCCAACATTCTATTTTGGAATTCTAGAACTACCAACATTCTATTTTGGCATTCTAGAACTCCAAACATTCTATTTTGGAATTCTGCAACACCAACATTCTATTTTGGAATTCTAGAACTCCCAACATTCTATTTTGGCATTCTAGAACTCCCAACATACTATTGTGGCATTCTAGAACTCCCAACATTCTATTTTGGCATTCTAGAACTCCCAACATTCTATTTTGGAATTCTACAACTACCAACATTCTATTTTGGCATTCTAGAACTCCCAACATTCTATTTTGGAATTCTGCAACACCAACATTCTATTTTGGATTTCTAGAACTCCCAACATTCTATTTTGGCATTCTAGAACTCCCAACATTCTATTTTGGAATTCTAGAACTCCCAACATTCTATTTTGGAATTCTGCAACACCAACATTCTATTTTGGCATTCTAGAACTCCAAACATTCTATTTTGGAATTCTGCAACACCAACATTCTATTTTGGATTTCTAGAACTCCCAACATTCTATTTTGGCATTCTTGAACTCCCAACATTCTATTTTGGAATTCTAGAACTCCCAACATTCTATTTTGGAATTCTGCAACATCAGCATTCTACTTTGGAATTCTAGAACTCCCAACATTCTATTTTGGAATTCTAGAACTCCAAACATTCTATTTTGGAATTCTAGAACTCCCAACATTCTATTATGGCATTCTAGAACTCCCAACATTCTATTTTGGCATTCTAGAACTCCCAACATTCTATTTTGGAATTCTCGAACTACCAACATTCTTTTTTGGAATTCTAGAACTAGCAACATTCTATTTTGGCATTCTAGAACTCCCAACATTCTATTTTGGCATTCTAGAACTCCAAACATTCTATTTTGGAATTCTAGAACTCCAAACATTCTATTTTGGAATTCTAGAACTCCCAACATTCTATTGTGGCATTCCAGAACTCCCAACATTCTATTTTGGCATTCTAGAACTCCCAACATTCTATTTTGGCATTCTAGAACTCCCAACATTCTATTTTGGCATTCTAGAACTCCCAACATTCTATTATGGCATTCTAGAACTCCCAACATTCTATTTTGGCATTCTAGAACTCCCAACATTCTATTTTGGCATTCTAGAACTCTTAACATTCTATTTTGGCATTCTAGAACTCCCAACATTCTATTTTGGAATTCTAGAACTACCAACATTCTATTTTGGAATTCTAGAACTACCAACATTCTATTTTGGAATTCTAGAACTACCAACATTCTATTTTGGCATTCTAGAACTCCCAACATTCTATTTTGGCATTCTAGAACTACCAACATTCTATTTTGGCATTCTAGAACTCCCAACATTCTATTTTGGAATTCTAGAAATACCAACATTCTATTTTGGCATTCTAGAACTCCCAACATTCTATTTTGGAATTCTGCAACACCAACATTCTATTTTGGATTTCTAGAACTCCCAACATTCTATTTTGGCATTCTAGAACTCCCAGCATTCTATTTTGGAATTCTAGAACTCCCAACATTCTATTTTGGAATTCTGCAACACCAACATTCTATTTTGGCATTCTAGAACTACCAACATTCTATTTTGGCATTCTAGAACTCCCAACATTCTATTTTGGAATTCTAGAAATACCAACATTCTATTTTGGCATTCTAGAACTCCCAACATTCTATTTTGGAATTCTGCAACACCAACATTCTATTTTGGATTTCTAGAACTCCCAACATTCTATTTTGGCATTCTAGAACTCCCAACATTCTATTTTGGAATTCTGCAACACCAACATTCTATTTTGGCATTCTAGAACTCCCAACATTCTATTTTGGCATTCTAGAACTCCCAACATTCTATTTTGGAATTCTGCAACACCAACATTCTATTTTGGATTTCTAGAACTCCCAACATTCTATTTTGGCATTCTAGAACTCCCAACATTCTATTTTGGAATTCTAGAACTACCAACATTCTATTTTGGCATTCTAGAACTCCAAACATTCTATTTTGGAATTCTGCAACACCAACATTCTATTTTGGAATTCTAGAACTCCCAACATTCTATTTTGGCATTCTAGAACTCCCAACATTCTATTGTGGCATTCTAGAACTCCCAACATTCTATTTTGGCATTCTAGAACTCCCAACATTCTATTTTGGAATTCTACAACTACCAACATTCTATTTTGGCATTCTAGAACTCCCAACATTCTATTTTGGAATTCTGCAACACCAACATTCTATTTTGGATTTCTAGAACTCCCAACATTCTATTTTGGCATTCTAGAACTCCCAACATTCTATTTTGGAATTCTAGAACTCCCAACATTCTATTTTGGAATTCTGCAACACCAACATTCTATTTTGGCATTCTAGAACTCCAAACATTCTATTTTGGAATTCTGCAACACCAACATTCTATTTTGGATTTCTAGAACTCCCAACATTCTATTTTGGCATTCTAGAACTCCCAACATTCTATTTTGGAATTCTAGAACTACCAACATTCTATTTTGGCATTCTAGAACTCCAAACATTCTATTTTGGAATTCTGCAACACCAACATTCTATTTTGGATTTCTAGAACTCCCAACATTCTATTTTGGCATTCTAGAACTCCCAGCATTCTATTTTGGAATTCTAGAACTCCCAACATTCTATTTTGGAATTCTGCAACACCAACATTCTAATTTGGATTTCTAGAACTCCCAACATTCTATTTTGGCATTCTAGAACTCCCAACATTCTATTTTGGCATTCTAGAATTCCCAACATTCTATTTTGGCATTCTAGAACTCCCAACATTCTATTTTGGCATTCTAGAACTCCCAACATTCTATTTTGGCATTCTAGAACTCTTAACATTCTATTTTGGCATTCTAGAACTCCCAACATTCTATTTTGGCATTCTAGAACTACCAACATTCTATTTTGGCATTCTAGAACTCCCAGCATTCTATTTTGGAATTCTAGAACTCCCAACATTCTATTTTGGAATTCTGCAACACCAACATTCTATTTTGGCATTCTAGAACTACCAACATTCTATTTTGGCATTCTAGAACTCCCAACATTCTATTTTGGAATTCTAGAATTACCAACATTCTATTTTGGCATTCTAGAACTCCCAACATTCTATTTTGGAATTCTGCAACACCAACATTCTATTTTGGATTTCTAGAACTCCCAACATTCTATTTTGGCATTCTAGAACTCCCAACATTCTATTTTGGAATTCTGCAACACCAACATTCTATTTTGGCATTCTAGAACTCCCAACATTCTATTTTGGCATTCTAGAACTCCCAACATTCTATTTTGGAATTCTGCAACACCAACATTCTATTTTGGATTTCTAGAACTCCCAACATTCTATTTTGGCATTCTAGAACTCCCAACATTCTATTTTGGAATTCTAGAACTACCAACATTCTATTTTGGCATTCTAGAACTCCAAACATTCTATTTTGGAATTCTGCAACACCAACATTCTATTTTGGAATTCTAGAACTCCCAACATTCTATTTTGGCATTCTAGAACTCCCAACATTCTATTGTGGCATTCTAGAACTCCCAACATTCTATTGTGGCATTCTAGAACTCCCAACATTCTATTTTGGCATTCTAGAACTCCCAACATTCTATTTTGGAATTCTACAACTACCAACATTCTATTTTGGCATTCTAGAACTCCCAACATTCTATTTTGGAATTCTGCAACACCAACATTCTATTTTGGATTTCTAGAACTCCCAACATTCTATTTTGGCATTCTAGAACTCCCAACATTCTATTTTGGAATTCTAGAACTCCCAACATTCTATTTTGGAATTCTGCAACACCAACATTCTATTTTGGCATTCTAGAACTCCAAACATTCTATTTTGGAATTCTGCAACACCAACATTCTATTTTGGATTTCTAGAACTCCCAACATTCTATTTTGGCATTCTAGAACTCCCAACATTCTATTTTGGCATTCTAGAACTCCCAACATTCTATTTTGGAATTCTAGAACTACCAACATTCTATTTTGGCATTCTAGAACTCCAAACATTCTATTTTGGAATTCTGCAACACCAACATTCTATTTTGGATTTCTAGAACTCCCAACATTCTATTTTGGCATTCTAGAACTCCCAGCATTCTATTTTGGAATTCTAGAACTCCCAACATTCTATTTTGGAATTCTGCAACACCAACATTCTAATTTGGATTTCTAGAACTCCCAACATTCTATTTTGGCATTCTAGAACTCCCAACATTCTATTTTGGAATTCTGCAACACCAACATTCTATTTTGGCATTCTAGAACTCCCAACATTCTATTTTGGCATTCTAGAACTCCCAACATTCTATTTTGGAATTCTGCAACACCAACATTCTATTTTGGATTTCTAGAACTCCCAACATTCTATTTTGGCATTCTAGAACTCCCAACATTCTATTTTGGAATTCTAGAACTACCAACATTCTATTTTGGCATTCTAGAACTCCAAACATTCTATTTTGGAATTCTGCAACACCAACATTCTATTTTGGAATTCTAGAACTCCCAACATTCTATTTTGGCATTCTAGAACTCCCAACATTCTATTGTGGCATTCTAGAACTCCAAACATTCTATTTTGGAATTCTGCAACACCAACATTCTATTTTGGAATTCTAGAACTCCCAGCATTCTATTTTGGAATTCTAGAACTCCCAACATTCTATTTTGGAATTCTGCAACACCAACATTCTATTTTGGCATTCTAGAACTACCAACATTCTATTTTGGCATTCTAGAACTCCCAACATTCTATTTTGGAATTCTAGAATTACCAACATTCTATTTTGGCATTCTAGAACTCCCAACATTCTATTTTGGAATTCTGCAACACCAACATTCTATTTTGGATTTCTAGAACTCCCAACATTCTATTTTGGCATTCTAGAACTCCCAACATTCTATTTTGGAATTCTGCAACACCAACATTCTATTTTGGCATTCTAGAACTCCCAACATTCTATTTTGGCATTCTAGAACTCCCAACATTCTATTTTGGAATTCTGCAACACCAACATTCTATTTTGGATTTCTAGAACTCCCAACATTCTATTTTGGCATTCTAGAACTCCCAACATTCTATTTTGGAATTCTAGAACTACCAACATTCTATTTTGGCATTCTAGAACTCCAAACATTCTATTTTGGAATTCTGCAACACCAACATTCTATTTTGGAATTCTAGAACTCCCAACATTCTATTTTGGCATTCTAGAACTCCCAACATTCTATTGTGGCATTCTAGAACTCCCAACATTCTATTTTGGCATTCTAGAACTCCCAACATTCTATTTTGGCATTCTAGAACTCCCAACATTCTATTGTGGCATTCCAGAACTCCCAACATTCTATTTTGGCATTCTAGAACTCCCAACATTCTATTTTGGCATTCTAGAACTCCCAACATTCTATTTTGGCATTCTAGAACTCCCAACATTCTATTATGGCATTCTAGAACTCCCAACATTCTATTTTGGCATTCTAGAACTCCCAACATTCTATTTTGGCATTCTAGAACTCTTAACATTCTATTTTGGCATTCTAGAACTCCCAACATTCTATTTTGGCATTCTAGAACTCCCAACATTCTATTATGGCATTCTAGAACTCCCAACATTCTATTTTGGCATTCTAGAACTCCCAACATTCTATTTTGGCATTCTAGAACTCTTAACATTCTATTTTGGCATTCATACTAGAACTCCCAACATTCTATTTTGGCATTCTAGAACTACCAACATTCTATTTTGGCATTCTAGAACTCCCAGCATTCTATTTTGGAATTCTAGAACTCCCAACATTCTATTTTGGAATTCTGCAACACCAACATTCTATTTTGGATTTCTAGAACTCCCAACATTCTATTTTGGCATTCTAGAACTCCCAACATTCTATTTTGGAATTCTAGAACTACCAACATTCTATTTTGGCATTCTAGAACTCCAAACATTCTATTTTGGAATTCTGCAACACCAACATTCTATTTTGGAATTCTAGAACTCCCAACATTCTATTTTGGCATTCTAGAACTCCCAACATTCTATTGTGGCATTCTAGAACTCCCAACATTCTATTTTGGCATTCTAGAACTCCCAACATTCTATTTTGGAATTCTACAACTACCAACATTCTATTTTGGCATTCTAGAACTCCCAACATTCTATTTTGGAATTCTGCAACACCAACATTCTATTTTGGCATTCTAGAACTCCCAACATTCTATTTTGGCATTCTAGAACTCCCAACATTCTATTTTGGAATTCTGCAACACCAACATTCTATTTTGGATTTCTAGAACTCCCAACATTCTATTTTGGCATTCTAGAACTCCCAACATTCTATTTTGGAATTCTAGAACTACCAACATTCTATTTTGGCATTCTAGAACTCCAAACATTCTATTTTGGAATTCTGCAACACCAACATTCTATTTTGGAATTCTAGAACTCCCAACATTCTATTTTGGCATTCTAGAACTCCCAACATTCTATTGTGGCATTCTAGAACTCCCAACATTCTATTTTGGCATTCTAGAACTCCCAACATTCTATTTTGGAATTCTACAACTACCAACATTCTATTTTGGCATTCTAGAACTCCCAACATTCTATTTTGGAATTCTGCAACACCAACATTCTATTTTGGATTTCTAGAACTCCCAACATTCTATTTTGGCATTCTAGAACTCCCAACATTCTATTTTGGAATTCTAGAACTCCCAACATTCTATTTTGGAATTCTAGAACTACCAACATTCTATTTTGGCATTCTAGAACTCCAAACATTCTATTTTGGAATTCTGCAACACCAACATTCTATTTTGGATTTCTAGAACTCTTAACATTCTATTTTGGCATTCTAGAACTTCCAACATTCTATTTTGGAATTCTAGAACTACCAACATTCTATTTTGGCATTCTAGAACTCCAAACATTCTATTTTGGAATTCTGCAACACCAACATTCTATTTTGGATTTCTAGAACTCCCAACATTCTATTTTGGCATTCTAGAACTCCCAGCATTCTATTTTGGAATTCTAGAACTCCCAACATTCTATTTTGGAATTCTAGAACTCCCAACATTCTATTTTGGCATTCTAGAACTCCCAACATTCTATTCTTGAATTCTGCAACACCAACATTCTGTTTTGGAATTCTAGAAATACCAACATTCTATTTTGGCATTCTAGAACTCCCAACATTCTATTCTTGAATTCTGCAACACCAACATTCTATTTTGGAATTCTAGAAATACCAACATTCTATTTTGGCATTCTAGAACTCCCAACATTCTATTTTGGAATTCTGCAACACCAACATTCTATTTTGGATTTCTAGAACTCCCAACATTCTATTTTGGCATTCTAGAACTCCCAACATTCTATTTTTGAATTCTGCAACACCAACATTCTATTTTGGCATTCTAGAACCCCCAACATTCTATTTTGGCATTCTAGAACTCCCAACATTCTATTTTGGAATTCTGCAACACCAACATTCTATTTTGGATTTCTAGAACTCCCAACATTCTATTTTGGCATTCTAGAACTCCCAACATTCTATTTTGGAATTCTAGAACTACCAACATTCTATTTTGGCATTCTAGAACTCCAAACATTCTATTTTGGAATTCTGCAACACCAACTTTCTATTTTGGAATTCTAGAACTCCCAACATTCTATTTTGGCATTCTAGAACTCCCAACATTCTATTGTGGCATTCCAGAACTCCCAACATTCTATTTTGGCATTCTAGAACTCCCAACATTCTATTTTGGCATTCTAGAACTCCCAACATTCTATTTTGGCATTCTAGAACTCCCAACATTCTATTATGGCATTCTAGAACTCCCAACATTCTATTTTGGCATTCTAGAACTCCCAACATTCTATTTTGGCATTCTAGAACTCTTAACATTCTATTTTGGCATTCTAGAACTCCCAACATTCTATTTTGGCATTCTAGAACTACCAACATTCTATTTTGGCATTCTAGAACTCCCAGCATTCTATTTTGGAATTCTAGAACTCCCAACATTCTATTTTGGAATTCTGCAACACCAACATTCTATTTTGGATTTCTAGAACTCCCAACATTCTATTTTGGCATTCTAGAACTCCCAACATTCTATTTTGGAATTCTAGAACTACCAACATTCTATTTTGGCATTCTAGAACTCCAAACATTCTATTTTGGAATTCTGCAACACCAACATTCTATTTTGGAATTCTAGAACTCCCAACATTCTATTTTGGCATTCTAGAACTCCCAACATTCTATTGTGGCATTCTAGAACTCCCAACATTCTATTTTGGCATTCTAGAGCTCCCAACATTCTATTTTGGAATTCTACAACTACCAACATTCTATTTTGGCATTCTAGAACTCCCAACATTCTATTTTGGAATTCTGCAACACCAACATTCTATTTTGGATTTCTAGAACTCCCAACATTCTATTTTGGCATTCTAGAACTCCCAACATTCTATTTTGGAATTCTAGAACTCCCAACATTCTATTTTGGAATTCTAGAACTACCAACATTCTATTTTGGCATTCTAGAACTCCAAACATTCTATTTTGGAATTCTGCAACACCAACATTCTATTTTGGATTTCTAGAACTCCCAACATTCTATTTTGGCATTCTAGAACTTCCAACATTCTATTTTGGAATTCTAGAACTACCAACATTCTATTTTGGCATTCTAGAACTCCAAACATTCTATTTTGGAATTCTGCAACACCAACATTCTATTTTGGATTTCTAGAACTCCCAACATTCTATTTTGGCATTCTAGAACTCCCAGCATTCTATTTTGGAATTCTAGAACTCCCAACATTCTATTTTGGCATTCTAGAACTCCCAACATTCTATTCTTGAATTCTGCAACACCAACATTCTGTTTTGGAATTCTAGAAATACCAACATTCTATTTTGGCATTCTAGAACTCCCAACATTCTATTCTTGAATTCTGCAACACCAACATTCTATTTTGGAATTCTAGAAATACCAACATTCTATTTTGGCATTCTAGAACTCCCAACATTCTATTTTGGAATTCTGCAACACCAACATTCTATTTTGGATTTCTAGAACTACCAACATTCTATTTTGGCATTCTAGAACTCCCAACATTCTATTTTGGAATTCTGCAACACCAACATTCTATTTTGGCATTCTAGAACCCCCAACATTCTATTTTGGCATTCTAGAACTCCCAACATTCTATTTTGGAATTCTGCAACACCAACATTCTATTTTGGATTTCTAGAACTCCCAACATTCTATTTTGGCATTCTAGAACTCCCAACATTCTATTTTGGAATTCTAGAACTACCAACATTCTATTTTGGCATTCTAGAACTCCAAACATTCTATTTTGGAATTCTGCAACACCAACTTTCTATTTTGGAATTCTAGAACTCCCAACATTCTATTTTGGCATTCTAGAACTCCCAACATTCTATTGTGGCATTCCAGAACTCCCAACATTCTATTTTGGCATTCTAGAACTCCCAACATTCTATTATGGCATTCTAGAACTCCCAACATTCTATTTTGGCATTCTAGAACTCCCAACATTCTATTTTGGCATTCTAGAACTCTTAACATTCTATTTTGGCATTCTAGAACTCCCAACATTCTATTTTGGCATTCTAGAACTACCAACATTCTATTTTGGCATTCTAGAACTCCCAGCATTCTATTTTGGAATTCTAGAACTCCCAACATTCTATTTTGGAATTCTGCAACACCAACATTCTATTTTGGATTTCTAGAACTCCCAACATTCTATTTTGGCATTCTAGAACTCCCAACATTCTATTTTGGAATTCTAGAACTACCAACATTCTATTTTGGCATTCTAGAACTCCAAACATTCTATTTTGGAATTCTGCAACACCAACATTCTATTTTGGAATTCTAGAACTCCCAACATTCTATTTTGGAATTCTGCAACACCAACATTCTATTTTGGAATTCTAGAACTCCCAACATTCTATTTTGGCATTCTAGAACTCCCAACATTCTATTGTGGCATTCCAGAACTCCCAACATTCTATTTTGGCATTCTAGAACTCCCAACATTCTTTTTTTGCATTCTAGAACTCCCAACATTCTATTTTGGCATTCTAGAACTCCCAACATTCTATTATGGCATTCTAGAACTCCCAACATTCTATTTTGGCATTCTAGAACTCTTAACATTCTATTTTGGCATTCTAGAACTCCCAACATTCTATTTTGGAATTCTAGAACTACCAACATTCTATTTTGGAATTCTAGAACTACCAACATTCTATTTTGGAATTCTAGAACTACCAACATTCTATTTTGGCATTCTAGAACTCCCAACATTCTATTTTGGCATTCTAGAACTACCAACATTCTATTTTGGCATTCTAGAACTCCCAACATTCTATTTTGGAATTCTAGAAATACCAACATTCTATTTTGGCATTCTAGAACTCCCAACATTCTATTTTGGAATTCTGCAACACCAACATTCTATTTTGGATTTCTAGAACTCCCAACATTCTATTTTGGCATTCTAGAACTCCCAGCATTCTATTTTGGAATTCTAGAACTCCCAACATTCTATTTTGGAATTCTGCAACACCAACATTCTATTTTGGCATTCTAGAACTACCAACATTCTATTTTGGCATTCTAGAACTCCCAACATTCTATTTTGGAATTCTAGAAATACCAACATTCTATTTTGGCATTCTAGAACTCCCAACATTCTATTTTGGAATTCTGCAACACCAACATTCTATTTTGGATTTCTAGAACTCCCAACATTCTATTTTGGCATTCTAGAACTCCCAACATTCTATTTTGGAATTCTGCAACACCAACATTCTATTTTGGCATTCTAGAACTCCCAACATTCTATTTTGGCATTCTAGAACTCCCAACATTCTATTTTGGAATTCTGCAACACCAACATTCTATTTTGGATTTCTAGAACTCCCAACATTCTATTTTGGCATTCTAGAACTCCCAACATTCTATTTTGGAATTCTAGAACTACCAACATTCTATTTTGGCATTCTAGAACTCCAAACATTCTATTTTGGAATTCTGCAACACCAACATTCTATTTTGGAATTCTAGAACTCCCAACATTCTATTTTGGCATTCTAGAACTCCCAACATTCTATTTTGGCATTCTTGAACTCCCAACATTCTATTTTGGAATTCTAGAACTCCCAACATTCTATTTTGGAATTCTAGAACTCCCAACATTCTATTTTGGAATTCTGCAACACCAACATTCTATTTTGGAATTCTAGAACTCCCAACATTCTATTTTGGCATTCTAGAACTCCCAACATTCTATTTTGGAATTCTAGAACTACCAACATTCTATTTTGGCATTCTAGAACTCCTAACATTCTATTTTGGAATTCTAGAACTACCGACATTCTATATTGGCATTCTAGAACTCCAAACATTCTATTTTGGAATTCTGCAACACCAACATTCTATTTTGGAATTCTAGAACTCCCAACATTCTATTTTGGCATTCTAGAACTCCCAACATTCTATTGTGGCATTCCAGAACTCCCAACATTCTATTTTGGCATTCTAGAACTCCCAACATTCTATTTTGGCATTCTAGAACTCCCAACATTATATTTTGGCATTCTAGAACTCCCAACATTCTATTATGGCATTCTAGAACTCCCAACATTCTATTTTGGCATTCTAGAACTCCCAACATTCTATTTTGGCATTCTAGAACTCCCAACATTCTATTTTGGAATTCTAGAACTACCAACATTCTATTTTGGAATTCTAGAACTACCAACATTCTATTTTGGAATTCTAGAACTACCAACATTCTATTTTGGCATTCTAGAACTCCCAACATTCTATTTTGGCATTCTAGAACTACCAACATTCTATTTTGGCATTCTAGAACTCCCAACATTCTATTTTGGAATTCTAGAAATACCAACATTCTATTTTGGCATTCTAGAACTCCCAACATTCTATTTTGGAATTCTGCAACACCAACATTCTATTTTGGATTTCTAGAACTCCCAACATTCTATTTTGGCATTCTAGAACTCCCAGCATTCTATTTTGGAATTCTAGAACTCCCAACATTCTATTTTGGAATTCTGCAACACCAACATTCTATTTTGGCATTCTAGAACTACCAACATTCTATTTTGGCATTCTAGAACTCCCAACATTCTATTTTGGAATTCTAGAAATACCAACATTCTATTTTGGCATTCTAGAACTCCCAACATTCTATTTTGGAATTCTGCAACACCAACATTCTATTTTGGATTTCTAGAACTCCCAACATTCTATTTTGGCATTCTAGAACTCCCAACATTCTATTTTGGAATTCTGCAACACCAACATTCTATTTTGGCATTCTAGAACTCCCAACATTCTATTTTGGCATTCTAGAACTCCCAACATTCTATTTTGGAATTCTGCAACACCAACATTCTATTTTGGATTTCTAGAACTCCCAACATTCTATTTTGGCATTCTAGAACTCCCAACATTCTATTTTGGAATTCTAGAACTACCAACATTCTATTTTGGCATTCTAGAACTCCAAACATTCTATTTTGGAATTCTGCAACACCAACATTCTATTTTGGAATTCTAGAACTCCCAACATTCTATTTTGGCATTCTAGAACTCCCAACATTCTATTGTGGCATTCTAGAACTCCCAACATTCTATTTTGGCATTCTAGAACTCCCAACATTCTATTTTGGAATTCTGCAACACCAACATTCTATTTTGGATTTCTAGAACTCCCAACATTCTATTTTGGCATTCTAGAACTCCCAACATTCTATTTTGGAATTCTAGAACTCCCAACATCCTATTTTGGAATTCTAGAACTACCAACATTCTATTTTGGCATTCTAGAACTCCAAACATTCTATTTTGGAATTCTGCAACACCAACATTCTATTTTGGATTTCTAGAACTCCCAACATTCTATTTTGGCATTCTAGAACTCCCAACATTCTATTTTGGAATTCTAGAACTACCAACATTCTATTTTGGCATTCTAGAACTCCAAACATTCTATTTTGGAATTCTGCAACACCAACATTCTATTTTGGATTTCTAGAACTCCCAACATTCTATTTTGGCATTCTAGAACTCCCAGCATTCTATTTTGGAATTCTAGAACTCCCAACATTCTATTTTGGAATTCTAGAACTCCCAACATTCTATTTTGGCATTCTAGAACTCCCAACATTCTATTCTTGAATTCTGCAACACCAACATTCTGTTTTGGAATTCTAGAACTCCCAACATTCTATTTTGGCATTCTAGAACTCCCAACATTATATTTTGGAATTCTAGAACTACCAACATTCTATTTTGGCATTCTAGAACTCCCAACATTCTATTTTGGCATTCTAGAACTCCCAACATTCTATTTTGGCATTCTAGAACTCTTAACATTCTATTTTGGCATTCTAGAACTCCCAACATTCTATTTTGGAATTCTAGAACTCCAAACATTCTATTTTGGAATTCTAGAACTCCCAACATTCTATTTTGGCATTCTTGAACTCCCAACATTCTGTTTTGGAATTCTAGAACTCCCAACATTCTATTTTGGAATTCTAGAACTAGCAACATTCTATTTTGGCATTCTAGAACTCCAAACATTCTATTTTGGAATTCTAGAACTCCAAACATTCTATTTTGGAATTCTAGAACTCCCAACATTCTATTTTGGCATTCTTGAACTCCCAACATTCTATTTTGGAATTCTAGAACTCCCAACATTCTATTTTGGAATTCTGCAACATCAGCATTCTACTTTGGAATTCTAGAACTCCCAACATTCTATTTTGGAATTCTAGAACTCCAAACATTCTATTTTGGAATTCTAGAACTCCCAACATTCTATTATGGCATTCTAGAACTCCCAACATTCTATTTTGGCATTCTAGAACTCCCAACATTCTATTTTGGAATTCTCGAACTACCAACATTCTTTTTTGGAATTCTAGAACTAGCAACATTCTATTTTGGCATTCTAGAACTCCCAACATTCTATTTTGGCATTCTAGAACTCCAAACATTCTATTTTGGAATTCTAGAACTCCAAACATTCTATTTTGGAATTCTAGAACTCCCAACATTCTATTTTGGCATTCTTGAACTCCCAACATTCTATTTTGGAATTCTAGAACTCCCAACATTCTATTTTGGAATTCTAGAACTAGCAACATTCTATTTTGGCATTCTAGAATTTCAAACATTCTATTTTGGAATTCTAGAACTCCAAACATTCTATTTTGGAATTCTAGAACTCCCAACATTCTATTTTGGCATTCTTGAACTCCCAACATTCTATTTTGGAATTCTAGAACTCCCAACATTCTATTTTGGCATTCTAGAACTCCCAACATTCTATTTTGGAATTCTAGAACTACCAACATTCTATTTTGGCATTCTAGAACTCCTAACATTCTATTTTGGAATTCTAGAACTACCGACATTCTATATTGGCATTCTAGAACTCCAAACATTCTATTTTGGAATTCTGCAACACCAACATTCTATTTTGGAATTCTAGAACTCCCAACATTCTATTTTGGCATTCAAGAACTCCCAACATTCTATTTTGGCATTCTAGAACTACCAACATTCTATTTTGGCATTCTAGAACTCCCAACATTCTATTTTGGAATTCTAGAAATACCAACATTCTATTTTGGCATTCTAGAACTCCCAACATTCTATTTTGGAATTCTGCAACACCAACATTCTATTTTGGATTTCTAGAACTCCCAACATTCTATTTTGGCATTCTAGAACTCCCAGCATTCTATTTTGGAATTCTAGAACTCCCAACATTCTATTTTGGAATTCTGCAACACCAACATTCTATTTTGGCATTCTAGAACTACCAACATTCTATTTTGGCATTCTAGAACTCCCAACATTCTATTTTGGAATTCTAGAAATACCAACATTCTATTTTGGCATTCTAGAACTCCCAACATTCTATTTTGGAATTCTGCAACACCAACATTCTATTTTGGATTTCTAGAACTCCCAACATTCTATTTTGGCATTCTAGAACTCCCAACATTCTATTTTGGAATTCTGCAACAACAACATTCTATTTTGGCATTCTAGAACTCCCAACATTCTATTTTGCCATTCTAGAACTCCCAACATTCTATTTTGGAATTCTGCAACACCAACATTCTATTTTGGATTTCTAGAACTCCCAACATTCTATTTTGGCATTCTAGAACTCCCAACATTCTATTTTGGAATTCTAGAACTACCAACATTCTATTTTGGCATTCTAGAACTCCAAACATTCTATTTTGGAATTCTGCAACACCAACATTCTATTTTGGATTTCTAGAACTCCCAACATTCTATTTTGGCATTCTAGAACTCCCAACATTCTATTTTGGAATTCTAGAACTCCCAACATTCTATTTTGGAATTCTGCAACACCAACATTCTATTTTGGCATTCTAGAACTACCAACATTCTATTTTGGCATTCTAGAACTCCCAACATTCTATTTTGGAATTCTGCAACACCAACATTCTATTTTGGATTTCTAGAACTCCCAACATTCTATTTTGGCATTCTAGAACTCCCAACATTCTATTTTGGCATTCTAGAACTACCAACATTCTATTTTGGCATTCTAGAACTCCCAACATTCTATTTTGGAATTCTAGAAATACCAACATTCTATTTTGGCATTCTAGAACTCCCAACATTCTATTTTGGAATTCTGCAACACCAACATTCTATTTTGGATTTCTAGAACTCCCAACATTCTATTTTGGCATTCTAGAACTCCCAGCATTCTATTTTGGAATTCTAGAACTCCCAACATTCTATTTTGGAATTCTGCAACACCAACATTCTATTTTGGCATTCTAGAACTACCAACATTCTATTTTGGCATTCTAGAACTCCCAACATTCTATTTGGGAATTCTAGAAATACCAACATTCTATTTTGGCATTCTAGAACTCCCAACATTCTATTTTGGAATTCTGCAACACCAACATTCTATTTTGGATTTCTAGAACTCCCAACATTCTATTTTGGCATTCTAGAACTCCCAACATTCTATTTTGGAATTCTGCAACAACAACATTCTATTTTGGCATTCTAGAACTCCCAACATTCTATTTTGGCATTCTAGAACTCCCAACATTCTATTTTGGAATTCTGCAACACCAACATTCTATTTTGGATTTCTAGAACTCCCAACATTCTATTTTGGCATTCTAGAACTCCCAACATTCTATTTTGGAATTCTAGAACTACCAACATTCTATTTTGGCATTCTAGAACTCCAAACATTCTATTTTGGAATTCTGCAACACCAACATTCTATTTTGGAATTCTAGAACTCCCAACATTCTATTTTGGCATTCTAGAACTCCCAACATTCTATTGTGGCATTCCAGAACTCCCAACATTCTATTTTGGCATTCTAGAACTCCCAACATTCTATTTTGGCATTCTAGAACTCCCAACATTCTATTTTGGCATTCTAGAACTCCCAACATTCTATTTTGGCATTCTAGAACTCCCAACATTCTATTTTGGCATTCTAGAACTCTTAACATTCTATTTTGGCATTCTAGAACTCCCAACATTCTATTTTGGAATTCTAGAACTCCCAACATTCTATTTTGGCATTCTAGAACTCCAAACATTCTATTTTGGAATTCTGCAACACCAACATTCTATTTTGGAATTCTAGAACTCCCAACATTCTATTTTGGCATTCTAGAACTCCCAACATTCTATTGTGGCATTCCAGTACTCCCAACATTCTATTTTGGCATTCTAGAACTCCCAACATTCTATTTTGGCATTCTAGAACTCCCAACATTCTATTTTGGCATTCTAGAACTCCCAACATTCTATTTTGGCATTCTAGAACTCCCAACATTCTATTTTGGCATTCTAGAACTCCCAACATTCTATTTTGGCATTCTAGAACTCCCAACATTCTATTTTGGCATTCTAGAACTCCCAACATTCTATTTTGGCATTCTAGAACTCCCAACATTCTATTTTGGCATTCTAGAACTCCCAACATTCTATTTTGGCATTCTAGAACTCTTAACATTCTATTTTGGCATTCTAGAACTCCCAACATTCTATTTTGGAATTCTAGAACTCCCAACATTCTATTTTGGCATTCTAGAACTCCAAACATTCTATTTTGGAATTCTGCAACACCAACATTCTATTTTGGAATTCTAGAACTCCCAACATTCTATTTTGGCATTCTAGAACTCCCAACATTCTATTGTGGCATTCCAGTACTCCCAACATTCTATTTTGGCATTCTAGAACTCCCAACATTCTATTGTGGCATTCTAGAACTCCCAACATTCTATTTTGGCATTCTAGAACTCCCAACATTCTATTTTGGAATTCTGCAACACCAACATTCTATTTTGGATTTCTAGAACTCCCAACATTCTATTTTGGCATTCTAGAACTCCCAACATTCTATTTTGGAATTCTAGAACTCCCAACATCCTATTTTGGAATTCTAGAACTACCAACATTCTATTTTGGCATTCTAGAACTCCAAACATTCTATTTTGGAATTCTGCAACACCAACATTCTATTTTGGATTTCTAGAACTCCCAACATTCTATTTTGGCATTCTAGAACTCCCAACATTCTATTTTGGAATTCTAGAACTACCAACATTCTATTTTGGCATTCTAGAACTCCAAACATTCTATTTTGGAATTCTGCAACACCAACATTCTATTTTGGATTTCTAGAACTCCCAACATTCTATTTTGGCATTCTAGAACTCCCAGCATTCTATTTTGGAATTCTAGAACTCCCAACATTCTATTTTGGAATTCTAGAACTCCCAACATTCTATTTTGGCATTCTAGAACTCCCAACATTCTATTCTTGAATTCTGCAACACCAACATTCTGTTTTGGAATTCTAGAACTCCCAACATTCTATTTTGGCATTCTAGAACTCCCAACATTATATTTTGGAATTCTAGAACTACCAACATTCTATTTTGGCATTCTAGAACTCCCAACATTCTATTTTGGCATTCTAGAACTCCCAACATTCTATTTTGGCATTCTAGAACTCTTAACATTCTATTTTGGCATTCTAGAACTCCCAACATTCTATTTTGGAATTCTAGAACTCCAAACATTCTATTTTGGAATTCTAGAACTCCCAACATTCTATTTTGGCATTCTTGAACTCCCAACATTCTGTTTTGGAATTCTAGAACTCCCAACATTCTATTTTGGAATTCTAGAACTAGCAACATTCTATTTTGGCATTCTAGAACTCCAAACATTCTATTTTGGAATTCTAGAACTCCAAACATTCTATTTTGGAATTCTAGAACTCCCAACATTCTATTTTGGCATTCTTGAACTCCCAACATTCTATTTTGGAATTCTGCAACATCAGCATTCTACTTTGGAATTCTAGAACTCCCAACATTCTATTTTGGAATTCTAGAACTCCAAACATTCTATTTTGGAATTCTAGAACTCCCAACATTCTATTATGGCATTCTAGAACTCCCAACATTCTATTTTGGCATTCTAGAACTCCCAACATTCTATTTTGGAATTCTCGAACTACCAACATTCTTTTTTGGAATTCTAGAACTAGCAACATTCTATTTTGGCATTCTAGAACTCCCAACATTCTATTTTGGCATTCTAGAACTCCAAACATTCTATTTTGGAATTCTAGAACTCCAAACATTCTATTTTGGAATTCTAGAACTCCCAACATTCTATTTTGGCATTCTTGAACTCCCAACATTCTATTTTGGAATTCTAGAACTCCCAACATTCTATTTTGGAATTCTAGAACTAGCAACATTCTATTTTGGCATTCTAGAATTTCAAACATTCTATTTTGGAATTCTAGAACTCCAAACATTCTATTTTGGAATTCTAGAACTCCCAACATTCTATTTTGGCATTCTTGAACTCCCAACATTCTATTTTGGAATTCTAGAACTCCCAACATTCTATTTTGGCATTCTAGAACTCCCAACATTCTATTTTGGAATTCTAGAACTACCAACATTCTATTTTGGCATTCTAGAACTCCTAACATTCTATTTTGGAATTCTAGAACTACCGACATTCTATATTGGCATTCTAGAACTCCAAACATTCTATTTTGGAATTCTGCAACACCAACATTCTATTTTGGAATTCTAGAACTCCCAACATTCTATTTTGGCATTCAAGAACTCCCAACATTCTATTTTGGCATTCTAGAACTACCAACATTCTATTTTGGCATTCTAGAACTCCCAACATTCTATTTTGGAATTCTAGAAATACCAACATTCTATTTTGGCATTCTAGAACTCCCAACATTCTATTTTGGAATTCTGCAACACCAACATTCTATTTTGGATTTCTAGAACTCCCAACATTCTATTTTGGCATTCTAGAACTCCCAGCATTCTATTTTGGAATTCTAGAACTCCCAACATTCTATTTTGGAATTCTGCAACACCAACATTCTATTTTGGCATTCTAGAACTACCAACATTCTATTTTGGCATTCTAGAACTCCCAACATTCTATTTTGGAATTCTAGAAATACCAACATTCTATTTTGGCATTCTAGAACTCCCAACATTCTATTTTGGAATTCTGCAACACCAACATTCTATTTTGGATTTCTAGAACTCCCAACATTCTATTTTGGCATTCTAGAACTCCCAACATTCTATTTTGGAATTCTGCAACAACAACATTCTATTTTGGCATTCTAGAACTCCCAACATTCTATTTTGCCATTCTAGAACTCCCAACATTCTATTTTGGAATTCTGCAACACCAACATTCTATTTTGGATTTCTAGAACTCCCAACATTCTATTTTGGCATTCTAGAACTCCCAACATTCTATTTTGGAATTCTAGAACTACCAACATTCTATTTTGGCATTCTAGAACTCCAAACATTCTATTTTGGAATTCTGCAACACCAACATTCTATTTTGGATTTCTAGAACTCCCAACATTCTATTTTGGCATTCTAGAACTCCCAACATTCTATTTTGGAATTCTAGAACTCCCAACATTCTATTTTGGAATTCTGCAACACCAACATTCTATTTTGGCATTCTAGAACTACCAACATTCTATTTTGGCATTCTAGAACTCCCAACATTCTATTTTGGAATTCTGCAACACCAACATTCTATTTTGGATTTCTAGAACTCCCAACATTCTATTTTGGCATTCTAGAACTACCAACATTCTATTTTGGCATTCTAGAACTCCCAACATTCTATTTTGGAATTCTAGAAATACCAACATTCTATTTTGGCATTCTAGAACTCCCAACATTCTATTTTGGAATTCTGCAACACCAACATTCTATTTTGGATTTCTAGAACTCCCAACATTCTATTTTGGCATTCTAGAACTCCCAGCATTCTATTTTGGAATTCTAGAACTCCCAACATTCTATTTTGGAATTCTGCAACACCAACATTCTATTTTGGCATTCTAGAACTACCAACATTCTATTTTGGCATTCTAGAACTCCCAACATTCTATTTGGGAATTCTAGAAATACCAACATTCTATTTTGGCATTCTAGAACTCCCAACATTCTATTTTGGAATTCTGCAACACCAACATTCTATTTTGGATTTCTAGAACTCCCAACATTCTATTTTGGCATTCTAGAACTCCCAACATTCTATTTTGGAATTCTGCAACAACAACATTCTATTTTGGCATTCTAGAACTCCCAACATTCTATTTTGGCATTCTAGAACTCCCAACATTCTATTTTGGAATTCTGCAACACCAACATTCTATTTTGGATTTCTAGAACTCCCAACATTCTATTTTGGCATTCTAGAACTCCCAACATTCTATTTTGGAATTCTAGAACTACCAACATTCTATTTTGGCATTCTAGAACTCCAAACATTCTATTTTGGAATTCTGCAACACCAACATTCTATTTTGGAATTCTAGAACTCCCAACATTCTATTTTGGCATTCTAGAACTCCCAACATTCTATTGTGGCATTCCAGAACTCCCAACATTCTATTTTGGCATTCTAGAACTCCCAACATTCTATTTTGGCATTCTAGAACTCCCAACATTCTATTTTGGCATTCTAGAACTCCCAACATTCTATTTTGGCATTCTAGAACTCCCAACATTCTATTTTGGCATTCTAGAACTCTTAACATTCTATTTTGGCATTCTAGAACTCCCAACATTCTATTTTGGAATTCTAGAACTCCCAACATTCTATTTTGGCATTCTAGAACTCCAAACATTCTATTTTGGAATTCTGCAACACCAACATTCTATTTTGGAATTCTAGAACTCCCAACATTCTATTTTGGCATTCTAGAACTCCCAACATTCTATTGTGGCATTCCAGTACTCCCAACATTCTATTTTGGCATTCTAGAACTCCCAACATTCTATTTTGGCATTCTAGAACTCCCAACATTCTATTTTGGCATTCTAGAACTCCCAACATTCTATTTTGGCATTCTAGAACTCCCAACATTCTATTTTGGCATTCTAGAACTCCCAACATTCTATTTTGGCATTCTAGAACTCCCAACATTCTATTTTGGCATTCTAGAACTCCCAACATTCTATTTTGGCATTCTAGAACTCCCAACATTCTATTTTGGCATTCTAGAACTCCCAACATTCTATTTTGGCATTCTAGAACTCTTAACATTCTATTTTGGCATTCTAGAACTCCCAACATTCTATTTTGGAATTCTAGAACTCCCAACATTCTATTTTGGCATTCTAGAACTCCAAACATTCTATTTTGGAATTCTGCAACACCAACATTCTATTTTGGAATTCTAGAACTCCCAACATTCTATTTTGGCATTCTAGAACTCCCAACATTCTATTGTGGCATTCCAGTACTCCCAACATTCTATTTTGGCATTCTAGAACTCCCAACATTCTATTTTGGCATTCTAGAACTCCCAACATTCTATTTTGGCATTCTAGAACTCCCAACATTCTATTATGGCATTCTAGAACTCCCAACATTCTATTTTGGCATTCTAGAACTCCCAACATTCTATTTTGGCATTCTAGAACTCCCAACATTCTATTTTGGCATTCTAGAACTCTTAACATTCTATTTTGGCATTCTAGAACTCCCAACATTCTATTTTGGAATTCTAGAACTACCAACATTCTATTTTGGAATTCTAGAACTACCAACATTCTATTTTGGAATTCTAGAACTACCAACATTCTATTTTGGCATTCTAGAACTCCCAACATTCTATTTTGGCATTCTAGAACTACCAACATTCTATTTTGGCATTCTAGAACTCCCAACATTCTATTTTGGAATTCTAGAAATACCAACATTCTATTTTGGCATTCTAGAACTCCCAACATTCTATTTTGGAATTCTGCAACACCAACATTCTATTTTGGATTTCTAGAACTCCCAACATTCTATTTTGGCATTCTAGAACTCCCAGCATTCTATTTTGGAATTCTAGAACTCCCAACATTCTATTTTGGAATTCTGCAACACCAACATTCTATTTTGGCATTCTAGAACTACCAACATTCTATTTTGGCATTCTAGAACTCCCAACATTCTATTTTGGAATTCTAGAAATACCAACATTCTATTTTGGCATTCTAGAACTCCCAACATTCTATTTTGGAATTCTGCAACACCAACATTCTATTTTGGATTTCTAGCACTCCCAACATTCTATTTTGGCATTCTAGAACTCCCAACATTCTATTTTGGAATTCTGCAACACCAACATTCTATTTTGGCATTCTAGAACTCCCAACATTCTATTTTGGAATTCTGCAACACCAACATTCTATTTTGGATTTCTAGAACTCCCAACATTCTATTTTGGCATTCTTGAACTCCCAACATTCTATTTTGGAATTCTAGAACTCCCAACATTCTATTTTGGAATTCTGCAACATCAGCTTTCTACTTTGGAATTCTAGAACTCCCAACATTCTATTTTGGAATTCTAGAACTCCAAACATTCTATTTTGGAATTCTAGAACTCCCAACATTCTATTATGGCATTCTAGAACTCCCAACATTCTATTTTGGCATTCTAGAACTCCCAACATTCTATTTTGGAATTCTCGAACTACCAACATTCTTTTTTGGAATTCTAGAACTAGCAACATTCTATTTTGGCATTCTAGAACTCCCAACATTCTATTTTGGCATTCTAGAACTCCAAACATTCTATTTTGGAATTCTAGAACTCCAAACATTCTATTTTGGAATTCTAGAACTCCCAACATTCTATTGTGGCATTCCAGAACTCCCAACATTCTATTTTGGCATTCTAGAACTCCCAACATTCTATTTTGGCATTCTAGAACTCCCAACATTCTATTTTGGCATTCTAGAACTCCCAACATTCTATTATGGCATTCTAGAACTCCCAACATTCTATTTTGGCATTCTAGAACTCCCAACATTCTATTTTGGCATTCTAGAACTCTTAACATTCTATTTTGGCATTCTAGAACTCCCAACATTCTATTTTGGAATTCTAGAACTACCAACATTCTATTTTGGAATTCTAGAACTACCAACATTCTATTTTGGAATTCTAGAACTACCAACATTCTATTTTGGCATTCTAGAACTCCCAACATTCTATTTTGGCATTCTAGAACTACCAACATTCTATTTTGGCATTCTAGAACTCCCAACATTCTATTTTGGCATTCTAGAACTCCCAACATTCTATTTTGGCATTCTAGAACTCCCAACATTCTATTTTGGCATTCTAGAACTCTTAACATTCTATTTTGGCATTCTAGAACTCCCAACATTCTATTTTGGAATTCTAGAACTACCAACATTCTATTTTGGAATTCTAGAACTACCAACATTCTATTTTGGAATTCTAGAACTACCAACATTCTATTTTGGCATTCTAGAACTCCCAACATTCTATTTTGGCATTCTAGAACTACCAACATTCTATTTTGGCATTCTAGAACTCCCAACATTCTATTTTGGAATTCTAGAAATACCAACATTCTATTTTGGCATTCTAGAACTCCCAACATTCTATTTTGGAATTCTGCAACACCAACATTCTATTTTGGATTTCTAGAACTCCCAACATTCTATTTTGGCATTCTAGAACTCCCAGCATTCTATTTTGGAATTCTAGAACTCCCAACATTCTATTTTGGAATTCTGCAACACCAACATTCTATTTTGGCATTCTAGAACTACCAACATTCTATTTTGGCATTCTAGAACTCCCAACATTCTATTTTGGAATTCTAGAAATACCAACATTCTATTTTGGCATTCTAGAACTCCCAACATTCTATTTTGGAATTCTGCAACACCAACATTCTATTTTGGATTTCTAGCACTCCCAACATTCTATTTTGGCATTCTAGAACTCCCAACATTCTATTTTGGAATTCTGCAACACCAACATTCTATTTTGGCATTCTAGAACTCCCAACATTCTATTTTGGAATTCTGCAACACCAACATTCTATTTTGGATTTCTAGAACTCCCAACATTCTATTTTGGCATTCTTGAACTCCCAACATTCTATTTTGGAATTCTAGAACTCCCAACATTCTATTTTGGAATTCTGCAACATCAGCTTTCTACTTTGGAATTCTAGAACTCCCAACATTCTATTTTGGAATTCTAGAACTCCAAACATTCTATTTTGGAATTCTAGAACTCCCAACATTCTATTATGGCATTCTAGAACTCCCAACATTCTATTTTGGCATTCTAGAACTCCCAACATTCTATTTTGGAATTCTCGAACTACCAACATTCTTTTTTGGAATTCTAGAACTAGCAACATTCTATTTTGGCATTCTAGAACTCCCAACATTCTATTTTGGCATTCTAGAACTCCAAACATTCTATTTTGGAATTCTAGAACTCCAAACATTCTATTTTGGAATTCTAGAACTCCCAACATTCTATTGTGGCATTCCAGAACTCCCAACATTCTATTTTGGCATTCTAGAACTCCCAACATTCTATTTTGGCATTCTAGAACTCCCAACATTCTATTTTGGCATTCTAGAACTCCCAACATTCTATTATGGCATTCTAGAACTCCCAACATTCTATTTTGGCATTCTAGAACTCCCAACATTCTATTTTGGCATTCTAGAACTCTTAACATTCTATTTTGGCATTCTAGAACTCCCAACATTCTATTTTGGAATTCTAGAACTACCAACATTCTATTTTGGAATTCTAGAACTACCAACATTCTATTTTGGAATTCTAGAACTACCAACATTCTATTTTGGCATTCTAGAACTCCCAACATTCTATTTTGGCATTCTAGAACTACCAACATTCTATTTTGGCATTCTAGAACTCCCAACATTCTATTTTGGAATTCTAGAAATACCAACATTCTATTTTGGCATTCTAGAACTCCCAACATTCTATTTTGGAATTCTGCAACACCAACATTCTATTTTGGATTTCTAGAACTCCCAACATTCTATTTTGGCATTCTAGAACTCCCAGCATTCTATTTTGGAATTCTAGAACTCCCAACATTCTATTTTGGAATTCTGCAACACCAACATTCTATTTTGGCATTCTAGAACTACCAACATTCTATTTTGGCATTCTAGAACTCCCAACATTCTATTTTGGAATTCTAGAAATACCAACATTCTATTTTGGCATTCTAGAACTCCCAACATTCTATTTTGGAATTCTGCAACACCAACATTCTATTTTGGATTTCTAGAACTCCCAACATTCTATTTTGGCATTCTAGAACTCCCAACATTCTATTTTGGAATTCTGCAACACCAACATTCTATTTTGGCATTCTAGAACTCCCAACATTCTATTTTGGCATTCTAGAACTCCCAACATTCTATTTTGGAATTCTGCAACACCAACATTCTATTTTGGATTTCTAGAACTCCCAACATTCTATTTTGGCATTCTAGAACTCCCAACATTCTATTTTGGAATTCTAGAACTACCAACATTCTATTTTGGCATTCTAGAACTCCAAACATTCTATTTTGGAATTCTGCAACACCAACATTCTATTTTGGAATTCTAGAACTCCCAACATTCTATTTTGGCATTCTAGAACTCCCAACATTCTATTTTGGAATTCTGCAACACCAACATTCTATTTTGGCATTCTAGAACTCCCAACATTCTATTTTGGCATTCTAGAACTCCCAACATTCTATTTTGGAATTCTACAACTACCAACATTCTATTTTGGCATTCTAGAACTCCCAACATTCTATTTTGGAATTCTGCAACACCAACATTCTATTTTGGATTTCTAGAACTCCCAACATTCTATTTTGGCATTCTAGAACTCCCAACATTCTATTTTGGAATTCTAGAACTCCCAACATTCTATTTTGGAATTCTGCAACACCAACATTCTATTTTGGCATTCTAGAACTCCAAACATTCTATTTTGGAATTCTGCAACACCAACATTCTATTTTGGATTTCTAGAACTCCCAACATTCTATTTTGGCATTCTAGAACTCCCAACATTCTATTTTGGAATTCTAGAACTACCAACATTCTATTTTGGCATTCTAGAACTCCAAACATTCTATTTTGGAATTCTGCAACACCAACATTCTATTTTGGATTTCTAGAACTCCCAACATTCTATTTTGGCATTCTAGAACTCCCAGCATTCTATTTTGGAATTCTAGAACTCCCAACATTCTATTTTGGAATTCTGCAACACCAACATTCTAATTTGGATTTCTAGAACTCCCAACATTCTATTTTGGCATTCTAGAACTCCCAACATTCTATTTTGGAATTCTGCAACACCAACATTCTATTTTGGCATTCTAGAACTCCCAACATTCTATTTTGGCATTCTAGAACTCCCAACATTCTATTTTGGAATTCTGCAACACCAACATTCTATTTTGGATTTCTAGAACTCCCAACATTCTATTTTGGCATTCTAGAACTCCCAACATTCTATTTTGGAATTCTAGAACTACCAACATTCTATTTTGGCATTCTAGAACTCCAAACATTCTATTTTGGAATTCTGCAACACCAACATTCTATTTTGGAATTCTAGAACTCCCAACATTCTATTTTGGCATTCTAGAACTCCCAACATTCTATTTTGGAATTCTAGAACTACCAACATTCTATTTTGGCATTCTAGAACTCCAAACATTCTATTTTGGAATTCTGCAACACCAACATTCTATTTTGGAATTCTAGAACTCCCAACATTCTATTGTGGCATTCCAGAACTCCCAACATTCTATTTTGGCATTCTAGAACTCCCAACATTCTATTTTGGCATTCTAGAACTCCCAACATTCTATTTTGGCATTCTAGAACTCCCAACATTCTATTATGGCATTCTAGAACTCCCAACATTCTATTTTGGCATTCTAGAACTCCCAACATTCTATTTTGGCATTCTAGAACTCTTAACATTCTATTTTGGCATTCTAGAACTCCCAACATTCTATTTTGGCATTCTAGAACTACCAACATTCTATTTTGGCATTCTAGAACTCCCAGCATTCTATTTTGGAATTCTAGAACTCCCAACATTCTATTTTGGAATTCTGCAACACCAACATTCTATTTTGGCATTCTAGAACTACCAACATTCTATTTTGGCATTCTAGAACTCCCAACATTCTATTTTGGAATTCTAGAAATACCAACATTCTATTTTGGCATTCTAGAACTCCCAACATTCTATTTTGGAATTCTGCAACACCAACATTCTATTTTGGATTTCTAGAACTCCCAACATTCTATTTTGGCATTCTAGAACTCCCAACATTCTATTTTGGAATTCTGCAACACCAACATTCTATTTTGGCATTCTAGAACTCCCAACATTCTATTTTGGCATTCTAGAACTCCCAACATTCTATTTTGGAATTCTGCAACACCAACATTCTATTTTGGAATTCTGCAACACCAACATTCTATTTTGGCATTCTAGAACTCCAAACATTCTATTTTGGAATTCTGCAACACCAACATTCTATTTTGGAATTCTAGAACTCCCAACATTCTATTTTGGCATTCTAGAACTCCCAACATTCTATTGTGGCATTCTAGAACTCCCAACATTCTATTTTGGCATTCTAGAACTCCCAACATTCTATTTTGGAATTCTACAACTACCAACATTCTATTTTGGCATTCTAGAACTCCCAACATTCTATTTTGGCATTCTAGAACTCCCAACATTCTATTTTGGAATTCTGCAACACCAACATTCTATTTTGGCATTCTAGAACTCCCAACATTCTATTTTGGCATTCTAGAACTCCCAACATTCTATTTTGGAATTCTACAACTACCAACATTCTATTTTGGCATTCTAGAACTCCCAACATTCTATTTTGGAATTCTGCAACACCAACATTCTATTTTGGATTTCTAGAACTCCCAACATTCTATTTTGGCATTCTAGAACTCCCAACATTCTATTTTGGAATTCTAGAACTCCCAACATTCTATTTTGGAATTCTGCAACACCAACATTCTATTTTGGCATTCTAGAACTCCAAACATTCTATTTTGGAATTCTGCAACACCAACATTCTATTTTGGATTTCTAGAACTCCCAACATTCTATTTTGGCATTCTAGAACTCCCAACATTCTATTTTGGAATTCTAGAACTACCAACATTCTATTTTGGCATTCTAGAACTCCAAACATTCTATTTTGGAATTCTGCAACACCAACATTCTATTTTGGATTTCTAGAACTCCCAACATTCTATTTTGGCATTCTAGAACTCCCAGCATTCTATTTTGGAATTCTAGAACTCCCAACATTCTATTTTGGAATTCTGCAACACCAACATTCTAATTTGGATTTCTAGAACTCCCAACATTCTATTTTGGCATTCTAGAACTCCCAACATTCTATTTTGGAATTCTGCAACACCAACATTCTATTTTGGCATTCTAGAACTCCCAACATTCTATTTTGGCATTCTAGAACTCCCAACATTCTATTTTGGAATTCTGCAACACCAACATTCTATTTTGGATTTCTAGAACTCCCAACATTCTATTTTGGCATTCTAGAACTCCCAACATTCTATTTTGGAATTCTAGAACTACCAACATTCTATTTTGGCATTCTAGAACTCCAAACATTCTATTTTGGAATTCTGCAACACCAACATTCTATTTTGGAATTCTAGAACTCCCAACATTCTATTTTGGCATTCTAGAACTCCCAACATTCTATTTTGGAATTCTAGAACTACCAACATTCTATTTTGGCATTCTAGAACTCCAAACATTCTATTTTGGAATTCTGCAACACCAACATTCTATTTTGGAATTCTAGAACTCCCAACATTCTATTTTGGCATTCTAGAACTCCCAACATTCTATTGTGGCATTCCAGAACTCCCAACATTCTATTTTGGCATTCTAGAACTCCCAACATTCTATTTTGGCATTCTAGAACTCCCAACATTCTATTTTGGCATTCTAGAACTCCCAACATTCTATTATGGCATTCTAGAACTCCCAACATTCTATTTTGGCATTCTAGAACTCCCAACATTCTATTTTGGCATTCTAGAACTCTTAACATTCTATTTTGGCATTCTAGAACTCCCAACATTCTATTTTGGCATTCTAGAACTACCAACATTCTATTTTGGCATTCTAGAACTCCCAGCATTCTATTTTGGAATTCTAGAACTCCCAACATTCTATTTTGGAATTCTGCAACACCAACATTCTATTTTGGCATTCTAGAACTACCAACATTCTATTTTGGCATTCTAGAACTCCCAACATTCTATTTTGGAATTCTAGAAATACCAACATTCTATTTTGGCATTCTAGAACTCCCAACATTCTATTTTGGAATTCTGCAACACCAACATTCTATTTTGGATTTCTAGAACTCCCAACATTCTATTTTGGCATTCTAGAACTCCCAACATTCTATTTTGGAATTCTGCAACACCAACATTCTATTTTGGCATTCTAGAACTCCCAACATTCTATTTTGGCATTCTAGAACTCCCAACATTCTATTTTGGAATTCTGCAACACCAACATTCTATTTTGGAATTCTGCAACACCAACATTCTATTTTGGCATTCTAGAACTCCAAACATTCTATTTTGGAATTCTGCAACACCAACATTCTATTTTGGAATTCTAGAACTCCCAACATTCTATTTTGGCATTCTAGAACTCCCAACATTCTATTGTGGCATTCTAGAACTCCCAACATTCTATTTTGGCATTCTAGAACTCCCAACATTCTATTTTGGAATTCTACAACTACCAACATTCTATTTTGGCATTCTAGAACTCCCAACATTCTATTTTGGAATTCTGCAACACCAACATTCTATTTTGGATTTCTAGAACTCCCAACATTCTATTTTGGCATTCTAGAACTCCCAACATTCTATTTTGGAATTCTAGAACTCCCAACATTCTATTTTGGAATTCTAGAACTACCAACATTCTATTTTGGCATTCTAGAACTCCAAACATTCTATTTTGGAATTCTGCAACACCAACATTCTATTTTGGATTTCTAGAACTCCCAACATTCTATTTTGGCATTCTAGAACTTCCAACATTCTATTTTGGAATTCTAGAACTACCAACATTCTATTTTGGCATTCTAGAACTCCAAACATTCTATTTTGGAATTCTGCAACACCAACATTCTATTTTGGATTTCTAGAACTCCCAACATTCTATTTTGGCATTCTAGAACTCCCAGCATTCTATTTTGGAATTCTAGAACTCCCAACATTCTATTTTGGAATTCTAGAACTCCCAACATTCTATTTTGGCATTCTAGAACTCCCAACATTCTATTCTTGAATTCTGCAACACCAACATTCTGTTTTGGAATTCTAGAAATACCAACATTCTATTTTGGCATTCTAGAACTCCCAACATTCTATTCTTGAATTCTGCAACACCAACATTCTATTTTGGAATTCTAGAAATACCAACATTCTATTTTGGCATTCTAGAACTCCCAACATTCTATTTTGGAATTCTGCAACACCAACATTCTATTTTGGATTTCTAGAACTCCCAACATTCTATTTTGGCATTCTAGAACTCCCAACATTCTATTTTGGAATTCTGCAACACCAACATTCTATTTTGGCATTCTAGAACCCCCAACATTCTATTTTGGCATTCTAGAACTCCCAACATTCTATTTTGGAATTCTGCAACACCAACATTCTATTTTGGATTTCTAGAACTCCCAACATTCTATTTTGGCATTCTAGAACTCCCAACATTCTATTTTGGAATTCTAGAACTACCAACATTCTATTTTGGCATTCTAGAACTCCAAACATTCTATTTTGGAATTCTGCAACACCAACTTTCTATTTTGGAATTCTAGAACTCCCAACATTCTATTTTGGCATTCTAGAACTCCCAACATTCTATTGTGGCATTCCAGAACTCCCAACATTCTATTTTGGCATTCTAGAACTCCCAACATTCTATTTTGGCATTCTAGAACTCCCAACATTCTATTTTGGCATTCTAGAACTCCCAACATTCTATTATGGCATTCTAGAACTCCCAACATTCTATTTTGGCATTCTAGAACTCCCAACATTCTATTTTGGCATTCTAGAACTCTTAACATTCTATTTTGGCATTCTAGAACTCCCAACATTCTATTTTGGCATTCTAGAACTACCAACATTCTATTTTGGCATTCTAGAACTCCCAGCATTCTATTTTGGAATTCTAGAACTCCCAACATTCTATTTTGGAATTCTGCAACACCAACATTCTATTTTGGATTTCTAGAACTCCCAACATTCTATTTTGGCATTCTAGAACTCCCAACATTCTATTTTGGAATTCTAGAACTACCAACATTCTATTTTGGCATTCTAGAACTCCAAACATTCTATTTTGGAATTCTGCAACACCAACATTCTATTTTGGAATTCTAGAACTCCCAACATTCTATTTTGGCATTCTAGAACTCCCAACATTCTATTGTGGCATTCTAGAACTCCCAACATTCTATTTTGGCATTCTAGAACTCCCAACATTCTATTTTGGAATTCTACAACTACCAACATTCTATTTTGGCATTCTAGAACTCCCAACATTCTATTTTGGAATTCTGCAACACCAACATTCTATTTTGGATTTCTAGAACTCCCAACATTCTATTATGGCATTCTAGAACTCCCAACATTCTATTTTGGCATTCTAGAACTCCCAACATTCTATTTTGGCATTCTAGAACTCTTAACATTCTATTTTGGCATTCTAGAACTCCCAACATTCTATTTTGGCATTCTAGAACTACCAACATTCTATTTTGGCATTCTAGAACTCCCAGCATTCTATTTTGGAATTCTAGAACTCCCAACATTCTATTTTGGAATTCTGCAACACCAACATTCTATTTTGGATTTCTAGAACTCCCAACATTCTATTTTGGCATTCTAGAACTCCCAACATTCTATTTTGGAATTCTAGAACTACCAACATTCTATTTTGGCATTCTAGAACTCCAAACATTCTATTTTGGAATTCTGCAACACCAACATTCTATTTTGGAATTCTAGAACTCCCAACATTCTATTTTGGCATTCTAGAACTCCCAACATTCTATTGTGGCATTCTAGAACTCCCAACATTCTATTTTGGCATTCTAGAACTCCCAACATTCTATTTTGGAATTCTACAACTACCAACATTCTATTTTGGCATTCTAGAACTCCCAACATTCTATTTTGGAATTCTGCAACACCAACATTCTATTTTGGATTTCTAGAACTCCCAACATTCTATTTTGGCATTCTAGAACTTCCAACATTCTATTTTGGAATTCTAGAACTACCAACATTCTATTTTGGCATTCTAGAACTCCAAACATTCTATTTTGGAATTCTGCAACACCAACATTCTATTTTGGATTTCTAGAACTCCCAACATTCTATTTTGGCATTCTAGAACTCCCAACATTCTATTTTGGCATTCTAGAACTATTAACATTCTATTTTGGCATTCTAGAACTCCCAACATTCTATTTTGGCATTCTAGAACTACCAACATTCTATTTTGGCATTCTAGAACTCCCAGCATTCTATTTTGGAATTCTAGAACTCCCAACATTCTATTTTGGAATTCTGCAACACCAACATTCTATTTTGGCATTCTAGAACTACCAACATTCTATTTTGGCATTCTAGAACTCCCAACATTCTATTTTGGAATTCTAGAACTACCAACATTCTATTTTGGCATTCTAGAACTCCAAACATTCTATTTTGGAATTCTGCAACACCAACATTCTATTTTGGATTTCTAGAACTCCCAACATTCTATTTTGGCATTCTAGAACTGTCAGCATTCTATTTTGGAATTCTAGAACTCCCAACATTCTATTTTGGAATTCTAGAACTCCCAACATTCTATTTTGGAATTCTGCAACACCAACATTCTATTTTGGAATTCTAGAACTCCCAACATTCTATTTTGGCATTCTTGAACTCCCAACATTCTATTTTGGAATTCTAGAACTCCCAACATTCTATTTTGGAATTCTAGAACTCCCAACATTCTATTTTGGAATTCTGCAACACCAACATTCTATTTTGGAATTTTAGAACTCCCAACATTCTATTTTGGCATTCTAGAACTCCTAACATTCTATTTTGGAATTCTAGAACTACCGACATTCTATATTGGCATTCTAGAACTCCAAACATTCTATTTTGGAATTCTGCAACACCAACATTCTATTTTGGAATTCTAGAACTCCCAACATTCTATTTTGGCATTCTAGAACTCCCAACATTCTATTGTGGCATTCCAGAACTCCCAACATTCTATTTTGGCATTCTAGAACTCCCAACATTCTATTTTGGCATTCTAGAACTCCCAACATTATATTTTGGCATTCTAGAACTCCCAACATTCTATTATGGCATTCTAGAACTCCCAACATTCTATTTTGGCATTCTAGAACTCCCAACATTCTATTTTGGCATTCTAGAACTCTTAACATTCTATTTTGGCATTCTAGAACTCCCAACATTCTATTTTGGAATTCTAGAACTACCAACATTCTATTTTGGAATTCTAGAACTACCAACATTCTATTTTGGAATTCTAGAACTACCAACATTCTATTTTGGCATTCTAGAACTCCCAACATTCTATTTTGGCATTCTAGAACTACCAACATTCTATTTTGGCATTCTAGAACTCCCAACATTCTATTTTGGAATTCTAGAAATACCAACATTCTATTTTGGCATTCTAGAACTCCCAACATTCTATTTTGGAATTCTGCAACACCAACATTCTATTTTGGATTTCTAGAACTCCCAACATTCTATTTTGGCATTCTAGAACTCCCAGCATTCTATTTTGGAATTCTAGAACTCCCAACATTCTATTTTGGAATTCTGCAACACCAACATTCTATTTTGGCATTCTAGAACTACCAACATTCTATTTTGGCATTCTAGAACTCCCAACATTCTATTTTGGAATTCTAGAAATACCAACATTCTATTTTGGCATTCTAGAACTCCCAACATTCTATTTTGGAATTCTGCAACACCAACATTCTATTTTGGATTTCTAGAACTCCCAACATTCTATTTTGGCATTCTAGAACTCCCAACATTCTATTTTGGAATTCTGCAACACCAACATTCTATTTTGGCATTCTAGAACTCCCAACATTCTATTTTGGCATTCTAGAACTCCCAACATTCTATTTTGGAATTCTGCAACACCAACATTCTATTTTGGATTTCTAGAACTCCCAACATTCTATTTTGGAATTCTAGAACTACCAACATTCTATTTTGGCATTCTAGAACTCCAAACATTCTATTTTGGAATTCTGCAACACCAACATTCTATTTTGGAATTCTAGAACTCCCAACATTCTATTTTGGCATTCTAGAACTCCCAACATTCTATTTTGGCATTCTAGAACTCCCAACATTATATTTTGGCATTCTAGAACTCCCAACATTCTATTATGGCATTCTAGAACTCCCAACATTCTATTTTGGCATTCTAGAACTCCCAACATTCTATTTTGGCATTCTAGAACTCTTAACATTCTATTTTGGCATTCTAGAACTCCCAACATTCTATTTTGGAATTCTAGAACTACCAACATTCTATTTTGGAATTCTAGAACTACCAACATTCTATTTTGGAATTCTAGAACTACCAACATTCTATTTTGGCATTCTAGAACTCCCAACATTATATTTTGGCATTCTAGAACTACCAACATTCTATTTTGGCATTCTAGAACTCCCAACATTCTATTTTGGAATTCTAGAAATACCAACATTCTATTTTGGCATTCTAGAACTCCCAACATTCTATTTTGGAATTCTGCAACACCAACATTCTATTTTGGATTTCTAAAACTCCCAACATTCTATTTTGGCATTCTAGAACTCCCAGCATTCTATTTTGGAATTCTAGAACTCCCAACATTCTATTTTGGAATTCTGCAACACCAACATTCTATTTTGGCATTCTAGAACTACCAACATTCTATTTTGGCATTCTAGAACTCCCAACATTCTATTTTGGAATTCTAGAAATACCAACATTCTATTTTGGCATTCTAGAACTCCCAACATTCTATTTTGGAATTCTGCAACACCAACATTCTATTTTGGATTTCTAGAACTCCCAACATTCTATTTTGGCATTCTAGAACTCCCAGCATTCTATTTTGGAATTCTAGAACTCCCAACATTCTATTTTGGAATTCTGCAACACCAACATTCTATTTTGGCATTCTAGAACTACCAACATTCTATTTTGGCATTCTAGAACTCCCAACATTCTATTTTGGAATTCTAGAACTACCAACATTCTATTTTGGCATTCTAGAACTCCAAACATTCTATTTTGGAATTCTGCAACACCAACATTCTATTTTGGAATTCTAGAACTCCCAACATTCTATTTTGGCATTCTAGAACTCCCAACATTCTATTGTGGCATTCCAGAACTCCCAACATTCTATTTTGGCATTCTAGAACTCCCAACATTCTATTTTGGCATTCTAGAACTCCCAACATTCTATTTTGGCATTCTAGAACTCCCAACATTCTATTATGGCATTCTAGAACTCCCAACATTCTATTTTGGCATTCTAGAACTCCCAACATTCTATTTTGGCATTCTAGAACTCTTAACATTCTATTTTGGCATTCTAGAACTCCCAACATTCTATTTTGGCATTCTAGAACTACCAACATTCTATTTTGGCATTCTAGAACTCCCAGCATTCTATTTTGGAATTCTAGAACTCCCAACATTCTATTTTGGAATTCTGCAACACCAACATTCTATTTTGGCATTCTAGAACTACCAACATTCTATTTTGGCATTCTAGAACTCCCAACATTCTATTTTGGAATTCTAGAAATACCAACATTCTATTTTGGCATTCTAGAACTCCCAACATTCTATTTTGGAATTCTGCAACACCAACATTCTATTTTGGATTTCTAGAACTCCCAACATTCTATTTTGGCATTCTAGAACTCCCAACATTCTATTTTGGAATTCTGCAACACCAACATTCTATTTTGGCATTCTAGAACTCCCAACATTCTATTTTGGCATTCTAGAACTCCCAACATTCTATTTTGGAATTCTGCAACACCAACATTCTATTTTGGAATTCTGCAACACCAACATTCTATTTTGGCATTCTAGAACTCCAAACATTCTATTTTGGAATTCTGCAACACCAACATTCTATTTTGGAATTCTAGAACTCCCAACATTCTATTTTGGCATTCTAGAACTCCCAACATTCTATTGTGGCATTCTAGAACTCCCAACATTCTATTTTGGCATTCTAGAACTCCCAACATTCTATTTTGGAATTCTACAACTACCAACATTCTATTTTGGCATTCTAGAACTCCCAACATTCTATTTTGGAATTCTGCAACACCAACATTCTATTTTGGATTTCTAGAACTCCCAACATTCTATTTTGGCATTCTAGAACTCCCAACATTCTATTTTGGAATTCTAGAACTCCCAACATTCTATTTTGGAATTCTAGAACTACCAACATTCTATTTTGGCATTCTAGAACTCCAAACATTCTATTTTGGAATTCTGCAACACCAACATTCTATTTTGGATTTCTAGAACTCCCAACATTCTATTTTGGCATTCTAGAACTTCCAACATTCTATTTTGGAATTCTAGAACTACCAACATTCTATTTTGGCATTCTAGAACTCCAAACATTCTATTTTGGAATTCTGCAACACCAACATTCTATTTTGGATTTCTAGAACTCCCAACATTCTATTTTGGCATTCTAGAACTCCCAGCATTCTATTTTGGAATTCTAGAACTCCCAACATTCTATTTTGGAATTCTAGAACTCCCAACATTCTATTTTGGCATTCTAGAACTCCCAACATTCTATTCTTGAATTCTGCAACACCAACATTCTGTTTTGGAATTCTAGAAATACCAACATTCTATTTTGGCATTCTAGAACTCCCAACATTCTATTCTTGAATTCTGCAACACCAACATTCTATTTTGGAATTCTAGAAATACCAACATTCTATTTTGGCATTCTAGAACTCCCAACATTCTATTTTGGAATTCTGCAACACCAACATTCTATTTTGGATTTCTAGAACTCCCAACATTCTATTTTGGCATTCTAGAACTCCCAACATTCTATTTTGGAATTCTGCAACACCAACATTCTATTTTGGCATTCTAGAACCCCCAACATTCTATTTTGGCATTCTAGAACTCCCAACATTCTATTTTGGAATTCTGCAACACCAACATTCTATTTTGGATTTCTAGAACTCCCAACATTCTATTTTGGCATTCTAGAACTCCCAACATTCTATTTTGGAATTCTAGAACTACCAACATTCTATTTTGGCATTCTAGAACTCCAAACATTCTATTTTGGAATTCTGCAACACCAACTTTCTATTTTGGAATTCTAGAACTCCCAACATTCTATTTTGGCATTCTAGAACTCCCAACATTCTATTGTGGCATTCCAGAACTCCCAACATTCTATTTTGGCATTCTAGAACTCCCAACATTCTATTTTGGCATTCTAGAACTCCCAACATTCTATTTTGGCATTCTAGAACTCCCAACATTCTATTATGGCATTCTAGAACTCCCAACATTCTATTTTGGCATTCTAGAACTCCCAACATTCTATTTTGGCATTCTAGAACTCTTAACATTCTATTTTGGCATTCTAGAACTCCCAACATTCTATTTTGGCATTCTAGAACTACCAACATTCTATTTTGGCATTCTAGAACTCCCAGCATTCTATTTTGGAATTCTAGAACTCCCAACATTCTATTTTGGAATTCTGCAACACCAACATTCTATTTTGGATTTCTAGAACTCCCAACATTCTATTTTGGCATTCTAGAACTCCCAACATTCTATTTTGGAATTCTAGAACTACCAACATTCTATTTTGGCATTCTAGAACTCCAAACATTCTATTTTGGAATTCTGCAACACCAACATTCTATTTTGGAATTCTAGAACTCCCAACATTCTATTTTGGCATTCTAGAACTCCCAACATTCTATTGTGGCATTCTAGAACTCCCAACATTCTATTTTGGCATTCTAGAACTCCCAACATTCTATTTTGGAATTCTACAACTACCAACATTCTATTTTGGCATTCTAGAACTCCCAACATTCTTTTTTGGAATTCTGCAACACCAACATTCTATTTTGGATTTCTAGAACTCCCAACATTCTATTTTGGCATTCTAGAACTCCCAACATTCTATTTTGGAATTCTAGAACTCCCAACATTCTATTTTGGAATTCTAGAACTACCAACATTCTATTTTGGCATTCTAGAACTCCAAACATTCTATTTTGGAATTCTGCAACACCAACATTCTATTTTGGATTTCTAGAACTCCCAACATTCTATTTTGGCATTCTAGAACTTCCAACATTCTATTTTGGAATTCTAGAACTACCAACATTCTATTTTGGCATTCTAGAACTCCAAACATTCTATTTTGGAATTCTGCAACACCAACATTCTATTTTGGATTTCTAGAACTCCCAACATTCTATTTTGGCATTCTAGAACTCCCAACATTCTATTTTGGCATTCTAGAACTATTTACATTCTATTTTGGCATTCTAGAACTCCCAACATTCTATTTTGGCATTCTAGAACTACCAACATTCTATTTTGGCATTCTAGAACTCCCAGCATTCTATTTTGGAATTCTAGAACTCCCAACATTCTATTTTGGAATTCTGCAACACCAACATTCTATTTTGGCATTCTAGAACTACCAACATTCTATTTTGGCATTCTAGAACTCCCAACATTCTATTTTGGAATTCTAGAACTACCAACATTCTATTTTGGCATTCTAGAACTCCAAACATTCTATTTTGGAATTCTGCAACACCAACATTCTATTTTGGATTTCTAGAACTCCCAACATTCTATTTTGGCATTCTAGAACTGTCAGCATTCTATTTTGGAATTCTAGAACTCCCAACATTCTATTTTGGAATTCTAGAACTCCCAACATTCTATTTTGGAATTCTGCAACACCAACATTCTATTTTGGAATTCTAGAACTCCCAACATTCTATTTTGGCATTCTTGAACTCCCAACATTCTATTTTGGAATTCTAGAACTCCCAACATTCTATTTTGGAATTCTAGAACTCCCAACATTCTATTTTGGAATTCTGCAACACCAACATTCTATTTTGGAATTTTAGAACTCCCAACATTCTATTTTGGCATTCTAGAACTCCTAACATTCTATTTTGGAATTCTAGAACTACCGACATTCTATATTGGCATTCTAGAACTCCAAACATTCTATTTTGGAATTCTGCAACACCAACATTCTATTTTGGAATTCTAGAACTCCCAACATTCTATTTTGGCATTCTAGAACTCCCAACATTCTATTGTGGCATTCCAGAACTCCCAACATTCTATTTTGGCATTCTAGAACTCCCAACATTCTATTTTGGCATTCTAGAACTCCCAACATTATATTTTGGCATTCTAGAACTCCCAACATTCTATTATGGCATTCTAGAACTCCCAACATTCTATTTTGGCATTCTAGAACTCCCAACATTCTATTTTGGCATTCTAGAACTCTTAACATTCTATTTTGGCATTCTAGAACTCCCAACATTCTATTTTGGAATTCTAGAACTACCAACATTCTATTTTGGAATTCTAGAACTACCAACATTCTATTTTGGAATTCTAGAACTACCAACATTCTATTTTGGCATTCTAGAACTCCCAACATTCTATTTTGGCATTCTAGAACTACCAACATTCTATTTTGGCATTCTAGAACTCCCAACATTCTATTTTGGAATTCTAGAAATACCAACATTCTATTTTGGCATTCTAGAACTCCCAACATTCTATTTTGGAATTCTGCAACACCAACATTCTATTTTGGATTTCTAGAACTCCCAACATTCTATTTTGGCATTCTAGAACTCCCAGCATTCTATTTTGGAATTCTAGAACTCCCAACATTCTATTTTGGAATTCTGCAACACCAACATTCTATTTTGGCATTCTAGAACTACCAACATTCTATTTTGGCATTCTAGAACTCCCAACATTCTATTTTGGAATTCTAGAAATACCAACATTCTATTTTGGCATTCTAGAACTCCCAACATTCTATTTTGGAATTCTGCAACACCAACATTCTATTTTGGATTTCTAGAACTCCCAACATTCTATTTTGGCATTCTAGAACTCCCAACATTCTATTTTGGAATTCTGCAACACCAACATTCTATTTTGGATTTCTAGAACTCCCAACATTCTATTTTGGCATTCTAGAACTCCCAACATTCTATTTTGGAATTCTAGAACTACCAACATTCTATTTTGGAATTCTAGAACTACCAACATTCTATTTTGGAATTCTAGAACTACCAACATTCTATTTTGGCATTCTAGAACTCCCAACATTATATTTTGGCATTCTAGAACTACCAACATTCTATTTTGGCATTCTAGAACTCCCAACATTCTATTTTGGAATTCTAGAAATACCAACATTCTATTTTGGCATTCTAGAACTCCCAACATTCTATTTTGGAATTCTGCAACACCAACATTCTATTTTGGATTTCTAAAACTCCCAACATTCTATTTTGGCATTCTAGAACTCCCAGCATTCTATTTTGGAATTCTAGAACTCCCAACATTCTATTTTGGAATTCTGCAACACCAACATTCTATTTTGGCATTCTAGAACTACCAACATTCTATTTTGGCATTCTAGAACTCCCAACATTCTATTTTGGAATTCTAGAAATACCAACATTCTATTTTGGCATTCTAGAACTCCCAACATTCTATTTTGGAATTCTGCAACACCAACATTCTATTTTGGATTTCTAGAACTCCCAACATTCTATTTTGGCATTCTAGAACTCCCAGCATTCTATTTTGGAATTCTAGAACTCCCAACATTCTATTTTGGAATTCTGCAACACCAACATTCTATTTTGGCATTCTAGAACTACCAACATTCTATTTTGGCATTCTAGAACTCCCAACATTCTATTTTGGAATTCTAGAAATACCAACATTCTATTTTGGCATTCTAGAACTCCCAACATTCTATTTTGGAATTCTGCAACACCAACATTCTATTTTGGATTTCTAGAACTCCCAACATTCTATTTTGGCATTCTAGAACTCCCAACATTCTATTTTGGAATTCTGCAACACCAACATTCTATTTTGGCATTCTAGAACTCCCAACATTCTATTTTGGCATTCTAGAACTCCCAACATTCTATTTTGGAATTCTGCAACACCAACATTCTATTTTGGATTTCTAGAACTCCCAACATTCTATTTTGGCATTCTAGAACTCCCAACATTCTATTTTGGAATTCTAGAACTACCAACATTCTATTTTGGCATTCTAGAACTCCAAACATTCTATTTTGGAATTCTGCAACACCAACATTCTATTTTGGAATTCTAGAACTCCCAACATTCTATTTTGGCATTCTAGAACTCCCAACATTCTATTTTGGCATTCTTGAACTCCCAACATTCTATTTTGGAATTCTAGAACTCCCAACATTCTATTTTGGAATTCTAGAACTCCCAACATTCTATTTTGGAATTCTGCAACACCAACATTCTATTTTGGAATTCTAGAACTCCCAACATTCTATTTTGGCATTCTAGAACTCCCAACATTCTATTTTGGAATTCTAGAACTACCAACATTCTATTTTGGCATTCTAGAACTCCTAACATTCTATTTTGGAATTCTAGAACTACCGACATTCTATATTGGCATTCTAGAACTCCAAACATTCTATTTTGGAATTCTGCAACACCAACATTCTATTTTGGAATTCTAGAACTCCCAACATTCTATTTTGGCATTCTAGAACCCCTAACATTCTATTGCGGCATTCCAGAACTCCCAACATTCTATTTTGGCATTCTAGAACTCCCAACATTCTATTTTGGCATTCTAGAACTCCCAACATTATATTTTGGCATTCTAGAACTCCCAACATTCTATTATGGCATTCTAGAACTCCCAACATTCTATTTTGGCATTCTAGAACTCCCAACATTCTATTTTGGCATTCTAGAACTCTTAACATTCTATTTTGGCATTCTAGAACTCCCAACATTCTATTTTGGAATTCTAGAACTACCAACATTCTATTTTGGAATTCTAGAACTACCAACATTCTATTTTGGAATTCTAGAACTACCAACATTCTATTTTGGCATTCTAGAACTCCCAACATTATATTTTGGCATTCTAGAACTACCAACATTCTATTTTGGCATTCTAGAACTCCCAACATTCTATTTTGGAATTCTAGAAATACCAACATTCTATTTTGGCATTCTAGAACTCCCAACATTCTATTTTGGAATTCTGCAACACCAACATTCTATTTTGGATTTCTAGAACTCCCAACATTCTATTTTGGATTTCTAGAACTCCCAACATTCTATTTTGGCATTCTAGAACTCCCAGCATTCTATTTTGGAATTCTAGAACTCCCAACATTCTATTTTGGAATTCTGCAACACCAACATTCTATTTTGGCATTCTAGAACTACCAACATTCTATTTTGGCATTCTAGAACTCCCAACATTCTATTTTGGAATTCTAGAAATACCAACATTCTATTTTGGCATTCTAGAACTCCCAACATTCTATTTTGGAATTCTGCAACACCAACATTCTATTTTGGATTTCTAGAACTCCCAACATTCTATTTTGGAATTCTAGAACTCCCAACATTCTATTTTGGCATTCTAGAACTCCCAACATTCTATTGTGGCATTCTAGAACTCCCAACATTCTATTTTGGCATTCTAGAACTCCCAACATTCTATTTTGGAATTCTGCAACACCAACATTCTATTTTGGATTTCTAGAACTCCCAACATTCTATTTTGGCATTCTAGAACTCCCAACATTCTATTTTGGAATTCTAGAACTCCCAACATTCTATTTTGGAATTCTAGAACTACCAACATTCTATTTTGGCATTCTAGAACTCCAAACATTCTATTTTGGAATTCTGCAACACCAACATTCTATTTTGGATTTCTAGAACTCCCAACATTCTATTTTGGCATTCTAGAACTCCCAACATTCTATTTTGGAATTCTAGAACTACCAACATTCTATTTTGGCATTCTAGAACTCCAAACATTCTATTTTGGAATTCTGCAACACCAACATTCTATTTTGGATTTCTAGAACTCCCAACATTCTATTTTGGCATTCTAGAACTCCCAGCATTCTATTTTGGAATTCTAGAACTCCCAACATTCTATTTTGGAATTCTAGAACTCCCAACACTCTATTTTGGCATTCTAGAACTCCCAACATTCTATTCTTGAATTCTGCAACACCAACATTCTGTTTTGGAATTCTAGAACTCCCAACATTCTATTTTGGCATTCTAGAACTCCCAACATTATATTTTGGAATTCTAGAACTACCAACATTCTATTTTGGCATTCTAGAACTCCCAACATTCTATTTTGGCATTCTAGAACTCCCAACATTCTATTTTGGCATTCTAGAACTCTTAACATTCTATTTTGGCATTCTAGAACTCCCAACATTCTATTTTGGAATTCTAGAACTCCAAACATTCTATTTTGGCATTCTAGAACTCCCAACATTATATTTTGGAATTCTAGAACTACCAACATTCTATTTTGGCATTCTAGAACTCCCAACATTATATTTTGGCATTCTAGAACTCCCAACATTCTATTTTGGAATTCTAGAAATACCAACATTCTATTTTGGCATTCTAGAACTCCCAACATTCTATTTTGGAATTCTGCAACACCAACATTCTATTTTGGATTTCTAGAACTCCCAACATTCTATTTTGGATTTCTAGAACTCCCAACATTCTATTTTGGCATTCTAGAACTCCCAGCATTCTATTTTGGAATTCTAGAACTCCCAACATTCTATTTTGGAATTCTGCAACACCAACATTCTATTTTGGCATTCTAGAACTACCAACATTCTATTTTGGCATTCTAGAACTCCCAACATTCTATTTTGGAATTCTAGAAATACCAACATTCTATTTTGGCATTCTAGAACTCCCAACATTCTATTTTGGAATTCTGCAACACCAACATTCTATTTTGGATTTCTAGAACTCCCAACATTCTATTTTGGAATTCTAGAACTCCCAACATTCTATTTTGGCATTCTAGAACTCCCAACATTCTATTGTGGCATTCTAGAACTCCCAACATTCTATTTTGGCATTCTAGAACTCCCAACATTCTATTTTGGAATTCTGCAACACCAACATTCTATTTTGGATTTCTAGAACTCCCAACATTCTATTTTGGCATTCTAGAACTCCCAACATTCTATTTTGGAATTCTAGAACTCCCAACATTCTATTTTGGAATTCTAGAACTACCAACATTCTATTTTGGCATTCTAGAACTCCAAACATTCTATTTTGGAATTCTGCAACACCAACATTCTATTTTGGATTTCTAGAACTCCCAACATTCTATTTTGGCATTCTAGAACTCCCAACATTCTATTTTGGAATTCTAGAACTACCAACATTCTATTTTGGCATTCTAGAACTCCAAACATTCTATTTTGGAATTCTGCAACACCAACATTCTATTTTGGATTTCTAGAACTCCCAACATTCTATTTTGGCATTCTAGAACTCCCAGCATTCTATTTTGGAATTCTAGAACTCCCAACATTCTATTTTGGAATTCTAGAACTCCCAACACTCTATTTTGGCATTCTAGAACTCCCAACATTCTATTCTTGAATTCTGCAACACCAACATTCTGTTTTGGAATTCTAGAACTCCCAACATTCTATTTTGGCATTCTAGAACTCCCAACATTATATTTTGGAATTCTAGAACTACCAACATTCTATTTTGGCATTCTAGAACTCCCAACATTCTATTTTGGCATTCTAGAACTCCCAACATTCTATTTTGGCATTCTAGAACTCTTAACATTCTATTTTGGCATTCTAGAACTCCCAACATTCTATTTTGGAATTCTAGAACTCCAAACATTCTATTTTGGCATTCTAGAACTCCCAACATTATATTTTGGAATTCTAGAACTACCAACATTCTATTTTGGCATTCTAGAACTCCCAACATTCTATTTTGGCATTCTAGAACTCCCAACATTCTATTTTGGCATTCTAGAACTCTTAACATTCTATTTTGGCATTCTAGAACTCCCAACATTCTATTTTGGAATTCTAGAACTCCCAACATTCTATTTTGGAATTCTGCAACACCAACATTCTATTTTGGCATTCTAGAACCCCCAACATTCTATTTTGGCATTCTAGAACTCCCAACATTCTATTTTGGAATTCTGCAACACCAACATTCTATTTTGGATTTCTAGAACTCCCAACATTCTATTTTGGCATTCTAGAACTCCCAACATTCTATTTTGGAATTCTAGAACTACCAACATTCTATTTTGGCATTCTAGAACTCCAAACATTCTATTTTGGAATTCTGCAACACCAACTTTCTATTTTGGAATTCTAGAACTCCCAACATTCTATTTTGGCATTCTAGAACTCCCAACATTCTATTGTGGCATTCCAGAACTCCCAACATTCTATTTTGGCATTCTAGAACTCCCAACATTCTATTTTGGCATTCTAGAACTCCCAACATTCTATTTTGGCATTCTAGAACTCCCAACATTCTATTATGGCATTCTAGAACTCCCAACATTCTATTTTGGCATTCTAGAACTCCCAACATTCTATTTTGGCATTCTAGAACTCTTAACATTCTATTTTGGCATTCTAGAACTCCCAACATTCTATTTTGGCATTCTAGAACTACCAACATTCTATTTTGGCATTCTAGAACTCCCAGCATTCTATTTTGGAATTCTAAAACTCCCAACATTCTATTTTGGAATTCTGCAACACCAACATTCTATTTTGGATTTCTAGAACTCCCAACATTCTATTTTGGCATTCTAGAACTCCCAACATTCTATTTTGGAATTCTAGAACTACCAACATTCTATTTTGGCATTCTAGAACTCCAAACATTCTATTTTGGAATTCTGCAACACCAACATTCTATTTTGGAATTCTAGAACTCCCAACATTCTATTTTGGCATTCTAGAACTCCCAACATTCTATTGTGGCATTCTAGAACTCCCAACATTCTATTTTGGCATTCTAGAACTCCCAACATTCTATTTTGGAATTCTACAACTACCAACATTCTATTTTGGCATTCTAGAACTCCCAACATTCTATTTTGGAATTCTGCAACACCAACATTCTATTTTGGATTTCTAGAACTCCCAACATTCTATTTTGGCATTCTAGAACTCCCAACATTCTATTTTGGAATTCTAGAACTCCCAACATTCTATTTTGGAATTCTAGAACTACCAACATTCTATTTTGGCATTCTAGAACTCCAAACATTCTATTTTGGAATTCTGCAACACCAACATTCTATTTTGGATTTCTAGAACTCCCAACATTCTATTTTGGCATTCTAGAACTTCCAACATTCTATTTTGGAATTCTAGAACTACCAACATTCTATTTTGGCATTCTAGAACTCCAAACATTCTATTTTGGAATTCTGCAACACCAACATTCTATTTTGGATTTCTAGAACTCCCAACATTCTATTTTGGCATTCTAGAACTCCCAACATTCTATTTTGGCATTCTAGAACTATTAACATTCTATTTTGGCATTCTAGAACTCCCAACATTCTATTTTGGCATTCTAGAACTACCAACATTCTATTTTGGCATTCTAGAACTCCCAGCATTCTATTTTGGAATTCTAGAACTCCCAACATTCTATTTTGGAATTCTGCAACACCAACATTCTATTTTGGCATTCTAGAACTACCAACATTCTATTTTGGCATTCTAGAACTCCCAACATTCTATTTTGGAATTCTAGAACTACCAACATTCTATTTTGGCATTCTAGAACTCCAAACATTCTATTTTGGAATTCTGCAACACCAACATTCTATTTTGGATTTCTAGAACTCCCAACATTCTATTTTGGCATTCTAGAACTGTCAGCATTCTATTTTGGAATTCTAGAACTCCCAACATTCTATTTTGGAATTCTAGAACTCCCAACATTCTATTTTGGAATTCTGCAACACCAACATTCTATTTTGGAATTCTAGAACTCCCAACATTCTATTTTGGCATTCTTGAACTCCCAACATTCTATTTTGGAATTCTAGAACTCCCAACATTCTATTTTGGAATTCTAGAACTCCCAACATTCTATTTTGGAATTCTGCAACACCAACATTCTATTTTGGAATTTTAGAACTCCCAACATTCTATTTTGGCATTCTAGAACTCCTAACATTCTATTTTGGAATTCTAGAACTACCGACATTCTATATTGGCATTCTAGAACTCCAAACATTCTATTTTGGAATTCTGCAACACCAACATTCTATTTTGGAATTCTAGAACTCCCAACATTCTATTTTGGCATTCTAGAACTCCCAACATTCTATTGTGGCATTCCAGAACTCCCAACATTCTATTTTGGCATTCTAGAACTCCCAACATTCTATTTTGGCATTCTAGAACTCCCAACATTATATTTTGGCATTCTAGAACTCCCAACATTCTATTATGGCATTCTAGAACTCCCAACATTCTATTTTGGCATTCTAGAACTCCCAACATTCTATTTTGGCATTCTAGAACTCTTAACATTCTATTTTGGCATTCTAGAACTCCCAACATTCTATTTTGGAATTCTAGAACTACCAACATTCTATTTTGGAATTCTAGAACTACCAACATTCTATTTTGGAATTCTAGAACTACCAACATTCTATTTTGGCATTCTAGAACTCCCAACATTCTATTTTGGCATTCTAGAACTACCAACATTCTATTTTGGCATTCTAGAACTCCCAACATTCTATTTTGGAATTCTAGAAATACCAACATTCTATTTTGGCATTCTAGAACTCCCAACATTCTATTTTGGAATTCTGCAACACCAACATTCTATTTTGGATTTCTAGAACTCCCAACATTCTATTTTGGCATTCTAGAACTCCCAGCATTCTATTTTGGAATTCTAGAACTCCCAACATTCTATTTTGGAATTCTGCAACACCAACATTCTATTTTGGCATTCTAGAACTACCAACATTCTATTTTGGCATTCTAGAACTCCCAACATTCTATTTTGGAATTCTAGAAATACCAACATTCTATTTTGGCATTCTAGAACTCCCAACATTCTATTTTGGAATTCTGCAACACCAACATTCTATTTTGGATTTCTAGAACTCCCAACATTCTATTTTGGCATTCTAGAACTCCCAACATTCTATTTTGGAATTCTGCAACACCAACATTCTATTTTGGATTTCTAGAACTCCCAACATTCTATTTTGGCATTCTAGAACTCCCAACATTCTATTTTGGAATTCTAGAACTACCAACATTCTATTTTGGAATTCTAGAACTACCAACATTCTATTTTGGAATTCTAGAACTACCAACATTCTATTTTGGCATTCTAGAACTCCCAACATTATATTTTGGCATTCTAGAACTACCAACATTCTATTTTGGCATTCTAGAACTCCCAACATTCTATTTTGGAATTCTAGAAATACCAACATTCTATTTTGGCATTCTAGAACTCCCAACATTCTATTTTGGAATTCTGCAACACCAACATTCTATTTTGGATTTCTAAAACTCCCAACATTCTATTTTGGCATTCTAGAACTCCCAGCATTCTATTTTGGAATTCTAGAACTCCCAACATTCTATTTTGGAATTCTGCAACACCAACATTCTATTTTGGCATTCTAGAACTACCAACATTCTATTTTGGCATTCTAGAACTCCCAACATTCTATTTTGGAATTCTAGAAATACCAACATTCTATTTTGGCATTCTAGAACTCCCAACATTCTATTTTGGAATTCTGCAACACCAACATTCTATTTTGGATTTCTAGAACTCCCAACATTCTATTTTGGCATTCTAGAACTCCCAGCATTCTATTTTGGAATTCTAGAACTCCCAACATTCTATTTTGGAATTCTGCAACACCAACATTCTATTTTGGCATTCTAGAACTACCAACATTCTATTTTGGCATTCTAGAACTCCCAACATTCTATTTTGGAATTCTAGAAATACCAACATTCTATTTTGGCATTCTAGAACTCCCAACATTCTATTTTGGAATTCTGCAACACCAACATTCTATTTTGGATTTCTAGAACTCCCAACATTCTATTTTGGCATTCTAGAACTCCCAACATTCTATTTTGGAATTCTGCAACACCAACATTCTATTTTGGCATTCTAGAACTCCCAACATTCTATTTTGGCATTCTAGAACTCCCAACATTCTATTTTGGAATTCTGCAACACCAACATTCTATTTTGGATTTCTAGAACTCCCAACATTCTATTTTGGCATTCTAGAACTCCCAACATTCTATTTTGGAATTCTAGAACTACCAACATTCTATTTTGGCATTCTAGAACTCCAAACATTCTATTTTGGAATTCTGCAACACCAACATTCTATTTTGGAATTCTAGAACTCCCAACATTCTATTTTGGCATTCTAGAACTCCCAACATTCTATTTTGGCATTCTTGAACTCCCAACATTCTATTTTGGAATTCTAGAACTCCCAACATTCTATTTTGGAATTCTAGAACTCCCAACATTCTATTTTGGAATTCTGCAACACCAACATTCTATTTTGGAATTCTAGAACTCCCAACATTCTATTTTGGCATTCTAGAACTCCCAACATTCTATTTTGGAATTCTAGAACTACCAACATTCTATTTTGGCATTCTAGAACTCCTAACATTCTATTTTGGAATTCTAGAACTACCGACATTCTATATTGGCATTCTAGAACTCCAAACATTCTATTTTGGAATTCTGCAACACCAACATTCTATTTTGGAATTCTAGAACTCCCAACATTCTATTTTGGCATTCTAGAACCCCTAACATTCTATTGCGGCATTCCAGAACTCCCAACATTCTATTTTGGCATTCTAGAACTCCCAACATTCTATTTTGGCATTCTAGAACTCCCAACATTATATTTTGGCATTCTAGAACTCCCAACATTCTATTATGGCATTCTAGAACTCCCAACATTCTATTTTGGCATTCTAGAACTCCCAACATTCTATTTTGGCATTCTAGAACTCTTAACATTCTATTTTGGCATTCTAGAACTCCCAACATTCTATTTTGGAATTCTAGAACTACCAACATTCTATTTTGGAATTCTAGAACTACCAACATTCTATTTTGGAATTCTAGAACTACCAACATTCTATTTTGGCATTCTAGAACTCCCAACATTATATTTTGGCATTCTAGAACTCCCAACATTCTATTTTGGAATTCTAGAAATACCAACATTCTATTTTGGCATTCTAGAACTCCCAACATTCTATTTTGGAATTCTGCAACACCAACATTCTATTTTGGATTTCTAGAACTCCCAACATTCTATTTTGGATTTCTAGAACTCCCAACATTCTATTTTGGCATTCTAGAACTCCCAGCATTCTATTTTGGAATTCTAGAACTCCCAACATTCTATTTTGGAATTCTGCAACACCAACATTCTATTTTGGCATTCTAGAACTACCAACATTCTATTTTGGCATTCTAGAACTCCCAACATTCTATTTTGGAATTCTAGAAATACCAACATTCTATTTTGGCATTCTAGAACTCCCAACATTCTATTTTGGAATTCTGCAACACCAACATTCTATTTTGGATTTCTAGAACTCCCAACATTCTATTTTGGCATTCTAGAACTCCCAACATTCTATTTTGGAATTCTGCAACACCAACATTCTATTTTGGCATTCTAGAACTCCCAACATTCTATTTTGGCATTCTAGAACTCCCAACATTCTATTTTGGAATTCTGCAACACCAACATTCTATTTTGGATTTCTAGAACTCCCAACATTCTATTTTGGCATTCTAGAACTCCCAACATTCTATTTTGGAATTCTAGAACTACCAACATTCTATTTTGGCATTCTAGAACTCCAAACATTCTATTTTTGAATTCTGCAACACCAACATTCTATTTTGGAATTCTAGAACTCCCAACATTCTATTTTGGCATTCTAGAACTCCCAACATTCTATTGTGGCATTCTAGAACTCCCAACATTCTATTTTGGCATTCTAGAACTCCCAACATTCTATTTTGGAATTCTGCAACACCAACATTCTATTTTGGATTTCTAGAACTCCCAACATTCTATTTTGGCATTCTAGAACTCCCAACATTCTATTTTGGAATTCTAGAACTCCCAACATTCTATTTTGGAATTCTAGAACTACCAACATTCTATTTTGGCATTCTAGAACTCCAAACATTCTATTTTGGAATTCTGCAACACCAACATTCTATTTTGGATTTCTAGAACTCCCAACATTCTATTTTGGCATTCTAGAACTCCCAACATTCTATTTTGGAATTCTAGAACTACCAACATTCTATTTTGGCATTCTAGAACTCCAAACATTCTATTTTGGAATTCTGCAACACCAACATTCTATTTTGGATTTCTAGAACTCCCAACATTCTATTTTGGCATTCTAGAACTCCCAGCATTCTATTTTGGAATTCTAGAACTCCCAACATTCTATTTTGGAATTCTAGAACTCCCAACACTCTATTTTGGCATTCTAGAACTCCCAACATTCTATTCTTGAATTCTGCAACACCAACATTCTGTTTTGGAATTCTAGAACTCCCAACATTCTATTTTGGCATTCTAGAACTCCCAACATTATATTTTGGAATTCTAGAACTACCAACATTCTATTTTGGCATTCTAGAACTCCCAACATTCTATTTTGGCATTCTAGAACTCCCAACATTCTATTTTGGCATTCTAGAACTCTTAACATTCTATTTTGGCATTCTAGAACTCCCAACATTCTATTTTGGAATTCTAGAACTCCAAACATTCTATTTTGGAATTCTAGAACTCCCAACATTCTATTTTGGCATTCTTGAACTCCCAACATTCTGTTTTGGAATTCTAGAACTCCCAACATTCTATTTTGGAATTCTAGAACTAGCAACATTCTATTTTGGCATTCTAGAACTCCAAACATTCTATTTTGGAATTCTAGAACTCCAAACATTCTATTTTGGAATTCTAGAACTCCCAACATTCTATTTTGGAATTCTGCAACACCAACATTCTATTTTGGATTTCTAGAACTCCCAACATTCTATTTTGGCATTCTAGAACTCCCAACATTCTATTTTGGAATTCTGCAACACCAACATTCTATTTTGGCATTCTAGAACTCCCAACATTCTATTTTGGCATTCTAGAACTCCCAACATTCTATTTTGGAATCCTGCAACACCAACATTCTATTTTGGATTTCTAGAACTCCCAACATTCTATTTTGGCATTCTAGAACTCCCAACATTCTATTTTGGAATTCTAGAACTACCAACATTCTATTTTGGCATTCTAGAACTCCAAACATTCTATTTTGGAATTCTGCAACACCAACATTCTATTTTGGAATTCTAGAACTCCCAACATTCTATTTTGGCATTCTAGAACTCCCAACATTCTATTTTGGCATTCTTGAACTCCCAACATTCTATTTTGGAATTCTAGAACTCCCAACATTCTATTTTGGAATTCTAGAACTCCCAACATTCTATTTTGGAATTCTGCAACACCAACATTCTATTTTGGAATTCTAGAACTCCCAACATTCTATTTTGGCATTCTAGAACTCCCAACATTCTATTTTGGAATTCTAGAACTACCAACATTCTATTTTGGCATTCTAGAACTCCTAACATTCTATTTTGGAATTCTAGAACTACCGACATTCTATATTGGCATTCTAGAACTCCAAACATTCTATTTTGGAATTCTGCAACACCAACATTCTATTTTGGAATTCTAGAACTCCCAACATTCTATTTTGGCATTCTAGAACTCCCAACATTCTATTGTGGCATTCCAGAACTCCCAACATTCTATTTTGGCATTCTAGAACTCCCAACATTCTATTTTGGCATTCTAGAACTCCCAACATTATATTTTGGCATTCTAGAACTCCCAACATTCTATTATGGCATTCTAGAACTCCCAACATTCTATTTTGGCATTCTAGAACTCCCAACATTCTATTTTGGCATTCTAGAACTCTTAACATTCTATTTTGGCATTCTAGAACTCCCAACATTCTATTTTGGAATTCTAGAACTACCAACATTCTATTTTGGAATTCTAGAACTACCAACATTCTATTTTGGAATTCTAGAACTACCAACATTCTATTTTGGCATTCTAGAACTCCCAACATTCTATTTTGGCATTCTAGAACTACCAACATTCTATTTTGGCATTCTAGAACTCCCAACATTCTATTTTGGAATTCTAGAAATACCAACATTCTATTTTGGCATTCTAGAACTCCCAACATTCTATTTTGGAATTCTGCAACACCAACATTCTATTTTGGATTTCTAGAACTCCCAACATTCTATTTTGGCATTCTAGAACTCCCAGCATTCTATTTTGGAATTCTAGAACTCCCAACATTCTATTTTGGAATTCTGCAACACCAACATTCTATTTTGGCATTCTAGAACTACCAACATTCTATTTTGGCATTCTAGAACTCCCAACATTCTATTTTGGAATTCTAGAAATACCAACATTCTATTTTGGCATTCTAGAACTCCCAACATTCTATTTTGGAATTCTGCAACACCAACATTCTATTTTGGATTTCTAGAACTCCCAACATTCTATTTTGGCATTCTAGAACTCCCAACATTCTATTTTGGAATTCTGCAACACCAACATTCTATTTTGGATTTCTAGAACTCCCAACATTCTATTTTGGCATTCTAGAACTCCCAACATTCTATTTTGGAATTCTAGAACTACCAACATTCTATTTTGGAATTCTAGAACTACCAACATTCTATTTTGGAATTCTAGAACTACCAACATTCTATTTTGGCATTCTAGAACTCCCAACATTATATTTTGGCATTCTAGAACTACCAACATTCTATTTTGGCATTCTAGAACTCCCAACATTCTATTTTGGAATTCTAGAAATACCAACATTCTATTTTGGCATTCTAGAACTCCCAACATTCTATTTTGGAATTCTGCAACACCAACATTCTATTTTGGATTTCTAAAACTCCCAACATTCTATTTTGGCATTCTAGAACTCCCAGCATTCTATTTTGGAATTCTAGAACTCCCAACATTCTATTTTGGAATTCTGCAACACCAACATTCTATTTTGGCATTCTAGAACTACCAACATTCTATTTTGGCATTCTAGAACTCCCAACATTCTATTTTGGAATTCTAGAAATACCAACATTCTATTTTGGCATTCTAGAACTCCCAACATTCTATTTTGGAATTCTGCAACACCAACATTCTATTTTGGATTTATAGAACTCCCAACATTCTATTTTGGCATTCTAGAACTCCCAGCATTCTATTTTGGAATTCTAGAACTCCCAACATTCTATTTTGGAATTCTGCAACACCAACATTCTATTTTGGCATTCTAGAACTACCAACATTCTATTTTGGCATTCTAGAACTCCCAACATTCTATTTTGGAATTCTAGAAATACCAACATTCTATTTTGGCATTCTAGAACTCCCAACATTCTATTTTGGAATTCTGCAACACCAACATTCTATTTTGGATTTCTAGAACTCCCAACATTCTATTTTGGCATTCTAGAACTCCCAACATTCTATTTTGGAATTCTGCAACACCAACATTCTATTTTGGCATTCTAGAACTCCCAACATTCTATTTTGGCATTCTAGAACTCCCAACATTCTATTTTGGAATTCTGCAACACCAACATTCTATTTTGGATTTCTAGAACTCCCAACATTCTATTTTGGCATTCTAGAACTCCCAACATTCTATTTTGGAATTCTAGAACTACCAACATTCTATTTTGGCATTCTAGAACTCCAAACATTCTATTTTGGAATTCTGCAACACCAACATTCTATTTTGGAATTCTAGAACTCCCAACATTCTATTTTGGCATTCTAGAACTCCCAACATTCTATTTTGGCATTCTTGAACTCCCAACATTCTATTTTGGAATTCTAGAACTCCCAACATTCTATTTTGGAATTCTAGAACTCCCAACATTCTATTTTGGAATTCTGCAACACCAACATTCTATTTTGGAATTCTAGAACTCCCAACATTCTATTTTGGCATTCTAGAACTCCCAACATTCTATTTTGGAATTCTAGAACTACCAACATTCTATTTTGGCATTCTAGAACTCCTAACATTCTATTTTGGAATTCTAGAACTACCGACATTCTATATTGGCATTCTAGAACTCCAAACATTCTATTTTGGAATTCTGCAACACCAACATTCTATTTTGGAATTCTAGAACTCCCAACATTCTATTTTGGCATTCTAGAACCCCTAACATTCTATTGCGGCATTCCAGAACTCCCAACATTCTATTTTGGCATTCTAGAACTCCCAACATTCTATTTTGGCATTCTAGAACTCCCAACATTATATTTTGGCATTCTAGAACTCCCAACATTCTATTATGGCATTCTAGAACTCTTAACATTCTATTTTGGCATTCTAGAACTCCCAACATTCTATTTTGGAATTCTAGAACTACCAACATTCTATTTTGGAATTCTAGAACTACCAACATTCTATTTTGGAATTCTAGAACTACCAACATTCTATTTTGGCATTCTAGAACTCCCAACATTATATTTTGGCATTCTAGAACTACCAACATTCTATTTTGGCATTCTAGAACTCCCAACATTCTATTTTGGAATTCTAGAAATACCAACATTCTATTTTGGCATTCTAGAACTCCCAACATTCTATTTTGGAATTCTGCAACACCAACATTCTATTTTGGATTTCTAGAACTCCCAACATTCTATTTTGGATTTCTAGAACTCCCAACATTCTATTTTGGCATTCTAGAACTCCCAGCATTCTATTTTGGAATTCTAGAACTCCCAACATTCTATTTTGGAATTCTGCAACACCAACATTCTATTTTGGCATTCTAGAACTACCAACATTCTATTTTGGCATTCTAGAACTCCCAACATTCTATTTTGGAATTCTAGAAATACCAACATTCTATTTTGGCATTCTAGAACTCCCAACATTCTATTTTGGAATTCTGCAACACCAACATTCTATTTTGGATTTCTAGAACTCCCAACATTCTATTTTGGCATTCTAGAACTCCCAACATTCTATTTTGGAATTCTGCAACACCAACATTCTATTTTGGCATTCTAGAACTCCCAACATTCTATTTTGGCATTCTAGAACTCCCAACATTCTATTTTGGAATTCTGCAACACCAACATTCTATTTTGGATTTCTAGAACTCCCAACATTCTATTTTGGCATTCTAGAACTCCCAACATTCTATTTTGGAATTCTAGAACTACCAACATTCTATTTTGGCATTCTAGAACTCCAAACATTCTATTTTTGAATTCTGCAACACCAACATTCTATTTTGGAATTCTAGAACTCCCAACATTCTATTTTGGCATTCTAGAACTCCCAACATTCTATTGTGGCATTCTAGAACTCCCAACATTCTATTTTGGCATTCTAGAACTCCCAACATTCTATTTTGGAATTCTGCAACACCAACATTCTATTTTGGATTTCTAGAACTCCCAACATTCTATTTTGGCATTCTAGAACTCCCAACATTCTATTTTGGAATTCTAGAACTCCCAACATTCTATTTTGGAATTCTAGAACTACCAACATTCTATTTTGGCATTCTAGAACTCCAAACATTCTATTTTGGAATTCTGCAACACCAACATTCTATTTTGGATTTCTAGAACTCCCAACATTCTATTTTGGCATTCTAGAACTCCCAACATTCTATTTTGGAATTCTAGAACTACCAACATTCTATTTTGGCATTCTAGAACTCCAAACATTCTATTTTGGAATTCTGCAACACCAACATTCTATTTTGGATTTCTAGAACTCCCAACATTCTATTTTGGCATTCTAGAACTCCCAGCATTCTATTTTGGAATTCTAGAACTCCCAACATTCTATTTTGGAATTCTAGAACTCCCAACACTCTATTTTGGCATTCTAGAACTCCCAACATTCTATTCTTGAATTCTGCAACACCAACATTCTGTTTTGGAATTCTAGAACTCCCAACATTCTATTTTGGCATTCTAGAACTCCCAACATTATATTTTGGAATTCTAGAACTACCAACATTCTATTTTGGCATTCTAGAACTCCCAACATTCTATTTTGGCATTCTAGAACTCCCAACATTCTATTTTGGCATTCTAGAACTCTTAACATTCTATTTTGGCATTCTAGAACTCCCAACATTCTATTTTGGAATTCTAGAACTCCAAACATTCTATTTTGGCATTCTAGAACTCCCAACATTATATTTTGGAATTCTAGAACTACCAACATTCTATTTTGGCATTCTAGAACTCCCAACATTCTATTTTGGCATTCTAGAACTCCCAACATTCTATTTTGGCATTCTAGAACTCTTAACATTCTATTTTGGCATTCTAGAACTCCCAACATTCTATTTTGGAATTCTAGAACTCCCAACATTCTATTTTGGAATTCTGCAACACCAACATTCTATTTTGGCATTCTAGAACCCCCAACATTCTATTTTGGCATTCTAGAACTCCCAACATTCTATTTTGGAATTCTGCAACACCAACATTCTATTTTGGATTTCTAGAAGTCCCAACATTCTATTTTGGCATTCTAGAACTCCCAACATTCTATTTTGGAATTCTAGAACTACCAACATTCTATTTTGGCATTCTAGAACTCCAAACATTCTATTTTGGAATTCTGCAACACCAACTTTCTATTTTGGAATTCTAGAACTCCCAACATTCTATTTTGGCATTCTAGAACTCCCAACATTCTATTGTGGCATTCCAGAACTCCCAACATTCTATTTTGGCATTCTAGAACTCCCAACATTCTATTTTGGCATTCTAGAACTCCCAACATTCTATTTTGGCATTCTAGAACTCCCAACATTCTATTATGGCATTCTAGAACTCCCAACATTCTATTTTGGCATTCTAGAACTCCCAACATTCTATTTTGGCATTCTAGAACTCTTAACATTCTATTTTGGCATTCTAGAACTCCCAACATTCTATTTTGGCATTCTAGAACTACCAACATTCTATTTTGGCATTCTAGAACTCCCAGCATTCTATTTTGGAATTCTAGAACTCCCAACATTCTATTTTGGAATTCTGCAACACCAACATTCTATTTTGGATTTCTAGAACTCCCAACATTCTATTTTGGCATTCTAGAACTCCCAACATTCTATTTTGGAATTCTAGAACTACCAACATTCTATTTTGGCATTCTAGAACTCCAAACATTCTATTTTGGAATTCTGCAACACCAACATTCTATTTTGGAATTCTAGAACTCCCAACATTCTATTTTGGCATTCTAGAACTCCCAACATTCTATTGTGGCATTCTAGAACTCCCAACATTCTATTTTGGCATTCTAGAACTCCCAACATTCTATTTTGGAATTCTACAACTACCAACATTCTATTTTGGCATTCTAGAACTCCCAACATTCTATTTTGGAATTCTGCAACACCAACATTCTATTTTGGATTTCTAGAACTCCCAACATTCTATTTTGGCATTCTAGAACTCCCAACATTCTATTTTGGAATTCTAGAACTCCCAACATTCTATTTTGGAATTCTAGAACTACCAACATTCTATTTTGGCATTCTAGAACTCCAAACATTCTATTTTGGAATTCTGCAACACCAACATTCTATTTTGGATTTCTAGAACTCCCAACATTCTATTTTGGCATTCTAGAACTTCCAACATTCTATTTTGGAATTCTAGAACTACCAACATTCTATTTTGGCATTCTAGAACTCCAAACATTCTATTTTGGAATTCTGCAACACCAACATTCTATTTTGGATTTCTAGAACTCCCAACATTCTATTTTGGCATTCTAGAACTCCCAACATTCTATTTTGGCATTCTAGAACTATTAACATTCTATTTTGGCATTCTAGAACTCCCAACATTCTATTTTGGCATTCTAGAACTACCAACATTCTATTTTGGCATTCTAGAACTCCCAGCATTCTATTTTGGAATTCTAGAACTCCCAACATTCTATTTTGGAATTCTGCAACACCAACATTCTATTTTGGCATTCTAGAACTACCAACATTCTATTTTGGCATTCTAGAACTCCCAACATTCTATTTTGGAATTCTAGAACTACCAACATTCTATTTTGGCATTCTAGAACTCCAAACATTCTATTTTGGAATTCTGCAACACCAACATTCTATTTTGGATTTCTAGAACTCCCAACATTCTATTTTGGCATTCTAGAACTGTCAGCATTCTATTTTGGAATTCTAGAACTCCCAACATTCTATTTTGGAATTCTAGAACTCCCAACATTCTATTTTGGAATTCTGCAACACCAACATTCTATTTTGGAATTCTAGAACTCCCAACATTCTATTTTGGCATTCTTGAACTCCCAACATTCTATTTTGGAATTCTGCAACACCAACATTCTATTTTGGAATTTTAGAACTCCCAACATTCTATTTTGGCATTCTAGAACTCCTAACATTCTATTTTGGAATTCTAGAACTACCGACATTCTATATTGGCATTCTAGAACTCCAAACATTCTATTTTGGAATTCTGCAACACCAACATTCTATTTTGGAATTCTAGAACTCCCAACATTCTATTTTGGCATTCTAGAACTCCCAACATTCTATTGTGGCATTCCAGAACTCCCAACATTCTATTTTGGCATTCTAGAACTCCCAACATTCTATTTTGGCATTCTAGAACTCCCAACATTATATTTTGGCATTCTAGAACTCCCAACATTCTATTATGGCATTCTAGAACTCCCAACATTCTATTTTGGCATTCTAGAACTCCCAACATTCTATTTTGGCATTCTAGAACTCTTAACATTCTATTTTGGCATTCTAGAACTCCCAACATTCTATTTTGGAATTCTAGAACTACCAACATTCTATTTTGGAATTCTAGAACTACCAACATTCTATTTTGGAATTCTAGAACTACCAACATTCTATTTTGGCATTCTAGAACTCCCAACATTCTATTTTGGCATTCTAGAACTACCAACATTCTATTTTGGCATTCTAGAACTCCCAACATTCTATTTTGGAATTCTAGAAATACCAACATTCTATTTTGGCATTCTAGAACTCCCAACATTCTATTTTGGAATTCTGCAACACCAACATTCTATTTTGGATTTCTAGAACTCCCAACATTCTATTTTGGCATTCTAGAACTCCCAGCATTCTATTTTGGAATTCTAGAACTCCCAACATTCTATTTTGGAATTCTGCAACACCAACATTCTATTTTGGCATTCTAGAACTACCAACATTCTATTTTGGCATTCTAGAACTCCCAACATTCTATTTTGGAATTCTAGAAATACCAACATTCTATTTTGGCATTCTAGAACTCCCAACATTCTATTTTGGAATTCTGCAACACCAACATTCTATTTTGGATTTCTAGAACTCCCAACATTCTATTTTGGCATTCTAGAACTCCCAACATTCTATTTTGGAATTCTGCAACACCAACATTCTATTTTGGATTTCTAGAACTCCCAACATTCTATTTTGGCATTCTAGAACTCCCAACATTCTATTTTGGAATTCTAGAACTACCAACATTCTATTTTGGAATTCTAGAACTACCAACATTCTATTTTGGAATTCTAGAACTACCAACATTCTATTTTGGCATTCTAGAACTCCCAACATTATATTTTGGCATTCTAGAACTACCAACATTCTATTTTGGCATTCTAGAACTCCCAACATTCTATTTTGGAATTCTAGAAATACCAACATTCTATTTTGGCATTCTAGAACTCCCAACATTCTATTTTGGAATTCTGCAACACCAACATTCTATTTTGGATTTCTAAAACTCCCAACATTCTATTTTGGCATTCTAGAACTCCCAGCATTCTATTTTGGAATTCTAGAACTCCCAACATTCTATTTTGGAATTCTGCAACACCAACATTCTATTTTGGCATTCTAGAACTACCAACATTCTATTTTGGCATTCTAGAACTCCCAACATTCTATTTTGGAATTCTAGAAATACCAACATTCTATTTTGGCATTCTAGAACTCCCAACATTCTATTTTGGAATTCTGCAACACCAACATTCTATTTTGGATTTCTAGAACTCCCAACATTCTATTTTGGCATTCTAGAACTCCCAGCATTCTATTTTGGAATTCTAGAACTCCCAACATTCTATTTTGGAATTCTGCAACACCAACATTCTATTTTGGCATTCTAGAACTACCAACATTCTATTTTGGCATTCTAGAACTCCCAACATTCTATTTTGGAATTCTAGAAATACCAACATTCTATTTTGGCATTCTAGAACTCCCAACATTCTATTTTGGAATTCTGCAACACCAACATTCTATTTTGGATTTCTAGAACTCCCAACATTCTATTTTGGCATTCTAGAACTCCCAACATTCTATTTTGGAATTCTGCAACACCAACATTCTATTTTGGCATTCTAGAACTCCCAACATTCTATTTTGGCATTCTAGAACTCCCAACATTCTATTTTGGAATTCTGCAACACCAACATTCTATTTTGGATTTCTAGAACTCCCAACATTCTATTTTGGCATTCTAGAACTCCCAACATTCTATTTTGGAATTCTAGAACTACCAACATTCTATTTTGGCATTCTAGAACTCCAAACATTCTATTTTGGAATTCTGCAACACCAACATTCTATTTTGGAATTCTAGAACTCCCAACATTCTATTTTGGCATTCTAGAACTCCCAACATTCTATTTTGGCATTCTTGAACTCCCAACATTCTATTTTGGAATTCTAGAACTCCCAACATTCTATTTTGGAATTCTAGAACTCCCAACATTCTATTTTGGAATTCTGCAACACCAACATTCTATTTTGGAATTCTAGAACTCCCAACATTCTATTTTGGCATTCTAGAACTCCCAACATTCTATTTTGGAATTCTAGAACTACCAACATTCTATTTTGGCATTCTAGAACTCCTAACATTCTATTTTGGAATTCTAGAACTACCGACATTCTATATTGGCATTCTAGAACTCCAAACATTCTATTTTGGAATTCTGCAACACCAACATTCTATTTTGGAATTCTAGAACTCCCAACATTCTATTTTGGCATTCTAGAACCCCTAACATTCTATTGCGGCATTCCAGAACTCCCAACATTCTATTTTGGCATTCTAGAACTCCCAACATTCTATTTTGGCATTCTAGAACTCCCAACATTATATTTTGGCATTCTAGAACTCCCAACATTCTATTATGGCATTCTAGAACTCCCAACATTCTATTTTGGCATTCTAGAACTCCCAACATTCTATTTTGGCATTCTAGAACTCTTAACATTCTATTTTGGCATTCTAGAACTCCCAACATTCTATTTTGGAATTCTAGAACTACCAACATTCTATTTTGGAATTCTAGAACTACCAACATTCTATTTTGGAATTCTAGAACTACCAACATTCTATTTTGGCATTCTAGAACTCCCAACATTATATTTTGGCATTCTAGAACTACCAACATTCTATTTTGGCATTCTAGAACTCCCAACATTCTATTTTGGAATTCTAGAAATACCAACATTCTATTTTGGCATTCTAGAACTCCCAACATTCTATTTTGGAATTCTGCAACACCAACATTCTATTTTGGATTTCTAGAACTCCCAACATTCTATTTTGGATTTCTAGAACTCCCAACATTCTATTTTGGCATTCTAGAACTCCCAGCATTCTATTTTGGAATTCTAGAACTCCCAACATTCTATTTTGGAATTCTGCAACACCAACATTCTATTTTGGCATTCTAGAACTACCAACATTCTATTTTGGCATTCTAGAACTCCCAACATTCTATTTTGGAATTCTAGAAATACCAACATTCTATTTTGGCATTCTAGAACTCCCAACATTCTATTTTGGAATTCTGCAACACCAACATTCTATTTTGGATTTCTAGAACTCCCAACATTCTATTTTGGCATTCTAGAACTCCCAACATTCTATTTTGGAATTCTGCAACACCAACATTCTATTTTGGCATTCTAGAACTCCCAACATTCTATTTTGGCATTCTAGAACTCCCAACATTCTATTTTGGAATTCTGCAACACCAACATTCTATTTTGGATTTCTAGAACTCCCAACATTCTATTTTGGCATTCTAGAACTCCCAACATTCTATTTTGGAATTCTAGAACTACCAACATTCTATTTTGGCATTCTAGAACTCCAAACATTCTATTTTTGAATTCTGCAACACCAACATTCTATTTTGGAATTCTAGAACTCCCAACATTCTATTTTGGCATTCTAGAACTCCCAACATTCTATTGTGGCATTCTAGAACTCCCAACATTCTATTTTGGCATTCTAGAACTCCCAACATTCTATTTTGGAATTCTGCAACACCAACATTCTATTTTGGATTTCTAGAACTCCCAACATTCTATTTTGGCATTCTAGAACTCCCAACATTCTATTTTGGAATTCTAGAACTCCCAACATTCTATTTTGGAATTCTAGAACTACCAACATTCTATTTTGGCATTCTAGAACTCCAAACATTCTATTTTGGAATTCTGCAACACCAACATTCTATTTTGGATTTCTAGAACTCCCAACATTCTATTTTGGCATTCTAGAACTCCCAACATTCTATTTTGGAATTCTAGAACTACCAACATTCTATTTTGGCATTCTAGAACTCCAAACATTCTATTTTGGAATTCTGCAACACCAACATTCTATTTTGGATTTCTAGAACTCCCAACATTCTATTTTGGCATTCTAGAACTCCCAGCATTCTATTTTGGAATTCTAGAACTCCCAACATTCTATTTTGGAATTCTAGAACTCCCAACACTCTATTTTGGCATTCTAGAACTCCCAACATTCTATTCTTGAATTCTGCAACACCAACATTCTGTTTTGGAATTCTAGAACTCCCAACATTCTATTTTGGCATTCTAGAACTCCCAACATTATATTTTGGAATTCTAGAACTACCAACATTCTATTTTGGCATTCTAGAACTCCCAACATTCTATTTTGGCATTCTAGAACTCCCAACATTCTATTTTGGCATTCTAGAACTCTCAACATTCTATTTTGGCATTCTAGAACTCCCAACATTCTATTTTGGAATTCTAGAACTCCAAACATTCTATTTTGGAATTCTAGAACTCCCAACATTCTATTTTGGCATTCTTGAACTCCCAACATTCTGTTTTGGAATTCTAGAACTCCCAACATTCTATTTTGGAATTCTAGAACTAGCAACATTCTATTTTGGCATTCTAGAACTCCAAACATTCTATTTTGGAATTCTAGAACTCCAAACATTCTATTTTGGAATTCTAGAACTCCCAACATTCTATTTTGGAATTCTGCAACACCAACATTCTATTTTGGATTTCTAGAACTCCCAACATTCTATTTTGGCATTCTAGAACTCCCAACATTCTATTTTGGAATTCTGCAACACCAACATTCTATTTTGGCATTCTAGAACTCCCAACATTCTATTTTGGCATTCTAGAACTCCCAACATTCTATTTTGGAATTCTGCAACACCAACATTCTATTTTGGATTTCTAGAACTCCCAACATTCTATTTTGGCATTCTAGAACTCCCAACATTCTATTTTGGAATTCTAGAACTACCAACATTCTATTTTGGCATTCTAGAACTCCAAACATTCTATTTTGGAATTCTGCAACACCAACATTCTATTTTGGAATTCTAGAACTCCCAACATTCTATTTTGGCATTCTAGAACTCCCAACATTCTATTTTGGCATTCTTGAACTCCCAACATTCTATTTTGGAATTCTAGAACTCCCAACATTCTATTTTGGAATTCTAGAACTCCCAACATTCTATTTTGGAATTCTGCAACACCAACATTCTATTTTGGAATTCTAGAACTCCCAACATTCTATTTTGGCATTCTAGAACTCCCAACATTCTATTTTGGAATTCTAGAACTACCAACATTCTATTTTGGCATTCTAGAACTCCTAACATTCTATTTTGGAATTCTAGAACTACCGACATTCTATATTGGCATTCTAGAACTCCAAACATTCTATTTTGGAATTCTGCAACACCAACATTCTATTTTGGAATTCTAGAACTCCCAACATTCTATTTTGGCATTCTAGAACTCCCAACATTCTATTGTGGCATTCCAGAACTCCCAACATTCTATTTTGGCATTCTAGAACTCCCAACATTCTATTTTGGCATTCTAGAACTCCCAACATTATATTTTGGCATTCTAGAACTCCCAACATTCTATTATGGCATTCTAGAACTCCCAACATTCTATTTTGGCATTCTAGAACTCCCAACATTCTATTTTGGCATTCTAGAACTCTTAACATTCTATTTTGGCATTCTAGAACTCCCAACATTCTATTTTGGAATTCTAGAACTACCAACATTCTATTTTGGAATTCTAGAACTACCAACATTCTATTTTGGAATTCTAGAACTACCAACATTCTATTTTGGCATTCTAGAACTCCCAACATTCTATTTTGGCATTCTAGAACTACCAACATTCTATTTTGGCATTCTAGAACTCCCAACATTCTATTTTGGAATTCTAGAAATACCAACATTCTATTTTGGCATTCTAGAACTCCCAACATTCTATTTTGGAATTCTGCAACACCAACATTCTATTTTGGATTTCTAGAACTCCCAACATTCTATTTTGGCATTCTAGAACTCCCAGCATTCTATTTTGGAATTCTAGAACTCCCAACATTCTATTTTGGAATTCTGCAACACCAACATTCTATTTTGGCATTCTAGAACTACCAACATTCTATTTTGGCATTCTAGAACTCCCAACATTCTATTTTGGAATTCTAGAAATACCAACATTCTATTTTGGCATTCTAGAACTCCCAACATTCTATTTTGGAATTCTGCAACACCAACATTCTATTTTGGATTTCTAGAACTCCCAACATTCTATTTTGGCATTCTAGAACTCCCAACATTCTATTTTGGAATTCTGCAACACCAACATTCTATTTTGGCATTCTAGAACTCCCAACATTCTATTTTGGCATTCTAGAACTCCCAACATTCTATTTTGGAATTCTGCAACACCAACATTCTATTTTGGATTTCTAGAACTCCCAACATTCTATTTTGGCATTCTAGAACTCCCAACATTCTATTTTGGAATTCTAGAACTACCAACATTCTATTTTGGCATTCTAGAACTCCAAACATTCTATTTTGGAATTCTGCAACACCAACATTCTATTTTGGAATTCTAGAACTCCCAACATTCTATTTTGGCATTCTAGAACTCCCAACATTCTATTGTGGCATTCTAGAACTCCCAACATTCTATTTTGGCATTCTAGAACTCCCAACATTCTATTTTGGAATTCTGCAACACCAACATTCTATTTTGGATTTCTAGAACTCCCAACATTCTATTTTGGCATTCTAGAACTCCCAACATTCTATTTTGGAATTCTAGAACTCCCAACATCCTATTTTGGAATTCTAGAACTACCAACATTCTATTTTGGCATTCTAGAACTCCAAACATTCTATTTTGGAATTCTGCAACACCAACATTCTATTTTGGATTTCTAGAACTCCCAACATTCTATTTTGGCATTCTAGAACTCCCAACATTCTATTTTGGAATTCTAGAACTACCAACATTCTATTTTGGCATTCTAGAACTCCAAACATTCTATTTTGGAATTCTGCAACACCAACATTCTATTTTGGATTTCTAGAACTCCCAACATTCTATTTTGGCATTCTAGAACTCCCAGCATTCTATTTTGGAATTCTAGAACTCCCGACATTCTATTTTGGAATTCTAGAACTCCCAACATTCTATTTTGGCATTCTAGAACTCCCAACATTCTATTCTTGAATTCTGCAACACCAACATTCTGTTTTGGAATTCTAGAACTCCCAACATTCTATTTTGGCATTCTAGAACTCCCAACATTATATTTTGGAATTCTAGAACTACCAACATTCTATTTTGGCATTCTAGAACTCCCAACATTCTATTTTGGCATTCTAGAACTCCCAACATTCTATTTTGGCATTCTAGAACTCTTAACATTCTATTTTGGCATTCTAGAACTCCCAACATTCTATTTTGGAATTCTAGAACTCCAAACATTCTATTTTGGAATTCTAGAACTCCCAACATTCTATTTTGGCATTCTTGAACTCCCAACATTCTGTTTTGGAATTCTAGAACTCCCAACATTCTATTTTGGAATTCTAGAACTAGCAACATTCTATTTTGGCATTCTAGAACTCCAAACATTCTATTTTGGAATTCTAGAACTCCAAACATTCTATTTTGGAATTCTAGAACTCCCAACATTCTATTTTGGCATTCTTGAACTCCCAACATTCTATTTTGGAATTCTAGAACTCCCAACATTCTATTTTGGAATTCTGCAACATCAGCATTCTACTTTGGAATTCTAGAACTCCCAACATTCTATTTTGGAATTCTAGAACTCCAAACATTCTATTTTGGAATTCTAGAACTCCCAACATTCTATTATGGCATTCTAGAACTCCCAACATTCTATTTTGGCATTCTAGAACTCCCAACATTCTATTTTGGAATTCTCGAACTACCAACATTCTTTTTTGGAATTCTAGAACTAGCAACATTCTATTTTGGCATTCTAGAACTCCCAACATTCTATTTTGGCATTCTAGAACTCCAAACATTCTATTTTGGAATTCTAGAACTCCAAACATTCTATTTTGGAATTCTAGAACTCCCAACATTCTATTTTGGCATTCTTGAACTCCCAACATTCTATTTTGGAATTCTAGAACTCCCAACATTCTATTTTGGAATTCTAGAACTAGCAACATTCTATTTTGGCATTCTAGAATTTCAAACATTCTATTTTGGAATTCTAGAACTCCAAACATTCTATTTTGGAATTCTAGAACTCCCAACATTCTATTTTGGCATTCTTGAACTCCCAACATTCTATTTTGGAATTCTAGAACTCCCAACATTCTATTTTGGCATTCTAGAACTCCCAACATTCTATTTTGGAATTCTAGAACTACCAACATTCTATTTTGGCATTCTAGAACTCCTAACATTCTATTTTGGAATTCTAGAACTACCGACATTCTATATTGGCATTCTAGAACTCCAAACATTCTATTTTGGAATTCTGCAACACCAACATTCTATTTTGGAATTCTAGAACTCCCAACATTCTATTTTGGCATTCAAGAACTCCCAACATTCTATTTTGGCATTCTAGAACTACCAACATTCTATTTTGGCATTCTAGAACTCCCAACATTCTATTTTGGAATTCTAGAAATACCAACATTCTATTTTGGCATTCTAGAACTCCCAACATTCTATTTTGGAATTCTGCAACACCAACATTCTATTTTGGATTTCTAGAACTCCCAACATTCTATTTTGGCATTCTAGAACTCCCAGCATTCTATTTTGGAATTCTAGAACTCCCAACATTCTATTTTGGAATTCTGCAACACCAACATTCTATTTTGGCATTCTAGAACTACCAACATTCTATTTTGGCATTCTAGAACTCCCAACATTCTATTTTGGAATTCTAGAAATACCAACATTCTATTTTGGCATTCTAGAACTCCCAACATTCTATTTTGGAATTCTGCAACACCAACATTCTATTTTGGATTTCTAGAACTCCCAACATTCTATTTTGGCATTCTAGAACTCCCAACATTCTATTTTGGAATTCTGCAACAACAACATTCTATTTTGGCATTCTAGAACTCCCAACATTCTATTTTGCCATTCTAGAACTCCCAACATTCTATTTTGGAATTCTGCAACACCAACATTCTATTTTGGATTTCTAGAACTCCCAACATTCTATTTTGGCATTCTAGAACTCCCAACATTCTATTTTGGAATTCTAGAACTACCAACATTCTATTTTGGCATTCTAGAACTCCAAACATTCTATTTTGGAATTCTGCAACACCAACATTCTATTTTGGATTTCTAGAACTCCCAACATTCTATTTTGGCATTCTAGAACTCCCAACATTCTATTTTGGAATTCTAGAACTCCCAACATTCTATTTTGGAATTCTGCAACACCAACATTCTATTTTGGCATTCTAGAACTACCAACATTCTATTTTGGCATTCTAGAACTCCCAACATTCTATTTTGGAATTCTGCAACACCAACATTCTATTTTGGATTTCTAGAACTCCCAACATTCTATTTTGGCATTCTAGAACTCCCAACATTCTATTTTGGCATTCTAGAACTACCAACATTCTATTTTGGCATTCTAGAACTCCCAACATTCTATTTTGGAATTCTAGAAATACCAACATTCTATTTTGGCATTCTAGAACTCCCAACATTCTATTTTGGAATTCTGCAACACCAACATTCTATTTTGGATTTCTAGAACTCCCAACATTCTATTTTGGCATTCTAGAACTCCCAGCATTCTATTTTGGAATTCTAGAACTCCCAACATTCTATTTTGGAATTCTGCAACACCAACATTCTATTTTGGCATTCTAGAACTACCAACATTCTATTTTGGCATTCTAGAACTCCCAACATTCTATTTGGGAATTCTAGAAATACCAACATTCTATTTTGGCATTCTAGAACTCCCAACATTCTATTGTGGCATTCCAGAACTCCCAACATTCTATTTTGGCATTCTAGAACTCCCAACATTCTATTTTGGCATTCTAGAACTCCCAACATTATATTTTGGCATTCTAGAACTCCCAACATTCTATTATGGCATTCTAGAACTCCCAACATTCTATTTTGGCATTCTAGAACTCCCAACATTCTATTTTGGCATTCTAGAACTCTTAACATTCTATTTTGGCATTCTAGAACTCCCAACATTCTATTTTGGAATTCTAGAACTACCAACATTCTATTTTGGAATTCTAGAACTACCAACATTCTATTTTGGAATTCTAGAACTACCAACATTCTATTTTGGCATTCTAGAACTCCCAACATTCTATTTTGGCATTCTAGAACTACCAACATTCTATTTTGGCATTCTAGAACTCCCAACATTCTATTTTGGAATTCTAGAAATACCAACATTCTATTTTGGCATTCTAGAACTCCCAACATTCTATTTTGGAATTCTGCAACACCAACATTCTATTTTGGATTTCTAGAACTCCCAACATTCTATTTTGGCATTCTAGAACTCCCAGCATTCTATTTTGGAATTCTAGAACTCCCAACATTCTATTTTGGAATTCTGCAACACCAACATTCTATTTTGGCATTCTAGAACTACCAACATTCTATTTTGGCATTCTAGAACTCCCAACATTCTATTTTGGAATTCTAGAAATACCAACATTCTATTTTGGCATTCTAGAACTCCCAACATTCTATTTTGGAATTCTGCAACACCAACATTCTATTTTGGCATTCTAGAACTCCCAACATTCTATTTTGGCATTCTAGAACTACCAACATTCTATTTTGGCATTCTAGAACTCCCAACATTCTATTTTGGAATTCTGCAACACCAACATTCTATTTTGGATTTCTAGAACTCCCAACATTCTATTTTGGCATTCTAGAACTCCCAACATTCTATTTTGGCATTCTAGAACTACCAACATTCTATTTTGGCATTCTAGAACTCCCAACATTCTATTTTGGATTTCTAGAACTCCCAACATTCTATTTTGGCATTCTAGAACTCCCAACATTCTATTTTGGAATTCTGCAACACCAACATTCTATTTTGGCATTCTAGAACTCCCAACATTCTATTTTGGCATTCTAGAACTCCCAACATTCTATTTTGGAATTCTGCAACACCAACATTCTATTTTGGATTTCTAGAACTCCCAACATTCTATTTTGGCATTCTAGAACTCCCAACATTCTATTTTGGAATTCTAGAACTACCAACATTCTATTTTGGCATTCTAGAACTCCAAACATTCTATTTTTGAATTCTGCAACACCAACATTCTATTTTGGAATTCTAGAACTCCCAACATTCTATTTTGGCATTCTAGAACTCCCAACATTCTATTGTGGCATTCTAGAACTCCCAACATTCTATTTTGGCATTCTAGAACTCCCAACATTCTATTTTGGAATTCTGCAACACCAACATTCTATTTTGGATTTCTAGAACTCCCAACATTCTATTTTGGCATTCTAGAACTCCCAACATTCTATTTTGGAATTCTAGAACTCCCAACATTCTATTTTGGAATTCTAGAACTACCAACATTCTATTTTGGCATTCTAGAACTCCAAACATTCTATTTTGGAATTCTGCAACACCAACATTCTATTTTGGATTTCTAGAACTCCCAACATTCTATTTTGGCATTCTAGAACTCCCAACATTCTATTTTGGAATTCTAGAACTACCAACATTCTATTTTGGCATTCTAGAACTCCAAACATTCTATTTTGGAATTCTGCAACACCAACATTCTATTTTGGATTTCTAGAACTCCCAACATTCTATTTTGGCATTCTAGAACTCCCAGCATTCTATTTTGGAATTCTAGAACTCCCAACATTCTATTTTGGAATTCTAGAACTCCCAACACTCTATTTTGGCATTCTAGAACTCCCAACATTCTATTCTTGAATTCTGCAACACCAACATTCTGTTTTGGAATTCTAGAACTCCCAACATTCTATTTTGGCATTCTAGAACTCCCAACATTATATTTTGGAATTCTAGAACTACCAACATTCTATTTTGGCATTCTAGAACTCCCAACATTCTATTTTGGCATTCTAGAACTCCCAACATTCTATTTTGGCATTCTAGAACTCTTAACATTCTATTTTGGCATTCTAGAACTCCCAACATTCTATTTTGGAATTCTAGAACTCCAAACATTCTATTTTGGAATTCTAGAACTCCCAACATTCTATTTTGGCATTCTTGAACCCCCAAACATTCTATTTTGGAATTCTAGAACTCCCAACATTCTATTTTGGCATTCTTGAACTCCCAACATTCTATTTTGGCATTCTAGAACTCCAAACATTCTATTTTGGAATTCTAGAACTCCAAACATTCTATTTTGGAATTCTAGAACTCCCAACATTCTATTTTGGAATTCTGCAACACCAACATTCTATTTTGGATTTCTAGAACTCCCAACATTCTATTTTGGCATTCTAGAACTCCCAACATTCTATTTTGGAATTCTGCAACACCAACATTCTATTTTGGCATTCTAGAACTCCCAACATTCTATTTTGGCATTCTAGAACTCCCAACATTCTATTTTGGAATTCTGCAACACCAACATTCTATTTTGGATTTCTAGAACTCCCAACATTCTATTTTGGCATTCTAGAACTCCCAACATTCTATTTTGGAATTCTAGAACTACCAACATTCTATTTTGGCATTCTAGAACTCCAAACATTCTATTTTGGAATTCTGCAACACCAACATTCTATTTTGGAATTCTAGAACTCCCAACATTCTATTTTGGCATTCTAGAACTCCCAACATTCTATTTTGGCATTCTTGAACTCCCAACATTCTATTTTGGAATTCTAGAACTCCCAACATTCTATTTTGGAATTCTAGAACTCCCAACATTCTATTTTGGAATTCTGCAACACCAACATTCTATTTTGGAATTCTAGAACTCCCAACATTCTATTTTGGCATTCTAGAACTCCCAACATTCTATTTTGGAATTCTAGAACTACCAACATTCTATTTTGGCATTCTAGAACTCCTAACATTCTATTTTGGAATTCTAGAACTACCGACATTCTATATTGGCATTCTAGAACTCCAAACATTCTATTTTGGAATTCTGCAACACCAACATTCTATTTTGGAATTCTAGAACTCCCAACATTCTATTTTGGCATTCTAGAACTCCCAACATTCTATTTTGGCATTCCAGAACTCCCAACATTCTATTTTGGCATTCTAGAACTCCCAACATTCTATTTTGGCATTCTAGAACTCCCAACATTATATTTTGGCATTCTAGAACTCCCAACATTCTATTATGGCATTCTAGAACTCCCAACATTCTATTTTGGCATTCTAGAACTCCCAACATTCTATTTTGGCATTCTAGAACTCTTAACATTCTATTTTGGCATTCTAGAACTCCCAACATTCTATTTTGGAATTCTAGAACTACCAACATTCTATTTTGGAATTCTAGAACTACCAACATTCTATTTTGGAATTCTAGAACTACCAACATTCTATTTTGGCATTCTAGAACTCCCAACATTCTATTTTGGCATTCTAGAACTACCAACATTCTATTTTGGCATTCTAGAACTCCCAACATTCTATTTTGGAATTCTAGAAATACCAACATTCTATTTTGGCATTCTAGAACTCCCAACATTCTATTTTGGAATTCTGCAACACCAACATTCTATTTTGGATTTCTAGAACTCCCAACATTCTATTTTGGCATTCTAGAACTCCCAGCATTCTATTTTGGAATTCTAGAACTCCCAACATTCTATTTTGGAATTCTGCAACACCAACATTCTATTTTGGCATTCTAGAACTACCAACATTCTATTTTGGCATTCTAGAACTCCCAACATTCTATTTTGGAATTCTAGAAATACCAACATTCTATTTTGGCATTCTAGAACTCCCAACATTCTATTTTGGAATTCTGCAACACCAACATTCTATTTTGGATTTCTAGAACTCCCAACATTCTATTTTGGCATTCTAGAACTCCCAACATTCTATTTTGGAATTCTGCAACACCAACATTCTATTTTGGCATTCTAGAACTCCCAACATTCTATTTTGGCATTCTAGAACTCCCAACATTCTATTTTGGAATTCTGCAACACCAACATTCTATTTTGGATTTCTAGAACTCCCAACATTCTATTTTGGCATTCTAGAACTCCCAACATTCTATTTTGGAATTCTAGAACTACCAACATTCTATTTTGGCATTCTAGAACTCCAAACATTCTATTTTGGAATTCTGCAACACCAACATTCTATTTTGGAATTCTAGAACTCCCAACATTCTATTTTGGCATTCTAGAACTCCCAACATTCTATTGTGGCATTCTAGAACTCCCAACATTCTATTTTGGCATTCTAGAACTCCCAACATTCTATTTTGGAATTCTGCAACACCAACATTCTATTTTGGATTTCTAGAACTCCCAACATTCTATTTTGGCATTCTAGAACTCCCAACATTCTATTTTGGAATTCTAGAACTCCCAACATCCTATTTTGGAATTCTAGAACTACCAACATTCTATTTTGGCATTCTAGAACTCCAAACATTCTATTTTGGAATTCTGCAACACCAACATTCTATTTTGGATTTCTAGAACTCCCAACATTCTATTTTGGCATTCTAGAACTCCCAACATTCTATTTTGGAATTCTAGAACTACCAACATTCTATTTTGGCATTCTAGAACTCCAAACATTCTATTTTGGAATTCTGCAACACCAACATTCTATTTTGGATTTCTAGAACTCCCAACATTCTATTTTGGCATTCTAGAACTCCCAGCATTCTATTTTGGAATTCTAGAACTCCCAACATTCTATTTTGGAATTCTAGAACTCCCAACATTCTATTTTGGCATTCTAGAACTCCCAACATTCTATTCTTGAATTCTGCAACACCAACATTCTGTTTTGGAATTCTAGAACTCCCAACATTCTATTTTGGCATTCTAGAACTCCCAACATTATATTTTGGAATTCTAGAACTACCAACATTCTATTTTGGCATTCTAGAACTCCCAACATTCTATTTTGGCATTCTAGAACTCCCAACATTCTATTTTGGCATTCTAGAACTCTTAACATTCTATTTTGGCATTCTAGAACTCCCAACATTCTATTTTGGAATTCTAGAACTCCAAACATTCTATTTTGGAATTCTAGAACTCCCAACATTCTATTTTGGCATTCTTGAACTCCCAACATTCTGTTTTGGAGTTCTAGAACTCCCAACATTCTATTTTGGAATTCTAGAACTAGCAACATTCTATTTTGGCATTCTAGAACTCCAAACATTCTATTTTGGAATTCTAGAACTCCAAACATTCTATTTTGGAATTCTAGAACTCCCAACATTCTATTTTGGCATTCTTGAACTCCCAACATTCTATTTTGGAATTCTAGAACTCCCAACATTCTATTTTGGAATTCTGCAACATCAGCATTCTACTTTGGAATTCTAGAACTCCCAACATTCTATTTTGGAATTCTAGAACTCCAAACATTCTATTTTGGAATTCTAGAACTCCCAACATTCTATTATGGCATTCTAGAACTCCCAACATTCTATTTTGGAATTCTCGAACTACCAACATTCTTTTTTGGAATTCTAGAACTAGCAACATTCTATTTTGGCATTCTAGAACTCCCAACATTCTATTTTGGCATTCTAGAACTCCAAACATTCTATTTTGGAATTCTAGAACTCCAAACATTCTATTTTGGAATTCTAGAACTCCCAACATTCTATTTTGGCATTCTTGAACTCCCAACATTCTATTTTGGAATTCTAGAACTCCCAACATTCTATTTTGGAATTCTAGAACTAGCAACATTCTATTTTGGCATTCTAGAATTTCAAACATTCTATTTTGGAATTCTAGAACTCCAAACATTCTATTTTGGAATTCTAGAACTCCCAACATTCTATTTTGGCATTCTTGAACTCCCAACATTCTATTTTGGAATTCTAGAACTCCCAACATTCTATTTTGGCATTCTAGAACTCCCAACATTCTATTTTGGAATTCTAGAACTACCAACATTCTATTTTGGCATTCTAGAACTCCTAACATTCTATTTTGGAATTCTAGAACTACCGACATTCTATATTGGCATTCTAGAACTCCAAACATTCTATTTTGGAATTCTGCAACACCAACATTCTATTTTGGAATTCTAGAACTCCCAACATTCTATTTTGGCATTCAAGAACTCCCAACATTCTATTTTGGCATTCTAGAACTACCAACATTCTATTTTGGCATTCTAGAACTCCCAACATTCTATTTTGGAATTCTAGAAATACCAACATTCTATTTTGGCATTCTAGAACTCCCAACATTCTATTTTGGAATTCTGCAACACCAACATTCTATTTTGGATTTCTAGAACTCCCAACATTCTATTTTGGCATTCTAGAACTCCCAGCATTCTATTTTGGAATTCTAGAACTCCCAACATTCTATTTTGGAATTCTGCAACACCAACATTCTATTTTGGCATTCTAGAACTACCAACATTCTATTTTGGCATTCTAGAACTCCCAACATTCTATTTTGGAATTCTAGAAATACCAACATTCTATTTTGGCATTCTAGAACTCCCAACATTCTATTTTGGAATTCTGCAACACCAACATTCTATTTTGGATTTCTAGAACTCCCAACATTCTATTTTGGCATTCTAGAACTCCCAACATTCTATTTTGGAATTCTGCAACAACAACATTCTATTTTGGCATTCTAGAACTCCCAACATTCTATTTTGGCATTCTAGAACTCCCAACATTCTATTTTGGAATTCTGCAACACCAACATTCTATTTTGGATTTCTAGAACTCCCAACATTCTATTTTGGCATTCTAGAACTCCCAACATTCTATTTTGGAATTCTAGAACTACCAACATTCTATTTTGGCATTCTAGAACTCCAAACATTCTATTTTGGAATTCTGCAACACCAACATTCTATTTTGGATTTCTAGAACTCCCAACATTCTATTTTGGCATTCTAGAACTCCCAACATTCTATTTTGGAATTCTAGAACTCCCAACATTCTATTTTGGAATTCTGCAACACCAACATTCTATTTTGGCATTCTAGAACTACCAACATTCTATTTTGGCATTCTAGAACTCCCAACATTCTATTTTGGAATTCTGCAACACCAACATTCTATTTTGGATTTCTAGAACTCCCAACATTCTATTTTGGCATTCTAGAACTCCCAACATTCTATTTTGGCATTCTAGAACTACCAACATTCTATTTTGGCATTCTAGAACTCCCAACATTCTATTTTGGAATTCTAGAAATACCAACATTCTATTTTGGCATTCTAGAACTCCCAACATTCTATTTTGGAATTCTGCAACACCAACATTCTATTTTGGATTTCTAGAACTCCCAACATTCTATTTTGGCATTCTAGAACTCCCAGCATTCTATTTTGGAATTCTAGAACTCCCAACATTCTATTTTGGAATTCTGCAACACCAACATTCTATTTTGGCATTCTAGAACTACCAACATTCTATTTTGGCATTCTAGAACTCCCAACATTCTATTTGGGAATTCTAGAAATACCAACATTCTATTTTGGCATTCTAGAACTCCCAACATTCTATTTTGGAATTCTGCAACACCAACATTCTATTTTGGATTTCTAGAACTCCCAACATTCTATTTTGGAATTCTAGAACTAGCAACATTCTATTTTGGCATTCTAGAATTTCAAACATTCTATTTTGGAATTCTAGAACTCCAAACATTCTATTTTGGAATTCTAGAACTCCCAACATTCTATTTTGGCATTCTTGAACTCCCAACATTCTATTTTGGAATTCTAGAACTCCCAACATTCTATTTTGGCATTCTAGAACTCCCAACATTCTATTTTGGAATTCTAGAACTACCAACATTCTATTTTGGCATTCTAGAACTCCTAACATTCTATTTTGGAATTCTAGAACTACCGACATTCTATATTGGCATTCTAGAACTCCAAACATTCTATTTTGGAATTCTGCAACACCAACATTCTATTTTGGAATTCTAGAACTCCCAACATTCTATTTTGGCATTCAAGAACTCCCAACATTCTATTTTGGCATTCTAGAACTACCAACATTCTATTTTGGCATTCTAGAACTCCCAACATTCTATTTTGGAATTCTAGAAATACCAACATTCTATTTTGGCATTCTAGAACTCCCAACATTCTATTTTGGAATTCTGCAACACCAACATTCTATTTTGGATTTCTAGAACTCCCAACATTCTATTTTGGCATTCTAGAACTCCCAGCATTCTATTTTGGAATTCTAGAACTCCCAACATTCTATTTTGGAATTCTGCAACACCAACATTCTATTTTGGCATTCTAGAACTACCAACATTCTATTTTGGCATTCTAGAACTCCCAACATTCTATTTTGGAATTCTAGAAATACCAACATTCTATTTTGGCATTCTAGAACTCCCAACATTCTATTTTGGAATTCTGCAACACCAACATTCTATTTTGGATTTCTAGAACTCCCAACATTCTATTTTGGCATTCTAGAACTCCCAACATTCTATTTTGGAATTCTGCAACAACAACATTCTATTTTGGCATTCTAGAACTCCCAACATTCTATTTTGGCATTCTAGAACTCCCAACATTCTATTTTGGAATTCTGCAACACCAACATTCTATTTTGGATTTCTAGAACTCCCAACATTCTATTTTGGCATTCTAGAACTCCCAACATTCTATTTTGGAATTCTAGAACTACCAACATTCTATTTTGGCATTCTAGAACTCCAAACATTCTATTTTGGAATTCTGCAACACCAACATTCTATTTTGGATTTCTAGAACTCCCAACATTCTATTTTGGCATTCTAGAACTCCCAACATTCTATTTTGGAATTCTAGAACTCCCAACATTCTATTTTGGAATTCTGCAACACCAACATTCTATTTTGGCATTCTAGAACTACCAACATTCTATTTTGGCATTCTAGAACTCCCAACATTCTATTTTGGAATTCTGCAACACCAACATTCTATTTTGGATTTCTAGAACTCCCAACATTCTATTTTGGCATTCTAGAACTCCCAACATTCTATTTTGGCATTCTAGAACTACCAACATTCTATTTTGGCATTCTAGAACTCCCAACATTCTATTTTGGAATTCTAGAAATACCAACATTCTATTTTGGCATTCTAGAACTCCCAACATTCTATTTTGGAATTCTGCAACACCAACATTCTATTTTGGATTTCTAGAACTCCCAACATTCTATTTTGGCATTCTAGAACTCCCAGCATTCTATTTTGGAATTCTAGAACTCCCAACATTCTATTTTGGAATTCTGCAACACCAACATTCTATTTTGGCATTCTAGAACTACCAACATTCTATTTTGGCATTCTAGAACTCCCAACATTCTATTTGGGAATTCTAGAAATACCAACATTCTATTTTGGCATTCTAGAACTCCCAACATTCTATTTTGGAATTCTGCAACACCAACATTCTATTTTGGATTTCTAGAACTCCCAACATTCTATTTTGGAATTCTAGAACTACCAACATTCTATTTTGGAATTCTAGAACTCCCAACATTCTATTTTGGCATTCTAGAACTCCCAACATTCTATTTTGGAATTCTAGAACTACCAACATTCTATTTTGGCATTCTAGAACTCCTAACATTCTATTTTGGAATTCTAGAACTACCGACATTCTATATTGGCATTCTAGAACTCCAAACATTCTATTTTGGAATTCTGCAACACCAACATTCTATTTTGGAATTCTAGAACTCCCAACATTCTATTTTGGCATTCAAGAACTCCCAACATTCTATTTTGGCATTCTAGAACTACCAACATTCTATTTTGGCATTCTAGAACTCCCAACATTCTATTTTGGAATTCTAGAAATACCAACATTCTATTTTGGCATTCTAGAACTCCCAACATTCTATTTTGGAATTCTGCAACACCAACATTCTATTTTGGATTTCTAGAACTCCCAACATTCTATTTTGGCATTCTAGAACTCCCAGCATTCTATTTTGGAATTCTAGAACTCCCAACATTCTATTTTGGAATTCTGCAACACCAACATTCTATTTTGGCATTCTAGAACTACCAACATTCTATTTTGGCATTCTAGAACTCCCAACATTCTATTTTGGAATTCTAGAAATACCAACATTCTATTTTGGCATTCTAGAACTCCCAACATTCTATTTTGGAATTCTGCAACACCAACATTCTATTTTGGATTTCTAGAACTCCCAACATTCTATTTTGGCATTCTAGAACTCCCAACATTCTATTTTGGAATTCTGCAACAACAACATTCTATTTTGGCATTCTAGAACTCCCAACATTCTATTTTGGCATTCTAGAACTCCCAACATTCTATTTTGGAATTCTGCAACACCAACATTCTATTTTGGATTTCTAGAACTCCCAACATTCTATTTTGGCATTCTAGAACTCCCAACATTCTATTTTGGCATTCTAGAACTACCAACATTCTATTTTGGCATTCTAGAACTCCCAACATTCTATTTTGGAATTCTAGAAATACCAACATTCTATTTTGGCATTCTAGAACTCCCAACATTCTATTTTGGAATTCTGCAACACCAACATTCTATTTTGGATTTCTAGAACTCCCAACATTCTATTTTGGCATTCTAGAACTCCCAGCATTCTATTTTGGAATTCTAGAACTCCCAACATTCTATTTTGGAATTCTGCAACACCAACATTCTATTTTGGCATTCTAGAACTACCAACATTCTATTTTGGCATTCTAGAACTCCCAACATTCTATTTGGGAATTCTAGAAATACCAACATTCTATTTTGGCATTCTAGAACTCCCAACATTCTATTTTGGAATTCTGCAACACCAACATTCTATTTTGGATTTCTAGAACTCCCAACATTCTATTTTGGCATTCTAGAACTCCCAACATTCTATTTTGGAATTCTGCAACAACAACATTCTATTTTGGCATTCTAGAACTCCCAACATTCTATTTTGGCATTCTAGAACTCCCAACATTCTATTTTGGAATTCTGCAACACCAACATTCTATTTTGGATTTCTAGAACTCCCAACATTCTATTTTGGCATTCTAGAACTCCCAACATTCTATTTTGGAATTCTAGAACTACCAACATTCTATTTTGGCATTCTAGAACTCCAAACATTCTATTTTGGAATTCTGCAACACCAACATTCTATTTTGGAATTCTAGAACTCCCAACATTCTATTTTGGCATTCTAGAACTCCCAACATTCTATTGTGGCATTCCAGAACTCCCAACATTCTATTTTGGCATTCTAGAACTCCCAACATTCTATTTTGGCATTCTAGAACTCCCAACATTCTATTTTGGCATTCTAGAACTCCCAACATTCTATTTTGGCATTCTAGAACTCCCAACATTCTATTTTGGCATTCTAGAACTCTTAACATTCTATTTTGGCATTCTAGAACTCCCAACATTCTATTTTGGAATTCTAGAACTCCCAACATTCTATTTTGGCATTCTAGAACTCCAAACATTCTATTTTGGAATTCTGCAACACCAACATTCTATTTTGGAATTCTAGAACTCCCAACATTCTATTTTGGCATTCTAGAGCTCCCAACATTCTATTGTGGCATTCCAGTACTCCCAACATTCTATTTTGGCATTCTAGAACTCCCAACATTCTATTTTGGCATTCTAGAACTCCCAACATTCTATTTTGGCATTCTAGAACTCCCAACATTCTATTTTGGCATTCTAGAACTCCCAACATTCTATTTTGGCATTCTAGAACTCCCAACATTCTATTTTGGCATTCTAGAACTCCCAACATTCTATTTTGGCATTCTAGAACTCCCAACATTCTATTTTGGCATTCTAGAACTCCCAACATTCTATTTTGGCATTCTAGAACTCTTAACATTCTATTTTGGCATTCTAGAACTCCCAACATTCTATTTTGGAATTCTAGAACTCCCAACATTCTATTTTGGCATTCTAGAACTCCAAACATTCTATTTTGGAATTCTGCAACACCAACATTCTATTTTGGAATTCTAGAACTCCCAACATTCTATTTTGGCATTCTAGAACTCCCAACATTCTATTGTGGCATTCCAGTACTCCCAACATTCTATTTTGGCATTCTAGAACTCCCAACATTCTATTTTGGCATTCTAGAACTCCCAACATTCTATTTTGGCATTCTAGAACTCCCAACATTCTATTATGGCATTCTAGAACTCCCAACATTCTATTTTGGCATTCTAGAACTCCCAACATTCTATTTTGGCATTCTAGAACTCTTAACATTCTATTTTGGCATTCTAGAACTCCCAACATTCTATTTTGGAATTCTAGAACTACCAACATTCTATTTTGGAATTCTAGAACTACCAACATTCTATTTTGGAATTCTAGAACTACCAACATTCTATTTTGGCATTCTAGAACTCCCAACATTCTATTTTGGCATTCTAGAACTACCAACATTCTATTTTGGCATTCTAGAACTCCCAACATTCTATTTTGGAATTCTAGAAATACCAACATTCTATTTTGGCATTCTAGAACTCCCAACATTCTATTTTGGAATTCTGCAACACCAACATTCTATTTTGGATTTCTAGAACTCCCAACATTCTATTTTGGCATTCTAGAACTCCCAGCATTCTATTTTGGAATTCTAGAACTCCCAACATTCTATTTTGGAATTCTGCAACACCAACATTCTATTTTGGCATTCTAGAACTACCAACATTCTATTTTGGCATTCTAGAACTCCCAACATTCTATTTTGGAATTCTAGAAATACCAACATTCTATTTTGGCATTCTAGAACTCCCAACATTCTATTTTGGAATTCTGCAACACCAACATTCTATTTTGGATTTCTAGCACTCCCAACATTCTATTTTGGCATTCTAGAACTCCCAACATTCTATTTTGGAATTCTGCAACACCAACATTCTATTTTGGCATTCTAGAACTCCCAACATTCTATTTTGGCATTCTAGAACTCCCAACATTCTATTTTGGAATTCTGCAACACCAACATTCTATTTTGGAATTCTAGAACTCCCAACATTCTATTTTGGCATTCTAGAACTCCCAACATTCTATTGTGGCATTCTAGAACTCCCAACATTCTATTTTGGCATTCTAGAACTCCCAACATTCTATTTTGGAATTCTACAACTACCAACATTCTATTTTGGCATTCTAGAACTCCCAACATTCTATTTTGGAATTCTGCAACACCAACATTCTATTTTGGATTTCTAGAACTCCCAACATTCTATTTTGGCATTCTAGAACTCCCAACATTCTATTTTGGAATTCTAGAACTCCCAACATTCTATTTTGGAATTCTGCAACACCAACATTCTATTTTGGCATTCTAGAACTCCAAACATTCTATTTTGGAATTCTGCAACACCAACATTCTATTTTGGATTTCTAGAACTCCCAACATTCTATTTTGGCATTCTTGAACTCCCAACATTCTATTTTGGAATTCTAGAACTCCCAACATTCTATTTTGGAATTCTGCAACATCAGCTTTCTACTTTGGAATTCTAGAACTCCCAACATTCTATTTTGGAATTCTAGAACTCCAAACATTCTATTTTGGAATTCTAGAACTCCCAACATTCTATTATGGCATTCTAGAACTCCCAACATTCTATTTTGGCATTCTAGAACTCCCAACATTCTATTTTGGAATTCTCGAACTACCAACATTCTTTTTTTGGAATTCTAGAACTAGCAACATTCTATTTTGGCATTCTAGAACTCCCAACATTCTATTTTGGCATTCTAGAACTCCAAACATTCTATTTTGGAATTCTAGAACTCCAAACATTCTATTTTGGAATTCTAGAACTCCCAACATTCTATTGTGGCATTCCAGAACTCCCAACATTCTATTTTGGCATTCTAGAACTCCCAACATTCTATTTTGGCATTCTAGAACTCCCAACATTCTATTTTGGCATTCTAGAACTCCCAACATTCTATTATGGCATTCTAGAACTCCCAACATTCTATTTTGGCATTCTAGAACTCCCAACATTCTATTTTGGCATTCTAGAACTCTTAACATTCTATTTTGGCATTCTAGAACTCCCAACATTCTATTTTGGAATTCTAGAACTACCAACATTCTATTTTGGAATTCTAGAACTACCAACATTCTATTTTGGAATTCTAGAACTACCAACATTCTATTTTGGCATTCTAGAACTCCCAACATTCTATTTTGGCATTCTAGAACTACCAACATTCTATTTTGGCATTCTAGAACTCCCAACATTCTATTTTGGAATTCTAGAAATACCAACATTCTATTTTGGCATTCTAGAACTCCCAACATTCTATTTTGGAATTCTGCAACACCAACATTCTATTTTGGATTTCTAGAACTCCCAACATTCTATTTTGGCATTCTAGAACTCCCAGCATTCTATTTTGGAATTCTAGAACTCCCAACATTCTATTTTGGAATTCTGCAACACCAACATTCTATTTTGGCATTCTAGAACTACCAACATTCTATTTTGGCATTCTAGAACTCCCAACATTCTATTTTGGAATTCTAGAAATACCAACATTCTATTTTGGCATTCTAGAACTCCCAACATTCTATTTTGGAATTCTGCAACACCAACATTCTATTTTGGATTTCTAGAACTCCCAACATTCTATTTTGGCATTCTAGAACTCCCAACATTCTATTTTGGAATTCTGCAACACCAACATTCTATTTTGGCATTCTAGAACTCCCAACATTCTATTTTGGCATTCTAGAACTCCCAACATTCTATTTTGGAATTCTGCAACACCAACATTCTATTTTGGATTTCTAGAACTCCCAACATTCTATTTTGGCATTCTAGAACTCCCAACATTCTATTTTGGAATTCTAGAACTACCAACATTCTATTTTGGCATTCTAGAACTCCAAACATTCTATTTTGGAATTCTGCAACACCAACATTCTATTTTGGAATTCTAGAACTCCCAACATTCTATTTTGGCATTCTAGAACTCCCAACATTCTATTGTGGCATTCTAGAACTCCCAACATTCTATTTTGGCATTCTAGAACTCCCAACATTCTATTTTGGAATTCTACAACTACCAACATTCTATTTTGGCATTCTAGAACTCCCAACATTCTATTTTGGAATTCTGCAACACCAACATTCTATTTTGGCATTCTAGAACTACCAACATTCTATTTTGGCATTCTAGAACTCCCAACATTCTATTTGGGAATTCTAGAAATACCAACATTCTATTTTGGCATTCTAGAACTCCCAACATTCTATTTTGGAATTCTGCAACACCAACATTCTATTTTGGATTTCTAGAACTCCCAACATTCTATTTTGGAATTCTAGAACTACCAACATTCTATTTTGGAATTCTAGAACTCCCAACATTCTATTTTGGCATTCTAGAACTCCCAACATTCTATTTTGGAATTCTAGAACTACCAACATTCTATTTTGGCATTCTAGAACTCCTAACATTCTATTTTGGAATTCTAGAACTACCGACATTCTATATTGGCATTCTAGAACTCCAAACATTCTATTTTGGAATTCTGCAACACCAACATTCTATTTTGGAATTCTAGAACTCCCAACATTCTATTTTGGCATTCAAGAACTCCCAACATTCTATTTTGGCATTCTAGAACTACCAACATTCTATTTTGGCATTCTAGAACTCCCAACATTCTATTTTGGAATTCTAGAAATACCAACATTCTATTTTGGCATTCTAGAACTCCCAACATTCTATTTTGGAATTCTGCAACACCAACATTCTATTTTGGATTTCTAGAACTCCCAACATTCTATTTTGGCATTCTAGAACTCCCAGCATTCTATTTTGGAATTCTAGAACTCCCAACATTCTATTTTGGAATTCTGCAACACCAACATTCTATTTTGGCATTCTAGAACTACCAACATTCTATTTTGGCATTCTAGAACTCCCAACATTCTATTTTGGAATTCTAGAAATACCAACATTCTATTTTGGCATTCTAGAACTCCCAACATTCTATTTTGGAATTCTGCAACACCAACATTCTATTTTGGATTTCTAGAACTCCCAACATTCTATTTTGGCATTCTAGAACTCCCAACATTCTATTTTGGAATTCTGCAACAACAACATTCTATTTTGGCATTCTAGAACTCCCAACATTCTATTTTGGCATTCTAGAACTCCCAACATTCTATTTTGGAATTCTGCAACACCAACATTCTATTTTGGATTTCTAGAACTCCCAACATTCTATTTTGGCATTCTAGAACTCCCAACATTCTATTTTGGCATTCTAGAACTACCAACATTCTATTTTGGCATTCTAGAACTCCCAACATTCTATTTTGGAATTCTAGAAATACCAACATTCTATTTTGGCATTCTAGAACTCCCAACATTCTATTTTGGAATTCTGCAACACCAACATTCTATTTTGGATTTCTAGAACTCCCAACATTCTATTTTGGCATTCTAGAACTCCCAGCATTCTATTTTGGAATTCTAGAACTCCCAACATTCTATTTTGGAATTCTGCAACACCAACATTCTATTTTGGCATTCTAGAACTACCAACATTCTATTTTGGCATTCTAGAACTCCCAACATTCTATTTGGGAATTCTAGAAATACCAACATTCTATTTTGGCATTCTAGAACTCCCAACATTCTATTTTGGAATTCTGCAACACCAACATTCTATTTTGGATTTCTAGAACTCCCAACATTCTATTTTGGCATTCTAGAACTCCCAACATTCTATTTTGGAATTCTGCAACAACAACATTCTATTTTGGCATTCTAGAACTCCCAACATTCTATTTTGGAATTCTGCAACACCAACATTCTATTTTGGATTTCTAGAACTCCCAACATTCTATTTTGGCATTCTAGAACTCCCAACATTCTATTTTGGAATTCTAGAACTACCAACATTCTATTTTGGCATTCTAGAACTCCAAACATTCTATTTTGGAATTCTGCAACACCAACATTCTATTTTGGAATTCTAGAACTCCCAACATTCTATTTTGGCATTCTAGAACTCCCAACATTCTATTGTGGCATTCCAGAACTCCCAACATTCTATTTTGGCATTCTAGAACTCCCAACATTCTATTTTGGCATTCTAGAACTCCCAACATTCTATTTTGGCATTCTAGAACTCCCAACATTCTATTTTGGCATTCTAGAACTCCCAACATTCTATTTTGGCATTCTAGAGCTCCCAACATTCTATTGTGGCATTCCAGTACTCCCAACATTCTATTTTGGCATTCTAGAACTCCCAACATTCTATTTTGGCATTCTAGAACTCCCAACATTCTATTTTGGCATTCTAGAACTCCCAACATTCTATTTTGGCATTCTAGAACTCCCAACATTCTATTTTGGCATTCTAGAACTCCCAACATTCTATTTTGGCATTCTAGAACTCCCAACATTCTATTTTGGCATTCTAGAACTCCCAACATTCTATTTTGGCATTCTAGAACTCCCAACATTCTATTTTGGCATTCTAGAACTCTTAACATTCTATTTTGGCATTCTAGAACTCCCAACATTCTATTTTGGAATTCTAGAACTCCCAACATTCTATTTTGGCATTCTAGAACTCCAAACATTCTATTTTGGAATTCTGCAACACCAACATTCTATTTTGGAATTCTAGAACTCCCAACATTCTATTTTGGCATTCTAGAACTCCCAACATTCTATTGTGGCATTCCAGTACTCCCAACATTCTATTTTGGCATTCTAGAACTCCCAACATTCTATTTTGGCATTCTAGAACTCCCAACATTCTATTTTGGCATTCTAGAACTCCCAACATTCTATTATGGCATTCTAGAACTCCCAACATTCTATTTTGGCATTCTAGAACTCCCAACATTCTATTTTGGCATTCTAGAACTCTTAACATTCTATTTTGGCATTCTAGAACTCCCAACATTCTATTTTGGAATTCTAGAACTACCAACATTCTATTTTGGAATTCTAGAACTACCAACATTCTATTTTGGAATTCTAGAACTACCAACATTCTATTTTGGCATTCTAGAACTCCCAACATTCTATTTTGGCATTCTAGAACTACCAACATTCTATTTTGGCATTCTAGAACTCCCAACATTCTATTTTGGAATTCTAGAAATACCAACATTCTATTTTGGCATTCTAGAACTCCCAACATTCTATTTTGGAATTCTGCAACACCAACATTCTATTTTGGATTTCTAGAACTCCCAACATTCTATTTTGGCATTCTAGAACTCCCAGCATTCTATTTTGGAATTCTAGAACTCCCAACATTCTATTTTGGAATTCTGCAACACCAACATTCTATTTTGGCATTCTAGAACTACCAACATTCTATTTTGGCATTCTAGAACTCCCAACATTCTATTTTGGAATTCTAGAAATACCAACATTCTATTTTGGCATTCTAGAACTCCCAACATTCTATTTTGGAATTCTGCAACACCAACATTCTATTTTGGATTTCTAGCACTCCCAACATTCTATTTTGGCATTCTAGAACTCCCAACATTCTATTTTGGAATTCTGCAACACCAACATTCTATTTTGGCATTCTAGAACTCCCAACATTCTATTTTGGCATTCTAGAACTCCCAACATTCTATTTTGGAATTCTGCAACACCAACATTCTATTTTGGAATTCTAGAACTCCCAACATTCTATTTTGGCATTCTAGAACTCCCAACATTCTATTGTGGCATTCTAGAACTCCCAACATTCTATTTTGGCATTCTAGAACTCCCAACATTCTATTTTGGAATTCTACAACTACCAACATTCTATTTTGGCATTCTAGAACTCCCAACATTCTATTTTGGAATTCTGCAACACCAACATTCTATTTTGGATTTCTAGAACTCCCAACATTCTATTTTGGCATTCTAGAACTCCCAACATTCTATTTTGGAATTCTAGAACTCCCAACATTCTATTTTGGAATTCTGCAACACCAACATTCTATTTTGGCATTCTAGAACTCCAAACATTCTATTTTGGAATTCTGCAACACCAACATTCTATTTTGGATTTCTAGAACTCCCAACATTCTATTTTGGCATTCTTGAACTCCCAACATTCTATTTTGGAATTCTAGAACTCCCAACATTCTATTTTGGAATTCTGCAACATCAGCTTTCTACTTTGGAATTCTAGAACTCCCAACATTCTATTTTGGAATTCTAGAACTCCAAACATTCTATTTTGGAATTCTAGAACTCCCAACATTCTATTATGGCATTCTAGAACTCCCAACATTCTATTTTGGCATTCTAGAACTCCCAACATTCTATTTTGGAATTCTCGAACTACCAACATTCTTTTTTTGGAATTCTAGAACTAGCAACATTCTATTTTGGCATTCTAGAACTCCCAACATTCTATTTTGGCATTCTAGAACTCCAAACATTCTATTTTGGAATTCTAGAACTCCAAACATTCTATTTTGGAATTCTAGAACTCCCAACATTCTATTGTGGCATTCCAGAACTCCCAACATTCTATTTTGGCATTCTAGAACTCCCAACATTCTATTTTGGCATTCTAGAACTCCCAACATTCTATTTTGGCATTCTAGAACTCCCAACATTCTATTATGGCATTCTAGAACTCCCAACATTCTATTTTGGCATTCTAGAACTCCCAACATTCTATTTTGGCATTCTAGAACTCTTAACATTCTATTTTGGCATTCTAGAACTCCCAACATTCTATTTTGGAATTCTAGAACTACCAACATTCTATTTTGGAATTCTAGAACTACCAACATTCTATTTTGGAATTCTAGAACTACCAACATTCTATTTTGGCATTCTAGAACTCCCAACATTCTATTTTGGCATTCTAGAACTACCAACATTCTATTTTGGCATTCTAGAACTCCCAACATTCTATTTTGGAATTCTAGAAATACCAACATTCTATTTTGGCATTCTAGAACTCCCAACATTCTATTTTGGAATTCTGCAACACCAACATTCTATTTTGGATTTCTAGAACTCCCAACATTCTATTTTGGCATTCTAGAACTCCCAGCATTCTATTTTGGAATTCTAGAACTCCCAACATTCTATTTTGGAATTCTGCAACACCAACATTCTATTTTGGCATTCTAGAACTACCAACATTCTATTTTGGCATTCTAGAACTCCCAACATTCTATTTTGGAATTCTAGAAATACCAACATTCTATTTTGGCATTCTAGAACTCCCAACATTCTATTTTGGAATTCTGCAACACCAACATTCTATTTTGGATTTCTAGAACTCCCAACATTCTATTTTGGCATTCTAGAACTCCCAACATTCTATTTTGGAATTCTGCAACACCAACATTCTATTTTGGCATTCTAGAACTCCCAACATTCTATTTTGGCATTCTAGAACTCCCAACATTCTATTTTGGAATTCTGCAACACCAACATTCTATTTTGGATTTCTAGAACTCCCAACATTCTATTTTGGCATTCTAGAACTCCCAACATTCTATTTTGGAATTCTAGAACTACCAACATTCTATTTTGGCATTCTAGAACTCCAAACATTCTATTTTGGAATTCTGCAACACCAACATTCTATTTTGGAATTCTAGAACTCCCAACATTCTATTTTGGCATTCTAGAACTCCCAACATTCTATTGTGGCATTCTAGAACTCCCAACATTCTATTTTGGCATTCTAGAACTCCCAACATTCTATTTTGGAATTCTACAACTACCAACATTCTATTTTGGCATTCTAGAACTCCCAACATTCTATTTTGGAATTCTGCAACACCAACATTCTATTTTGGATTTCTAGAACTCCCAACATTCTATTTTGGCATTCTAGAACTCCCAACATTCTATTTTGGAATTCTAGAACTCCCAACATTCTATTTTGGAATTCTGCAACACCAACATTCTATTTTGGCATTCTAGAACTCCAAACATTCTATTTTGGAATTCTGCAACACCAACATTCTATTTTGGAATTCTAGAACTCCCAACATTCTATTTTGGCATTCTAGAACTCCCAACATTCTATTGTGGCATTCCAGAACTCCCAACATTCTATTTTGGCATTCTAGAACTCCCAACATTCTATTTTGGCATTCTAGAACTCCCAACATTCTATTTTGGCATTCTAGAACTCCCAACATTCTATTTTGGCATTCTAGAACTCCCAACATTCTATTTTGGCATTCTAGAACTCTTAACATTCTATTTTGGCATTCTAGAACTCCCAACATTCTATTTTGGAATTCTAGAACTCCCAACATTCTATTTTGGCATTCTAGAACTCCAAACATTCTATTTTGGAATTCTGCAACACCAACATTCTATTTTGGAATTCTAGAACTCCCAACATTCTATTTTGGCATTCTAGAGCTCCCAACATTCTATTGTGGCATTCCAGTACTCCCAACATTCTATTTTGGCATTCTAGAACTCCCAACATTCTATTTTGGCATTCTAGAACTCCCAACATTCTATTTTGGCATTCTAGAACTCCCAACATTCTATTTTGGCATTCTAGAACTCCCAACATTCTATTTTGGCATTCTAGAACTCCCAACATTCTATTTTGGCATTCTAGAACTCCCAACATTCTATTTTGGCATTCTAGAACTCCCAACATTCTATTTTGGCATTCTAGAACTCCCAACATTCTATTTTGGCATTCTAGAACTCCCAACATTCTATTTTGGCATTCTAGAACTCCCAACATTCTATTTTGGCATTCTAGAACTCTTAACATTCTATTTTGGCATTCTAGAACTCCCAACATTCTATTTTGGAATTCTAGAACTCCCAACATTCTATTTTGGCATTCTAGAACTCCAAACATTCTATTTTGGAATTCTGCAACACCAACATTCTATTTTGGAATTCTAGAACTCCCAACATTCTATTTTGGCATTCTAGAACTCCCAACATTCTATTGTGGCATTCCAGTACTCCCAACATTCTATTTTGGCATTCTAGAACTCCCAACATTCTATTTTGGCATTCTAGAACTCCCAACATTCTATTTTGGCATTCTAGAACTCCCAACATTCTATTATGGCATTCTAGAACTCCCAACATTCTATTTTGGCATTCTAGAACTCCCAACATTCTATTTTGGCATTCTAGAACTCTTAACATTCTATTTTGGCATTCTAGAACTCCCAACATTCTATTTTGGAATTCTAGAACTACCAACATTCTATTTTGGAATTCTAGAACTACCAACATTCTATTTTGGAATTCTAGAACTACCAACATTCTATTTTGGCATTCTAGAACTCCCAACATTCTATTTTGGCATTCTAGAACTACCAACATTCTATTTTGGCATTCTAGAACTCCCAACATTCTATTTTGGAATTCTAGAAATACCAACATTCTATTTTGGCATTCTAGAACTCCCAACATTCTATTTTGGAATTCTGCAACACCAACATTCTATTTTGGATTTCTAGAACTCCCAACATTCTATTTTGGCATTCTAGAACTCCCAGCATTCTATTTTGGAATTCTAGAACTCCCAACATTCTATTTTGGAATTCTGCAACACCAACATTCTATTTTGGCATTCTAGAACTACCAACATTCTATTTTGGCATTCTAGAACTCCCAACATTCTATTTTGGAATTCTAGAAATACCAACATTCTATTTTGGCATTCTAGAACTCCCAACATTCTATTTTGGAATTCTGCAACACCAACATTCTATTTTGGATTTCTAGCACTCCCAACATTCTATTTTGGCATTCTAGAACTCCCAACATTCTATTTTGGAATTCTGCAACACCAACATTCTATTTTGGCATTCTAGAACTCCCAACATTCTATTTTGGCATTCTAGAACTCCCAACATTCTATTTTGGAATTCTGCAACACCAACATTCTATTTTGGAATTCTAGAACTCCCAACATTCTATTTTGGCATTCTAGAACTCCCAACATTCTATTGTGGCATTCTAGAACTCCCAACATTCTATTTTGGCATTCTAGAACTCCCAACATTCTATTTTGGAATTCTACAACTACCAACATTCTATTTTGGCATTCTAGAACTCCCAACATTCTATTTTGGAATTCTGCAACACCAACATTCTATTTTGGATTTCTAGAACTCCCAACATTCTATTTTGGCATTCTAGAACTCCCAACATTCTATTTTGGAATTCTAGAACTCCCAACATTCTATTTTGGAATTCTGCAACACCAACATTCTATTTTGGCATTCTAGAACTCCAAACATTCTATTTTGGAATTCTGCAACACCAACATTCTATTTTGGATTTCTAGAACTCCCAACATTCTATTTTGGCATTCTTGAACTCCCAACATTCTATTTTGGAATTCTAGAACTCCCAACATTCTATTTTGGAATTCTGCAACATCAGCTTTCTACTTTGGAATTCTAGAACTCCCAACATTCTATTTTGGAATTCTAGAACTCCAAACATTCTATTTTGGAATTCTAGAACTCCCAACATTCTATTATGGCATTCTAGAACTCCCAACATTCTATTTTGGCATTCTAGAACTCCCAACATTCTATTTTGGAATTCTCGAACTACCAACATTCTTTTTTTGGAATTCTAGAACTAGCAACATTCTATTTTGGCATTCTAGAACTCCCAACATTCTATTTTGGCATTCTAGAACTCCAAACATTCTATTTTGGAATTCTAGAACTCCAAACATTCTATTTTGGAATTCTAGAACTCCCAACATTCTATTGTGGCATTCCAGAACTCCCAACATTCTATTTTGGCATTCTAGAACTCCCAACATTCTATTTTGGCATTCTAGAACTCCCAACATTCTATTTTGGCATTCTAGAACTCCCAACATTCTATTATGGCATTCTAGAACTCCCAACATTCTATTTTGGCATTCTAGAACTCCCAACATTCTATTTTGGCATTCTAGAACTCTTAACATTCTATTTTGGCATTCTAGAACTCCCAACATTCTATTTTGGAATTCTAGAACTACCAACATTCTATTTTGGAATTCTAGAACTACCAACATTCTATTTTGGAATTCTAGAACTACCAACATTCTATTTTGGCATTCTAGAACTCCCAACATTCTATTTTGGCATTCTAGAACTACCAACATTCTATTTTGGCATTCTAGAACTCCCAACATTCTATTTTGGAATTCTAGAAATACCAACATTCTATTTTGGCATTCTAGAACTCCCAACATTCTATTTTGGAATTCTGCAACACCAACATTCTATTTTGGATTTCTAGAACTCCCAACATTCTATTTTGGCATTCTAGAACTCCCAGCATTCTATTTTGGAATTCTAGAACTCCCAACATTCTATTTTGGAATTCTGCAACACCAACATTCTGTTTTGGCATTCTAGAACTACCAACATTCTATTTTGGCATTCTAGAACTCCCAACATTCTATTTTGGAATTCTAGAAATACCAACATTCTATTTTGGCATTCTAGAACTCCCAACATTCTATTTTGGAATTCTGCAACACCAACATTCTATTTTGGATTTCTAGAACTCCCAACATTCTATTTTGGCATTCTAGAACTCCCAACATTCTATTTTGGAATTCTGCAACACCAACATTCTATTTTGGCATTCTAGAACTCCCAACATTCTATTTTGGCATTCTAGAACTCCCAACATTCTATTTTGGAATTCTGCAACACCAACATTCTATTTTGGATTTCTAGAACTCCCAACATTCTATTTTGGCATTCTAGAACTCCCAACATTCTATTTTGGAATTCTAGAACTACCAACATTCTATTTTGGCATTCTAGAACTCCAAACATTCTATTTTGGAATTCTGCAACACCAACATTCTATTTTGGAATTCTAGAACTCCCAACATTCTATTTTGGCATTCTAGAACTCCCAACATTCTATTGTGGCATTCTAGAACTCCCAACATTCTATTTTGGCATTCTAGAACTCCCAACATTCTATTTTGGAATTCTACAACTACCAACATTCTATTTTGGCATTCTAGAACTCCCAACATTCTATTTTGGAATTCTGCAACACCAACATTCTATTTTGGATTTCTAGAACTCCCAACATTCTATTTTGGCATTCTAGAACTCCCAACATTCTATTTTGGAATTCTAGAACTCCCAACATTCTATTTTGGAATTCTGCAACACCAACATTCTATTTTGGCATTCTAGAACTCCAAACATTCTATTTTGGAATTCTGCAACACCAACATTCTATTTTGGATTTCTAGAACTCCCAACATTCTATTTTGGCATTCTAGAACTCCCAACATTCTATTTTGGAATTCTAGAACTACCAACATTCTATTTTGGCATTCTAGAACTCCAAACATTCTATTTTGGAATTCTGCAACACCAACATTCTATTTTGGATTTCTAGAACTCCCAACATTCTATTTTGGCATTCTAGAACTCCCAGCATTCTATTTTGGAATTCTAGAACTCCCAACATTCTATTTTGGAATTCTGCAACACCAACATTCTAATTTGGATTTCTAGAACTCCCAACATTCTATTTTGGCATTCTAGAACTCCCAACATTCTATTTTGGAATTCTGCAACACCAACATTCTATTTTGGCATTCTAGAACTCCCAACATTCTATTTTGGCATTCTAGAACTCCCAACATTCTATTTTGGAATTCTGCAACACCAACATTCTATTTTGGATTTCTAGAACTCCCAACATTCTATTTTGGCATTCTAGAACTCCCAACATTCTATTTTGGAATTCTAGAACTACCAACATTCTATTTTGGCATTCTAGAACTCCAAACATTCTATTTTGGAATTCTGCAACACCAACATTCTATTTTGGAATTCTAGAACTCCCAACATTCTATTTTGGCATTCTAGAACTCCCAACATTCTATTTTGGAATTCTAGAACTACCAACATTCTATTTTGGCATTCTAGAACTCCAAACATTCTATTTTGGAATTCTGCAACACCAACATTCTATTTTGGAATTCTAGAACTCCCAACATTCTATTTTGGAATTCTAGAACTACCAACATTCTATTGTGGCATTCCAGAACTCCCAACATTCTATTTTGGCATTCTAGAACTCCCAACATTCTATTTTGGCATTCTAGAACTCCCAACATTCTATTTTGGCATTCTAGAACTCCCAACATTCTATTATGGCATTCTAGAACTCCCAACATTCTATTTTGGCATTCTAGAACTCCCAACATTCTATTTTGGCATTCTAGAACTCTTAACATTCTATTTTGGCATTCTAGAACTCCCAACATTCTATTTTGGCATTCTAGAACTCCCAGCATTCTATTTTGGAATTCTAGAACTCCCAACATTCTATTTTGGAATTCTGCAACACCAACATTCTATTTTGGCATTCTAGAACTACCAACATTCTATTTTGGCATTCTAGAACTCCCAACATTCTATTTTGGAATTCTAGAAATACCAACATTCTATTTTGGCATTCTAGAACTCCCAACATTCTATTTTGGAATTCTGCAACACCAACATTCTATTTTGGATTTCTAGAACTCCCAACATTCTATTTTTGCATTCTAGAACTCCCAACATTCTATTTTGGAATTCTGCAACACCAACATTCTATTTTGGCATTCTAGAACTCCCAACATTCTATTTTGGCATTCTAGAACTCCCAACATTCTATTTTGGAATTCTGCAACACCAACATTCTATTTTGGAATTCTGCAACACCAACATTCTATTTTGGCATTCTAGAACTCCAAACATTCTATTTTGGAATTCTGCAACACCAACATTCTATTTTGGAATTCTAGAACTCCCAACATTCTATTTTGGCATTCTAGAACTCCCAACATTCTATTGTGGCATTCTAGAACTCCCAACATTCTATTTTGGCATTCTAGAACTCCCAACATTCTATTTTGGAATTCTACAACTACCAACATTCTATTTTGGCATTCTAGAACTCCCAACATTCTATTTTGGAATTCTGCAACACCAACATTCTATTTTGGATTTCTAGAACTCCCAACATTCTATTTTGGCATTCTAGAACTCCCAACATTCTATTTTGGAATTCTAGAACTCCCAACATTCTATTTTGGAATTCTAGAACTACCAACATTCTATTTTGGCATTCTAGAACTCCAAACATTCTATTTTGGAATTCTGCAACACCAACATTCTATTTTGGATTTCTAGAACTCCCAACATTCTATTTTGGCATTCTAGAACTTCCAACATTCTATTTTGGAATTCTAGAACTACCAACATTCTATTTTGGCATTCTAGAACTCCAAACATTCTATTTTGGAATTCTGCAACACCAACATTCTATTTTGGATTTCTAGAACTCCCAACATTCTATTTTGGCATTCTAGAACTCCCAGCATTCTATTTTGGAATTCTAGAACTCCCAACATTCTATTTTGGAATTCTAGAACTCCCAACATTCTATTTTGGCATTCTAGAACTCCCAACATTCTATTCTTGAATTCTGCAACACCAACATTCTGTTTTGGAATTCTAGAAATACCAACATTCTATTTTGGCATTCTAGAACTCCCAACATTCTATTCTTGAATTCTGCAACACCAACATTCTATTTTGGAATTCTAGAAATACCAACATTCTATTTTGGCATTCTAGAACTCCCAACATTCTATTTTGGAATTCTGCAACACCAACATTCTATTTTGGATTTCTAGAACTCCCAACATTCTATTTTGGCATTCTAGAACTCCCAACATTCTATTTTGGAATTCTGCAACACCAACATTCTATTTTGGCATTCTAGAACCCCCAACATTCTATTTTGGCATTCTAGAACTCCCAACATTCTATTTTGGAATTCTGCAACACCAACATTCTATTTTGGATTTCTAGAACTCCCAACATTCTATTTTGGCATTCTAGAACTCCCAACATTCTATTTTGGAATTCTAGAACTACCAACATTCTATTTTGGCATTCTAGAACTCCAAACATTCTATTTTGGAATTCTGCAACACCAACTTTCTATTTTGGAATTCTAGAACTCCCAACATTCTATTTTGGCATTCTAGAACTCCCAACATTCTATTGTGGCATTCCAGAACTCCCAACATTCTATTTTGGCATTCTAGAACTCCCAACATTCTATTTTGGCATTCTAGAACTCCCAACATTCTATTTTGGCATTCTAGAACTCCCAACATTCTATTATGGCATTCTAGAACTCCCAACATTCTATTTTGGCATTCTAGAACTCCCAACATTCTATTTTGGCATTCTAGAACTCTTAACATTCTATTTTGGCATTCTAGAACTCCCAACATTCTATTTTGGCATTCTAGAACTACCAACATTCTATTTTGGCATTCTAGAACTCCCAGCATTCTATTTTGGAATTCTAGAACTCCCAACATTCTATTTTGGAATTCTGCAACACCAACATTCTATTTTGGATTTCTAGAACTCCCAACATTCTATTTTGGCATTCTAGAACTCCCAACATTCTATTTTGGAATTCTAGAACTACCAACATTCTATTTTGGCATTCTAGAACTCCAAACATTCTATTTTGGAATTCTGCAACACCAACATTCTATTTTGGAATTCTAGAACTCCCAACATTCTATTTTGGCATTCTAGAACTCCCAACATTCTATTGTGGCATTCTAGAACTCCCAACATTCTATTTTGGCATTCTAGAACTCCCAACATTCTATTTTGGAATTCTACAACTACCAACATTCTATTTTGGCATTCTAGAACTCCCAACATTCTATTTTGGAATTCTGCAACACCAACATTCTATTTTGGATTTCTAGAACTCCCAACATTCTATTTTGGCATTCTAGAACTCCCAACATTCTATTTTGGAATTCTAGAACTCCCAACATTCTATTTTGGAATTCTAGAACTACCAACATTCTATTTTGGCATTCTAGAACTCCAAACATTCTATTTTGGAATTCTGCAACACCAACATTCTATTTTGGATTTCTAGAACTCCCAACATTCTATTTTGGCATTCTAGAACTTCCAACATTCTATTTTAGAATTCTAGAACTACCAACATTCTATTTTGGCATTCTAGAACTCCAAACATTCTATTTTGGAATTCTGCAACACCAACATTCTATTTTGGATTTCTAGAACTCCCAACATTCTATTTTGGCATTCTAGAACTCCCAACATTCTATTTTGGCATTCTAGAACTATTAACATTCTATTTTGGCATTCTAGAACTCCCAACATTCTATTTTGGCATTCTAGAACTACCAACATTCTATTTTGGCATTCTAGAACTCCCAGCATTCTATTTTGGAATTCTAGAACTCCCAACATTCTATTTTGGAATTCTGCAACACCAACATTCTATTTTGGCATTCTAGAACTACCAACATTCTATTTTGGCATTCTAGAACTCCCAACATTCTATTTTGGAATTCTAGAACTACCAACATTCTATTTTGGCATTCTAGAACTCCAAACATTCTATTTTGGAATTCTGCAACACCAACATTCTATTTTGGATTTCTAGAACTCCCAACATTCTATTTTGGCATTCTAGAACTGTCAGCATTCTATTTTGGAATTCTAGAACTCCCAACATTCTATTTTGGAATTCTGCAACACCAACATTCTATTTTGGAATTCTAGAACTCCCAACATTCTATTTTGGCATTCTTGAACTCCCAACATTCTATTTTGGAATTCTAGAACTCCCAACATTCTATTTTGGAATTCTAGAACTCCCAACATTCTATTTTGGAATTCTGCAACACCAACATTCTATTTTGGAATTTTAGAACTCCCAACATTCTATTTTGGCATTCTAGAACTCCTAACATTCTATTTTGGAATTCTAGAACTACCGACATTCTATATTGGCATTCTAGAACTCCAAACATTCTATTTTGGAATTCTGCAACACCAACATTCTATTTTGGAATTCTAGAACTCCCAACATTCTATTTTGGCATTCTAGAACTCCCAACATTCTATTGTGGCATTCCAGAACTCCCAACATTCTATTTTGGCATTCTAGAACTCCCAACATTCTATTTTGGCATTCTAGAACTCCCAACATTATATTTTGGCATTCTAGAACTCCCAACATTCTATTATGGCATTCTAGAACTCCCAACATTCTATTTTGGCATTCTAGAACTCCCAACATTCTATTTTGGCATTCTAGAACTCTTAACATTCTATTTTGGCATTCTAGAACTCCCAACATTCTATTTTGGAATTCTAGAACTACCAACATTCTATTTTGGAATTCTAGAACTACCAACATTCTATTTTGGAATTCTAGAACTACCAACATTCTATTTTGGCATTCTAGAACTCCCAACATTCTATTTTGGCATTCTAGAACTACCAACATTCTATTTTGGCATTCTAGAACTCCCAACATTCTATTTTGGAATTCTAGAAATACCAACATTCTATTTTGGCATTCTAGAACTCCCAACATTCTATTTTGGAATTCTGCAACACCAACATTCTATTTTGGATTTCTAGAACTCCCAACATTCTATTTTGGCATTCTAGAACTCCCAGCATTCTATTTTGGAATTCTAGAACTCCCAACATTCTATTTTGGAATTCTGCAACACCAACATTCTATTTTGGCATTCTAGAACTACCAACATTCTATTTTGGCATTCTAGAACTCCCAACATTCTATTTTGGAATTCTAGAAATACCAACATTCTATTTTGGCATTCTAGAACTCCCAACATTCTATTTTGGAATTCTGCAACACCAACATTCTATTTTGGATTTCTAGAACTCCCAACATTCTATTTTGGCATTCTAGAACTCCCAACATTCTATTTTGGAATTCTGCAACACCAACATTCTATTTTGGCATTCTAGAACTCCCAACATTCTATTTTGGCATTCTAGAACTCCCAACATTCTATTTTGGAATTCTGCAACACCAACATTCTATTTTGGATTTCTAGAACTCCCAACATTCTATTTTGGAATTCTAGAACTACCAACATTCTATTTTGGCATTCTAGAACTCCAAACATTCTATTTTGGAATTCTGCAACACCAACATTCTATTTTGGAATTCTAGAACTCCCAACATTCTATTTTGGCATTCTAGAACTCCCAACATTCTATTTTGGCATTCTAGAACTCCCAACATTATATTTTGGCATTCTAGAACTCCCAACATTCTATTATGGCATTCTAGAACTCCCAACATTCTATTTTGGCATTCTAGAACTCCCAACATTCTATTTTGGCATTCTAGAACTCTTAACATTCTATTTTGGCATTCTAGAACTCCCAACATTCTATTTTGGAATTCTAGAACTACCAACATTCTATTTTGGAATTCTAGAACTACCAACATTCTATTTTGGAATTCTAGAACTACCAACATTCTATTTTGGCATTCTAGAACTCCCAACATTATATTTTGGCATTCTAGAACTACCAACATTCTATTTTGGCATTCTAGAACTCCCAACATTCTATTTTGGAATTCTAGAAATACCAACATTCTATTTTGGCATTCTAGAACTCCCAACATTCTATTTTGGAATTCTGCAACACCAACATTCTATTTTGGATTTCTAAAACTCCCAACATTCTATTTTGGCATTCTAGAACTCCCAGCATTCTATTTTGGAATTCTAGAACTCCCAACATTCTATTTTGGAATTCTGCAACACCAACATTCTATTTTGGCATTCTAGAACTACCAACATTCTATTTTGGCATTCTAGAACTCCCAACATTCTATTTTGGAATTCTAGAAATACCAACATTCTATTTTGGCATTCTAGAACTCCCAACATTCTATTTTGGAATTCTGCAACACCAACATTCTATTTTGGATTTCTAGAACTCCCAACATTCTATTTTGGCATTCTAGAACTCCCAGCATTCTATTTTGGAATTCTAGAACTCCCAACATTCTATTTTGGAATTCTGCAACACCAACATTCTATTTTGGCATTCTAGAACTACCAACATTCTATTTTGGCATTCTAGAACTCCCAACATTCTATTTTGGAATTCTAGAACTACCAACATTCTATTTTGGCATTCTAGAACTCCAAACATTCTATTTTGGAATTCTGCAACACCAACATTCTATTTTGGAATTCTAGAACTCCCAACATTCTATTTTGGCATTCTAGAACTCCCAACATTCTATTGTGGCATTCCAGAACTCCCAACATTCTATTTTGGCATTCTAGAACTCCCAACATTCTATTTTGGCATTCTAGAACTCCCAACATTCTATTTTGGCATTCTAGAACTCCCAACATTCTATTATGGCATTCTAGAACTCCCAACATTCTATTTTGGCATTCTAGAACTCCCAACATTCTATTTTGGCATTCTAGAACTCTTAACATTCTATTTTGGCATTCTAGAACTCCCAACATTCTATTTTGGCATTCTAGAACTACCAACATTCTATTTTGGCATTCTAGAACTCCCAGCATTCTATTTTGGAATTCTAGAACTCCCAACATTCTATTTTGGAATTCTGCAACACCAACATTCTATTTTGGCATTCTAGAACTACCAACATTCTATTTTGGCATTCTAGAACTCCCAACATTCTATTTTGGAATTCTAGAAATACCAACATTCTATTTTGGCATTCTAGAACTCCCAACATTCTATTTTGGAATTCTGCAACACCAACATTCTATTTTGGATTTCTAGAACTCCCAACATTCTATTTTGGCATTCTAGAACTCCCAACATTCTATTTTGGAATTCTGCAACACCAACATTCTATTTTGGCATTCTAGAACTCCCAACATTCTATTTTGGCATTCTAGAACTCCCAACATTCTATTTTGGAATTCTGCAACACCAACATTCTATTTTGGAATTCTGCAACACCAACATTCTATTTTGGCATTCTAGAACTCCAAACATTCTATTTTGGAATTCTGCAACACCAACATTCTATTTTGGAATTCTAGAACTCCCAACATTCTATTTTGGCATTCTAGAACTCCCAACATTCTATTGTGGCATTCTAGAACTCCCAACATTCTATTTTGGCATTCTAGAACTCCCAACATTCTATTTTGGAATTCTACAACTACCAACATTCTATTTTGGCATTCTAGAACTCCCAACATTCTATTTTGGAATTCTGCAACACCAACATTCTATTTTGGCATTCTAGAACTCCCAACATTCTATTTTGGCATTCTAGAACTCCCAACATTCTATTTTGGAATTCTGCAACACCAACATTCTATTTTGGAATTCTGCAACACCAACATTCTATTTTGGCATTCTAGAACTCCAAACATTCTATTTTGGAATTCTGCAACACCAACATTCTATTTTGGAATTCTAGAACTCCCAACATTCTATTTTGGCATTCTAGAACTCCCAACATTCTATTGTGGCATTCTAGAACTCCCAACATTCTATTTTGGAATTCTGCAACACCAACATTCTATTTTGGATTTCTAGAACTCCCAACATTCTATTTTGGCATTCTAGAACTCCCAACATTCTATTTTGGAATTCTAGAACTACCAACATTCTATTTTGGCATTCTAGAACTCCAAACATTCTATTTTGGAATTCTGCAACACCAACATTCTATTTTGGATTTCTAGAACTCCCAACATTCTATTTTGGCATTCTAGAACTTCCAACATTCTATTTTGGAATTCTAGAACTACCAACATTCTATTTTGGCATTCTAGAACTCCAAACATTCTATTTTGGAATTCTGCAACACCAACATTCTATTTTGGATTTCTAGAACTCCCAACATTCTATTTTGGCATTCTAGAACTCCCAGCATTCTATTTTGGAATTCTAGAACTCCCAACATTCTATTTTGGAATTCTAGAACTCCCAACATTCTATTTTGGCATTCTAGAACTCCCAACATTCTATTCTTGAATTCTGCAACACCAACATTCTGTTTTGGAATTCTAGAAATACCAACATTCTATTTTGGCATTCTAGAACTCCCAACATTCTATTCTTGAATTCTGCAACACCAACATTCTATTTTGGAATTCTAGAAATACCAACATTCTATTTTGGCATTCTAGAACTCCCAACATTCTATTTTGGAATTCTGCAACACCAACATTCTATTTTGGATTTCTAGAACTCCCAACATTCTATTTTGGCATTCTAGAACTCCCAACATTCTATTTTGGAATTCTGCAACACCAACATTCTATTTTGGCATTCTAGAACCCCCAACATTCTATTTTGGCATTCTAGAACTCCCAACATTCTATTTTGGAATTCTGCAACACCAACATTCTATTTTGGATTTCTAGAACTCCCAACATTCTATTTTGGCATTCTAGAACTCCCAACATTCTATTTTGGAATTCTAGAACTACCAACATTCTATTTTGGCATTCTAGAACTCCAAACATTCTATTTTGGAATTCTGCAACACCAACTTTCTATTTTGGAATTCTAGAACTCCCAACATTCTATTTTGGCATTCTAGAACTCCCAACATTCTATTGTGGCATTCCAGAACTCCCAACATTCTATTTTGGCATTCTAGAACTCCCAACATTCTATTTTGGCATTCTAGAACTCCCAACATTCTATTTTGGCATTCTAGAACTCCCAACATTCTATTATGGCATTCTAGAACTCCCAACATTCTATTTTGGCATTCTAGAACTCCCAACATTCTATTTTGGCATTCTAGAACTCTTAACATTCTATTTTGGCATTCTAGAACTCCCAACATTCTATTTTGGCATTCTAGAACTACCAACATTCTATTTTGGCATTCTAGAACTCCCAGCATTCTATTTTGGAATTCTAGAACTCCCAACATTCTATTTTGGAATTCTGCAACACCAACATTCTATTTTGGATTTCTAGAACTCCCAACATTCTATTTTGGCATTCTAGAACTCCCAACATTCTATTTTGGAATTCTAGAACTACCAACATTCTATTTTGGCATTCTAGAACTCCAAACATTCTATTTTGGAATTCTGCAACACCAACATTCTATTTTGGAATTCTAGAACTCCCAACATTCTATTTTGGCATTCTAGAACTCCCAACATTCTATTGTGGCATTCTAGAACTCCCAACATTCTATTTTGGCATTCTAGAACTCCCAACATTCTATTTTGGAATTCTACAACTACCAACATTCTATTTTGGCATTCTAGAACTCCCAACATTCTATTTTGGAATTCTGCAACACCAACATTCTATTTTGGATTTCTAGAACTCCCAACATTCTATTTTGGCATTCTAGAACTCCCAACATTCTATTTTGGAATTCTAGAACTCCCAACATTCTATTTTGGAATTCTAGAACTACCAACATTCTATTTTGGCATTCTAGAACTCCAAACATTCTATTTTGGAATTCTGCAACACCAACATTCTATTTTGGATTTCTAGAACTCCCAACATTCTATTTTGGCATTCTAGAACTTCCAACATTCTATTTTGGAATTCTAGAACTACCAACATTCTATTTTGGCATTCTAGAACTCCAAACATTCTATTTTGGAATTCTGCAACACCAACATTCTATTTTGGATTTCTAGAACTCCCAACATTCTATTTTGGCATTCTAGAACTCCCAACATTCTATTTTGGCATTCTAGAACTATTAACATTCTATTTTGGCATTCTAGAACTCCCAACATTCTATTTTGGCATTCTAGAACTACCAACATTCTATTTTGGCATTCTAGAACTCCCAGCATTCTATTTTGGAATTCTAGAACTCCCAACATTCTATTTTGGAATTCTGCAACACCAACATTCTATTTTGGCATTCTAGAACTACCAACATTCTATTTTGGCATTCTAGAACTCCCAACATTCTATTTTGGAATTCTAGAACTACCAACATTCTATTTTGGCATTCTAGAACTCCAAACATTCTATTTTGGAATTCTGCAACACCAACATTCTATTTTGGATTTCTAGAACTCCCAACATTCTATTTTGGCATTCTAGAACTGTCAGCATTCTATTTTGGAATTCTAGAACTCCCAACATTCTATTTTGGAATTCTAGAACTCCCAACATTCTATTTTGGAATTCTGCAACACCAACATTCTATTTTGGAATTCTAGAACTCCCAACATTCTATTTTGGCATTCTTGAACTCCCAACATTCTATTTTGGAATTCTAGAACTCCCAACATTCTATTTTGGAATTCTAGAACTCCCAACATTCTATTTTGGAATTCTGCAACACCAACATTCTATTTTGGAATTTTAGAACTCCCAACATTCTATTTTGGCATTCTAGAACTCCTATCATTCTATTTTGGAATTCTAGAACTACCGACATTCTATATTGGCATTCTAGAACTCCAAACATTCTATTTTGGAATTCTGCAACACCAACATTCTATTTTGGAATTCTAGAACTCCCAACATTCTATTTTGGCATTCTAGAACTCCCAACATTCTATTGTGGCATTCCAGAACTCCCAACATTCTATTTTGGCATTCTAGAACTCCCAACATTCTATTTTGGCATTCTAGAACTCCCAACATTATATTTTGGCATTCTAGAACTCCCAACATTCTATTATGGCATTCTAGAACTCCCAACATTCTATTTTGGCATTCTAGAACTCCCAACATTCTATTTTGGCATTCTAGAACTCTTAACATTCTATTTTGGCATTCTAGAACTCCCAACATTCTATTTTGGAATTCTAGAACTACCAACATTCTATTTTGGAATTCTAGAACTACCAACATTCTATTTTGGAATTCTAGAACTACCAACATTCTATTTTGGCATTCTAGAACTCCCAACATTCTATTTTGGCATTCTAGAACTACCAACATTCTATTTTGGCATTCTAGAACTCCCAACATTCTATTTTGGAATTCTAGAAATACCAACATTCTATTTTGGCATTCTAGAACTCCCAACATTCTATTTTGGAATTCTGCAACACCAACATTCTATTTTGGATTTCTAGAACTCCCAACATTCTATTTTGGCATTCTAGAACTCCCAGCATTCTATTTTGGAATTCTAGAACTCCCAACATTCTATTTTGGAATTCTGCAACACCAACATTCTATTTTGGCATTCTAGAACTACCAACATTCTATTTTGGCATTCTAGAACTCCCAACATTCTATTTTGGAATTCTAGAAATACCAACATTCTATTTTGGCATTCTAGAACTCCCAACATTCTATTTTGGAATTCTGCAACACCAACATTCTATTTTGGATTTCTAGAACTCCCAACATTCTATTTTGGCATTCTAGAACTCCCAACATTCTATTTTGGAATTCTGCAACACCAACATTCTATTTTGGCATTCTAGAACTCCCAACATTCTATTTTGGCATTCTAGAACTCCCAACATTCTATTTTGGAATTCTGCAACACCAACATTCTATTTTGGATTTCTAGAACTCCCAACATTCTATTTTGGAATTCTAGAACTACCAACATTCTATTTTGGCATTCTAGAACTCCAAACATTCTATTTTGGAATTCTGCAACACCAACATTCTATTTTGGAATTCTAGAACTCCCAACATTCTATTTTGGCATTCTAGAACTCCCAACATTCTATTTTGGCATTCTAGAACTCCCAACATTATATTTTGGCATTCTAGAACTCCCAACATTCTATTATGGCATTCTAGAACTCCCAACATTCTATTTTGGCATTCTAGAACTCCCAACATTCTATTTTGGCATTCTAGAACTCTTAACATTCTATTTTGGCATTCTAGAACTCCCAACATTCTATTTTGGAATTCTAGAACTACCAACATTCTATTTTGGAATTCTAGAACTACCAACATTCTATTTTGGAATTCTAGAACTCCCAACATTCTATTTTGGCATTCTAGAACTCCCAACATTCTATTTTGGAATTCTGCAACACCAACATTCTATTTTGGATTTCTAGAACTCCCAACATTCTATTTTGGCATTCTAGAACTCCCAACATTCTATTTTGGAATTCTAGAACTACCAACATTCTATTTTGGCATTCTAGAACTCCAAACATTCTATTTTGGAATTCTGCAACACCAACATTCTATTTTGGAATTCTAGAACTCCCAACATTCTATTTTGGCATTCTAGAACTCCCAACATTCTATTTTGGCATTCTTGAACTCCCAACATTCTATTTTGGAATTCTAGAACTCCCAACATTCTATTTTGGAATTCTAGAACTCCCAACATTCTATTTTGGAATTCTGCAACACCAACATTCTATTTTGGAATTCTAGAACTCCCAACATTCTATTTTGGCATTCTAGAACTCCCAACATTCTATTTTGGAATTCTAGAACTACCAACATTCTATTTTGGCATTCTAGAACTCCTAACATTCTATTTTGGAATTCTAGAACTACCGACATTCTATATTGGCATTCTAGAACTCCAAACATTCTATTTTGGAATTCTGCAACACCAACATTCTATTTTGGAATTCTAGAACTCCCAACATTCTATTTTGGCATTCTAGAACTCCCAACATTCTATTGTGGCATTCCAGAACTCCCAACATTCTATTTTGGCATTCTAGAACTCCCAACATTCTATTTTGGCATTCTAGAACTCCCAACATTATATTTTGGCATTCTAGAACTCCCAACATTCTATTATGGCATTCTAGAACTCCCAACATTCTATTTTGGCATTCTAGAACTCCCAACATTCTATTTTGGCATTCTAGAACTCTTAACATTCTATTTTGGCATTCTAGAACTCCCAACATTCTATTTTGGAATTCTAGAACTACCAACATTCTATTTTGGAATTCTAGAACTACCAACATTCTATTTTGGAATTCTAGAACTACCAACATTCTATTTTGGCATTCTAGAACTCCCAACATTCTATTTTGGCATTCTAGAACTACCAACATTCTATTTTGGCATTCTAGAACTCCCAACATTCTATTTTGGAATTCTAGAAATACCAACATTCTATTTTGGCATTCTAGAACTCCCAACATTCTATTTTGGAATTCTGCAACACCAACATTCTATTTTGGATTTCTAGAACTCCCAACATTCTATTTTGGCATTCTAGAACTCCCAGCATTCTATTTTGGAATTCTAGAACTCCCAACATTCTATTTTGGAATTCTGCAACACCAACATTCTATTTTGGCATTCTAGAACTACCAACATTCTATTTTGGCATTCTAGAACTCCCAACATTCTATTTTGGAATTCTAGAAATACCAACATTCTATTTTGGCATTCTAGAACTCCCAACATTCTATTTTGGAATTCTGCAACACCAACATTCTATTTTGGATTTCTAGAACTCCCAACATTCTATTTTGGCATTCTAGAACTCCCAACATTCTATTTTGGAATTCTGCAACACCAACATTCTATTTTGGCATTCTAGAACTCCCAACATTCTATTTTGGCATTCTAGAACTCCCAACATTCTATTTTGGAATTCTGCAACACCAACATTCTATTTTGGATTTCTAGAACTCCCAACATTCTATTTTGGCATTCTAGAACTCCCAACATTCTATTTTGGAATTCTAGAACTACCAACATTCTATTTTGGCATTCTAGAACTCCAAACATTCTATTTTGGAATTCTGCAACACCAACATTCTATTTTGGAATTCTAGAACTCCCAACATTCTATTTTGGCATTCTAGAACTCCCAACATTCTATTGTGGCATTCTAGAACTCCCAACATTCTATTTTGGCATTCTAGAACTCCCAACATTCTATTTTGGAATTCTACAACTACCAACATTCTATTTTGGCATTCTAGAACTCCCAACATTCTATTTTGGAATTCTGCAACACCAACATTCTATTTTGGATTTCTAGAACTCCCAACATTCTATTTTGGCATTCTAGAACTCCCAACATTCTATTTTGGAATTCTAGAACTCCCAACATTCTATTTTGGAATTCTGCAACACCAACATTCTATTTTGGCATTCTAGAACTCCAAACATTCTATTTTGGAATTCTGCAACACCAACATTCTATTTTGGAATTCTGCAACACCAACATTCTATTTTGGCATTCTAGAACTACCAACATTCTATTTTGGCATTCTAGAACTCCCAACATTCTATTTTGGAATTCTAGAAATACCAACATTCTATTTTGGCATTCTAGAACTCCCAACATTCTATTTTGGAATTCTGCAACACCAACATTCTATTTTGGATTTCTAGAACTCCCAACATTCTATTTTGGCATTCTAGAACTCCCAACATTCTATTTTGGAATTCTGCAACACCAACATTCTATTTTGGCATTCTAGAACTCCCAACATTCTATTTTGGCATTCTAGAACTCCCAACATTCTATTTTGGAATTCTGCAACACCAACATTCTATTTTGGATTTCTAGAACTCCCAACATTCTATTTTGGCATTCTAGAACTCCCAACATTCTATTTTGGAATTCTAGAACTACCAACATTCTATTTTGGCATTCTAGAACTCCAAACATTCTATTTTTGAATTCTGCAACACCAACATTCTATTTTGGAATTCTAGAACTCCCAACATTCTATTTTGGCATTCTAGAACTCCCAACATTCTATTGTGGCATTCTAGAACTCCCAACATTCTATTTTGGCATTCTAGAACTCCCAACATTCTATTTTGGAATTCTGCAACACCAACATTCTATTTTGGATTTCTAGAACTCCCAACATTCTATTTTGGCATTCTAGAACTCCCAACATTCTATTTTGGAATTCTAGAACTCCCAACATTCTATTTTGGAATTCTAGAACTACCAACATTCTATTTTGGCATTCTAGAACTCCAAACATTCTATTTTGGAATTCTGCAACACCAACATTCTATTTTGGATTTCTAGAACTCCCAACATTCTATTTTGGCATTCTAGAACTCCCAACATTCTATTTTGGAATTCTAGAACTACCAACATTCTATTTTGGCATTCTAGAACTCCAAACATTCTATTTTGGAATTCTGCAACACCAACATTCTATTTTGGATTTCTAGAACTCCCAACATTCTATTTTGGCATTCTAGAACTCCCAGCATTCTATTTTGGAATTCTAGAACTCCCAACATTCTATTTTGGAATTCTAGAACTCCCAACACTCTATTTTGGCATTCTAGAACTCCCAACATTCTATTCTTGAATTCTGCAACACCAACATTCTGTTTTGGAATTCTAGAACTCCCAACATTCTATTTTGGCATTCTAGAACTCCCAACATTCTATTTTGGCATTCTAGAACTATTAACATTCTATTTTGGCATTCTAGAACTCCCAACATTCTATTTTGGCATTCTAGAACTACCAACATTCTATTTTGGCATTCTAGAACTCCCAGCATTCTATTTTGGAATTCTAGAACTCCCAACATTCTATTTTGGAATTCTGCAACACCAACATTCTATTTTGGCATTCTAGAACTACCAACATTCTATTTTGGCATTCTAGAACTCCCAACATTCTATTTTGGAATTCTAGAACTACCAACATTCTATTTTGGCATTCTAGAACTCCAAACATTCTATTTTGGAATTCTGCAACACCAACATTCTATTTTGGATTTCTAGAACTCCCAACATTCTATTTTGGCATTCTAGAACTGTCAGCATTCTATTTTGGAATTCTAGAACTCCCAACATTCTATTTTGGAATTCTAGAACTCCCAACATTCTATTTTGGAATTCTGCAACACCAACATTCTATTTTGGAATTCTAGAACTCCCAACATTCTATTTTGGCATTCTTGAACTCCCAACATTCTATTTTGGAATTCTAGAACTCCCAACATTCTATTTTGGAATTCTAGAACTCCCAACATTCTATTTTGGAATTCTGCAACACCAACATTCTATTTTGGAATTTTAGAACTCCCAACATTCTATTTTGGCATTCTAGAACTCCTAACATTCTATTTTGGAATTCTAGAACTACCGACATTCTATATTGGCATTCTAGAACTCCAAACATTCTATTTTGGAATTCTGCAACACCAACATTCTATTTTGGAATTCTAGAACTCCCAACATTCTATTTTGGCATTCTAGAACTCCCAACATTCTATTGTGGCATTCCAGAACTCCCAACATTCTATTTTGGCATTCTAGAACTCCCAACATTCTATTTTGGCATTCTAGAACTCCCAACATTATATTTTGGCATTCTAGAACTCCCAACATTCTATTATGGCATTCTAGAACTCCCAACATTCTATTTTGGCATTCTAGAACTCCCAACATTCTATTTTGGCATTCTAGAACTCTTAACATTCTATTTTGGCATTCTAGAACTCCCAACATTCTATTTTGGAATTCTAGAACTACCAACATTCTATTTTGGAATTCTAGAACTACCAACATTCTATTTTGGAATTCTAGAACTACCAACATTCTATTTTGGCATTCTAGAACTCCCAACATTCTATTTTGGCATTCTAGAACTACCAACATTCTATTTTGGCATTCTAGAACTCCCAACATTCTATTTTGGAATTCTAGAAATACCAACATTCTATTTTGGCATTCTAGAACTCCCAACATTCTATTTTGGAATTCTGCAACACCAACATTCTATTTTGGATTTCTAGAACTCCCAACATTCTATTTTGGCATTCTAGAACTCCCAGCATTCTATTTTGGAATTCTAGAACTCCCAACATTCTATTTTGGAATTCTGCAACACCAACATTCTATTTTGGCATTCTAGAACTACCAACATTCTATTTTGGCATTCTAGAACTCCCAACATTCTATTTTGGAATTCTAGAAATACCAACATTCTATTTTGGCATTCTAGAACTCCCAACATTCTATTTTGGAATTCTGCAACACCAACATTCTATTTTGGATTTCTAGAACTCCCAACATTCTATTTTGGCATTCTAGAACTCCCAACATTCTATTTTGGAATTCTGCAACACCAACATTCTATTTTGGCATTCTAGAACTCCCAACATTCTATTTTGGCATTCTAGAACTCCCAACATTCTATTTTGGAATTCTGCAACACCAACATTCTATTTTGGATTTCTAGAACTCCCAACATTCTATTTTGGAATTCTAGAACTACCAACATTCTATTTTGGCATTCTAGAACTCCAAACATTCTATTTTGGAATTCTGCAACACCAACATTCTATTTTGGAATTCTAGAACTCCCAACATTCTATTTTGGCATTCTAGAACTCCCAACATTCTATTTTGGCATTCTAGAACTCCCAACATTATATTTTGGCATTCTAGAACTCCCAACATTCTATTATGGCATTCTAGAACTCCCAACATTCTATTTTGGCATTCTAGAACTCCCAACATTCTATTTTGGCATTCTAGAACTCTTAACATTCTATTTTGGCATTCTAGAACTCCCAACATTCTATTTTGGAATTCTAGAACTACCAACATTCTATTTTGGAATTCTAGAACTACCAACATTCTATTTTGGAATTCTAGAACTCCCAACATTCTATTTTGGCATTCTAGAACTCCCAACATTCTATTTTGGAATTCTGCAACACCAACATTCTATTTTGGATTTCTAGAACTCCCAACATTCTATTTTGGCATTCTAGAACTCCCAACATTCTATTTTGGAATTCTAGAACTACCAACATTCTATTTTGGCATTCTAGAACTCCAAACATTCTATTTTGGAATTCTGCAACACCAACATTCTATTTTGGAATTCTAGAACTCCCAACATTCTATTTTGGCATTCTAGAACTCCCAACATTCTATTTTGGCATTCTTGAACTCCCAACATTCTATTTTGGAATTCTAGAACTCCCAACATTCTATTTTGGAATTCTAGAACTCCCAACATTCTATTTTGGAATTCTGCAACACCAACATTCTATTTTGGAATTCTAGAACTCCCAACATTCTATTTTGGCATTCTAGAACTCCCAACATTCTATTTTGGAATTCTAGAACTACCAACATTCTATTTTGGCATTCTAGAACTCCTAACATTCTATTTTGGAATTCTAGAACTACCGACATTCTATATTGGCATTCTAGAACTCCAAACATTCTATTTTGGAATTCTGCAACACCAACATTCTATTTTGGAATTCTAGAACTCCCAACATTCTATTTTGGCATTCTAGAACTCCCAACATTCTATTGTGGCATTCCAGAACTCCCAACATTCTATTTTGGCATTCTAGAACTCCCAACATTCTATTTTGGCATTCTAGAACTCCCAACATTATATTTTGGCATTCTAGAACTCCCAACATTCTATTATGGCATTCTAGAACTCCCAACATTCTATTTTGGCATTCTAGAACTCTTAACATTCTATTTTGGCATTCTAGAACTCCCAACATTCTATTTTGGAATTCTAGAACTACCAACATTCTATTTTGGAATTCTAGAACTACCAACATTCTATTTTGGAATTCTAGAACTACCAACATTCTATTTTGGCATTCTAGAACTCCCAACATTCTATTTTGGCATTCTAGAACTACCAACATTCTATTTTGGCATTCTAGAACTCCCAACATTCTATTTTGGAATTCTAGAAATACCAACATTCTATTTTGGCATTCTAGAACTCCCAACATTCTATTTTGGAATTCTGCAACACCAACATTCTATTTTGGATTTCTAGAACTCCCAACATTCTATTTTGGCATTCTAGAACTCCCAGCATTCTATTTTGGAATTCTAGAACTCCCAACATTCTATTTTGGAATTCTGCAACACCAACATTCTATTTTGGCATTCTAGAACTACCAACATTCTATTTTGGCATTCTAGAACTCCCAACATTCTATTTTGGAATTCTAGAAATACCAACATTCTATTTTGGCATTCTAGAACTCCCAACATTCTATTTTGGAATTCTGCAACACCAACATTCTATTTTGGATTTCTAGAACTCCCAACATTCTATTTTGGCATTCTAGAACTCCCAACATTCTATTTTGGAATTCTGCAACACCAACATTCTATTTTGGCATTCTAGAACTCCCAACATTCTATTTTGGCATTCTAGAACTCCCAACATTCTATTTTGGAATTCTGCAACACCAACATTCTATTTTGGATTTCTAGAACTCCCAACATTCTATTTTGGCATTCTAGAACTCCCAACATTCTATTTTGGAATTCTAGAACTACCAACATTCTATTTTGGCATTCTAGAACTCCAAACATTCTATTTTGGAATTCTGCAACACCAACATTCTATTTTGGAATTCTAGAACTCCCAACATTCTATTTTGGCATTCTAGAACTCCCAACATTCTATTGTGGCATTCTAGAACTCCCAACATTCTATTTTGGCATTCTAGAACTCCCAACATTCTATTTTGGAATTCTACAACTACCAACATTCTATTTTGGCATTCTAGAACTCCCAACATTCTATTTTGGAATTCTGCAACACCAACATTCTATTTTGGATTTCTAGAACTCCCAACATTCTATTTTGGCATTCTAGAACTCCCAACATTCTATTTTGGAATTCTAGAACTCCCAACATTCTATTTTGGAATTCTGCAACACCAACATTCTATTTTGGCATTCTAGAACTCCAAACATTCTATTTTGGAATTCTGCAACACCAACATTCTATTTTGGAATTCTGCAACACCAACATTCTATTTTGGCATTCTAGAACTACCAACATTCTATTTTGGCATTCTAGAACTCCCAACATTCTATTTTGGAATTCTAGAAATACCAACATTCTATTTTGGCATTCTAGAACTCCCAACATTCTATTTTGGAATTCTGCAACACCAACATTCTATTTTGGATTTCTAGAACTCCCAACATTCTATTTTGGCATTCTAGAACTCCCAACATTCTATTTTGGAATTCTGCAACACCAACATTCTATTTTGGCATTCTAGAACTCCCAACATTCTATTTTGGCATTCTAGAACTCCCAACATTCTATTTTGGAATTCTGCAACACCAACATTCTATTTTGGATTTCTAGAACTCCCAACATTCTATTTTGGCATTCTAGAACTCCCAACATTCTATTTTGGAATTCTAGAACTACCAACATTCTATTTTGGCATTCTAGAACTCCAAACATTCTATTTTTGAATTCTGCAACACCAACATTCTATTTTGGAATTCTAGAACTCCCAACATTCTATTTTGGCATTCTAGAACTCCCAACATTCTATTGTGGCATTCTAGAACTCCCAACATTCTATTTTGGCATTCTAGAACTCCCAACATTCTATTTTGGAATTCTGCAACACCAACATTCTATTTTGGATTTCTAGAACTCCCAACATTCTATTTTGGCATTCTAGAACTCCCAACATTCTATTTTGGAATTCTAGAACTCCCAACATTCTATTTTGGAATTCTAGAACTACCAACATTCTATTTTGGCATTCTAGAACTCCAAACATTCTATTTTGGAATTCTGCAACACCAACATTCTATTTTGGATTTCTAGAACTCCCAACATTCTATTTTGGCATTCTAGAACTCCCAACATTCTATTTTGGAATTCTAGAACTACCAACATTCTATTTTGGCATTCTAGAACTCCAAACATTCTATTTTGGAATTCTGCAACACCAACATTCTATTTTGGATTTCTAGAACTCCCAACATTCTATTTTGGCATTCTAGAACTCCCAGCATTCTATTTTGGAATTCTAGAACTCCCAACATTCTATTTTGGAATTCTAGAACTCCCAACACTCTATTTTGGCATTCTAGAACTCCCAACATTCTATTCTTGAATTCTGCAACACCAACATTCTGTTTTGGAATTCTAGAACTCCCAACATTCTATTTTGGCATTCTAGAACTCCCAACATTATATTTTGGAATTCTAGAACTACCAACATTCTATTTTGGCATTCTAGAACTCCCAACATTCTATTTTGGCATTCTAGAACTCCCAACATTCTATTTTGGCATTCTAGAACTCTTAACATTCTATTTTGGCATTCTAGAACTCCCAACATTCTATTTTGGAATTCTAGAACTCCAAACATTCTATTTTGGAATTCTAGAACTCCCAACATTCTATTTTGGCATTCTTGAACTCCCAACATTCTGTTTTGGAATTCTAGAACTCCCAACATTCTATTTTGGAATTCTAGAACTAGCAACATTCTATTTTGGCATTCTAGAACTCCAAACATTCTATTTTGGAATTCTAGAACTCCAAACATTCTATTTTGGAATTCTAGAACTCCCAACATTCTATTTTGGCATTCTTGAACTCCCAACATTCTATTTTGGAATTCTAGAACTCCCAACATTCTATTTTGGAATTCTGCAACATCAGCATTCTACTTTGGAATTCTAGAACTCCCAACATTCTATTTTGGAATTCTAGAACTCCAAACATTCTATTTTGGAATTCTAGAACTCCCAACATTCTATTATGGCATTCTAGAACTCCCAACATTCTATTTTGGCATTCTAGAACTCCCAACATTCTATTTTGGAATTCTGCAACACCAACATTCTATTTTGGAATTCTAGAACTCCCAACATTCTATTTTGGCATTCTAGAACTCCCAACATTCTATTGTGGCATTCCAGAACTCCCAACATTCTATTTTGGCATTCTAGAACTCCCAACATTCTATTTTGGCATTCTAGAACTCCCAACATTCTATTTTGGCATTCTAGAACTCCCAACATTCTATTATGGCATTCTAGAACTCCCAACATTCTATTTTGGCATTCTAGAACTCCCAACATTCTATTTTGGCATTCTAGAACTCTTAACATTCTATTTTGGCATTCTAGAACTCCCAACATTCTATTTTGGCATTCTAGAACTACCAACATTCTATTTTGGCATTCTAGAACTCCCAGCATTCTATTTTGGAATTCTAGAACTCCCAACATTCTATTTTGGAATTCTGCAACACCAACATTCTATTTTGGCATTCTAGAACTACCAACATTCTATTTTGGCATTCTAGAACTCCCAACATTCTATTTTGGAATTCTAGAAATACCAACATTCTATTTTGGCATTCTAGAACTCCCAACATTCTATTTTGGAATTCTGCAACACCAACATTCTATTTTGGATTTCTAGAACTCCCAACATTCTATTTTGGCATTCTAGAACTCCCAACATTCTATTTTGGAATTCTGCAACACCAACATTCTATTTTGGCATTCTAGAACTCCCAACATTCTATTTTGGCATTCTAGAACTCCCAACATTCTATTTTGGAATTCTGCAAAACCAACATTCTATTTTGGATTTCTAGAACTCCCAACATTCTATTTTGGCATTCTAGAACTCCCAACATTCTATTTTGGAATTCTAGAACTACCAACATTCTATTTTGGCATTCTAGAACTCCAAACATTCTATTTTGGAATTCTGCAACACCAACATTCTATTTTGGAATTCTAGAACTCCCAACATTCTATTTTGGCATTCTAGAACTCCCAACATTCTATTGTGGCATTCTAGAACTCCCAACATTCTATTTTGGCATTCTAGAACTCCCAACATTCTATTTTGGAATTCTACAACTACCAACATTCTATTTTGGCATTCTAGAACTCCCAACATTCTATTTTGGAATTCTGCAACACCAACATTCTATTTTGGATTTCTAGAACTCCCAACATTCTATTTTGGCATTCTAGAACTCCCAACATTCTATTTTGGAATTCTAGAACTCCCAACATTCTATTTTGGAATTCTGCAACACCAACATTCTATTTTGGCATTCTAGAACTCCAAACATTCTATTTTGGAATTCTGCAACACCAACATTCTATTTTGGATTTCTAGAACTCCCAACATTCTATTTTGGCATTCTAGAACTCCCAACATTCTATTTTGGAATTCTAGAACTACCAACATTCTATTTTGGCATTCTAGAACTCCAAACATTCTATTTTGGAATTCTGCAACACCAACATTCTATTTTGGATTTCTAGAACTCCCAACATTCTATTTTGGCATTCTAGAACTCCCAGCATTCTATTTTGGAATTCTAGAACTCCCAACATTCTATTTTGGAATTCTGCAACACCAACATTCTAATTTGGATTTCTAGAACTCCCAACATTCTATTTTGGCATTCTAGAACTCCCAACATTCTATTTTGGAATTCTGCAACACCAACATTCTATTTTGGCATTCTAGAACTCCCAACATTCTATTTTGGCATTCTAGAACTCCCAACATTCTATTTTGGAATTCTGCAACACCAACATTCTATTTTGGATTTCTAGAACTCCCAACATTCTATTTTGGCATTCTAGAACTCCCAACATTCTATTTTGGAATTCTAGAACTACCAACATTCTATTTTGGCATTCTAGAACTCCAAACATTCTATTTTGGAATTCTGCAACACCAACATTCTATTTTGGAATTCTAGAACTCCCAACATTCTATTTTGGCATTCTAGAACTCCCAACATTCTATTTTGGAATTCTAGAACTACCAACATTCTATTTTGGCATTCTAGAACTCCAAACATTCTATTTTGGAATTCTGCAACACCAACATTCTATTTTGGAATTCTAGAACTCCCAACATTCTATTTTGGCATTCTAGAACTCCCAACATTCTATTGTGGCATTCCAGAACTCCCAACATTCTATTTTGGCATTCTAGAACTCCCAACATTCTATTTTGGCATTCTAGAACTCCCAACATTCTATTTTGGCATTCTAGAACTCCCAACATTCTATTTTGGCATTCTAGAACTCCCAACATTCTATTTTGGCATTCTAGAACTCTTAACATTCTATTTTGGCATTCTAGAACTCCCAACATTCTATTTTGGCATTCTAGAACTACCAACATTCTATTTTGGCATTCTAGAACTCCCAGCATTCTATTTTGGAATTCTAGAACTCCCAACATTCTATTTTGGAATTCTGCAACACCAACATTCTATTTTGGCATTCTAGAACTACCAACATTCTATTTTGGCATTCTAGAACTCCCAACATTCTATTTTGGAATTCTAGAAATACCAACATTCTATTTTGGCATTCTAGAACTCCCAACATTCTATTTTGGAATTCTGCAACACCAACATTCTATTTTGGATTTCTAGAACTCCCAACATTCTATTTTGGCATTCTAGAACTCCCAACATTCTATTTTGGAATTCTGCAACACCAACATTCTATTTTGGCATTCTAGAACTCCCAACATTCTATTTTGGCATTCTAGAACTCCCAACATTCTATTTTGGAATTCTGCAACACCAACATTCTATTTTGGAATTCTGCAACACCAACATTCTATTTTGGCATTCTAGAACTCCAAACATTCTATTTTGGAATTCTGCAACACCAACATTCTATTTTGGAATTCTAGAACTCCCAACATTCTATTTTGGCATTCTAGAACTCCCAACATTCTATTGTGGCATTCTAGAACTCCCAACATTCTATTTTGGCATTCTAGAACTCCCAACATTCTATTTTGGAATTCTACAACTACCAACATTCTATTTTGGCATTCTAGAACTCCCAACATTCTATTTTGGAATTCTGCAACACCAACATTCTATTTTGGATTTCTAGAACTCCCAACATTCTATTTTGGCATTCTAGAACTCCCAACATTCTATTTTGGAATTCTAGAACTCCCAACATTCTATTTTGGAATTCTAGAACTACCAACATTCTATTTTGGCATTCTAGAACTCCAAACATTCTATTTTGGAATTCTGCAACACCAACATTCTATTTTGGATTTCTAGAACTCCCAACATTCTATTTTGGCATTCTAGAACTCCCAACATTCTATTTTGGCATTCTAGAACTCCCAACATTCTATTTTGGAATTCTAGAACTCCCAACATTCTATTTTGGAATTCTAGAACTACCAACATTCTATTTTGGCATTCTAGAACTCCAAACATTCTATTTTGGAATTCTGCAACACCAACATTCTATTTTGGATTTCTAGAACTCCCAACATTCTATTTTGGCATTCTAGAACTTCCAACATTCTATTTTGGAATTCTAGAACTACCAACATTCTATTTTGGCATTCTAGAACTCCAAACATTCTATTTTTGAATTCTGCAACACCAACATTCTATTTTGGATTTCTAGAACTCCCAACATTCTATTTTGGCATTCTAGAACTCCCAGCATTCTATTTTGGAATTCTAGAACTCCCAACATTCTATTTTGGAATTCTAGAACTCCCAACATTCTATTTTGGCATTCTAGAACTCCCAACATTCTATTCTTGAATTCTGCAACACCAACATTCTGTTTTGGAATTCTAGAAATACCAACATTCTATTTTGGCATTCTAGAACTCCCAACATTCTATTCTTGAATTCTGCAACACCAACATTCTATTTTGGAATTCTAGAAATACCAACATTCTATTTTGGCATTCTAGAACTCCCAACATTCTATTTTGGAATTCTGCAACACCAACATTCTATTTTGGATTTCTAGAACTCCCAACATTCTATTTTGGCATTCTAGAACTCCCAACATTCTATTTTGGAATTCTGCAACACCAACATTCTATTTTGGCATTCTAGAACCCCCAACATTCTATTTTGGCATTCTAGAACTCCCAACATTCTATTTTGGAATTCTGCAACACCAACATTCTATTTTGGATTTCTAGAACTCCCAACATTCTATTTTGGCATTCTAGAACTCCCAACATTCTATTTTGGAATTCTAGAACTACCAACATTCTATTTTGGCATTCTAGAACTCCAAACATTCTATTTTGGAATTCTGCAACACCAACTTTCTATTTTGGAATTCTAGAACTCCCAACATTCTATTTTGGCATTCTAGAACTCCCAACATTCTATTGTGGCATTCCAGAACTCCCAACATTCTATTTTGGCATTCTAGAACTCCCAACATTCTATTTTGGCATTCTAGAACTCCCAACATTCTATTTTGGCATTCTAGAACTCCCAACATTCTATTATGGCATTCTAGAACTCCCAACATTCTATTTTGGCATTCTAGAACTCCCAACATTCTATTTTGGCATTCTAGAACTCTTAACATTCTATTTTGGCATTCTAGAACTCCCAACATTCTATTTTGGCATTCTAGAACTACCAACATTCTATTTTGGCATTCTAGAACTCCCAGCATTCTATTTTGGAATTCTAGAACTCCCAACATTCTATTTTGGAATTCTGCAACACCAACATTCTATTTTGGATTTCTAGAACTCCCAACATTCTATTTTGGCATTCTAGAACTCCCAACATTCTATTTTGGAATTCTAGAACTACCAACATTCTATTTTGGCATTCTAGAACTCCCAACATTCTATTTTGGAATTCTAGAACTCCCAACATTCTATTTTGGAATTCTAGAACTACCAACATTCTATTTTGGCATTCTAGAACTCCAAACATTCTATTTTGGAATTCTGCAACACCAACATTCTATTTTGGATTTCTAGAACTCCCAACATTCTATTTTGGCATTCTAGAACTCCCAGCATTCTATTTTGGAATTCTAGAACTCCCAACATTCTATTTTGGAATTCTAGAACTCCCAACATTCTATTTTGGCATTCTAGAACTCCCAACATTCTATTCTTGAATTCTGCAACACCAACATTCTGTTTTGGAATTCTAGAAATACCAACATTCTATTTTGGCATTCTAGAACTCCCAACATTCTATTCTTGAATTCTGCAACACCAACATTCTATTTTGGAATTCTAGAAATACCAACATTCTATTTTGGCATTCTAGAACTCCCAACATTCTATTTTGGAATTCTGCAACACCAACATTCTATTTTGGATTTCTAGAACTCCCAACATTCTATTTTGGCATTCTAGAACTCCCAACATTCTATTTTGGAATTCTGCAACACCAACATTCTATTTTGGCATTCTAGAACCCCCAACATTCTATTTTGGCATTCTAGAACTCCCAACATTCTATTTTGGAATTCTGCAACACCAACATTCTATTTTGGATTTCTAGAACTCCCAACATTCTATTTTGGCATTCTAGAACTCCCAACATTCTATTTTGGAATTCTAGAACTACCAACATTCTATTTTGGCATTCTAGAACTCCAAACATTCTATTTTGGAATTCTGCAACACCAACTTTCTATTTTGGAATTCTAGAACTCCCAACATTCTATTTTGGCATTCTAGAACTCCCAACATTCTATTGTGGCATTCCAGAACTCCCAACATTCTATTTTGGCATTCTAGAACTCCCAACATTCTATTTTGGCATTCTAGAACTCCCAACATTCTATTTTGGCATTCTAGAACTCCCAACATTCTATTATGGCATTCTAGAACTCCCAACATTCTATTTTGGCATTCTAGAACTCCCAACATTCTATTTTGGCATTCTAGAACTCTTAACATTCTATTTTGGCATTCTAGAACTCCCAACATTCTATTTTGGCATTCTAGAACTACCAACATTCTATTTTGGCATTCTAGAACTCCCAGCATTCTATTTTGGAATTCTAGAACTCCCAACATTCTATTTTGGAATTCTGCAACACCAACATTCTATTTTGGATTTCTAGAACTCCCAACATTCTATTTTGGCATTCTAGAACTCCCAACATTCTATTTTGGAATTCTAGAACTACCAACATTCTATTTTGGCATTCTAGAACTCCAAACATTCTATTTTGGAATTCTGCAACACCAACATTCTATTTTGGAATTCTAGAACTCCCAACATTCTATTTTGGCATTCTAGAACTCCCAACATTCTATTGTGGCATTCTAGAACTCCCAACATTCTATTTTGGCATTCTAGAACTCCCAACATTCTATTTTGGAATTCTACAACTACCAACATTCTATTTTGGCATTCTAGAACTCCCAACATTCTATTTTGGAATTCTGCAACACCAACATTCTATTTTGGATTTCTAGAACTCCCAACATTCTATTTTGGCATTCTAGAACTCCCAACATTCTATTTTGGAATTCTAGAACTCCCAACATTCTATTTTGGAATTCTAGAACTACCAACATTCTATTTTGGCATTCTAGAACTCCAAACATTCTATTTTGGAATTCTGCAACACCAACATTCTATTTTGGATTTCTAGAACTCCCAACATTCTATTTTGGCATTCTAGAACTTCCAACATTCTATTTTGGAATTCTAGAACTACCAACATTCTATTTTGGCATTCTAGAACTCCAAACATTCTATTTTGGAATTCTGCAACACCAACATTCTATTTTGGATTTCTAGAACTCCCAACATTCTATTTTGGCATTCTAGAACTCCCAGCATTCTATTTTGGAATTCTAGAACTCCCAACATTCTATTTTGGAATTCTAGAACTCCCAACATTCTATTTTGGCATTCTAGAACTCCCAACATTCTATTCTTGAATTCTGCAACACCAACATTCTGTTTTGGAATTCTAGAAATACCAACATTCTATTTTGGCATTCTAGAACTCCCAACATTCTATTCTTGAATTCTGCAACACCAACATTCTATTTTGGAATTCTAGAAATACCAACATTCTATTTTGGCATTCTAGAACTCCCAACATTCTATTTTGGAATTCTGCAACACCAACATTCTATTTTGGATTTCTAGAACTCCCAACATTCTATTTTGGCATTCTAGAACTCCCAACATTCTATTTTGGAATTCTGCAACACCAACATTCTATTTTGGCATTCTAGAACCCCCAACATTCTATTTTGGCATTCTAGAACTCCCAACATTCTATTTTGGAATTCTGCAACACCAACATTCTATTTTGGATTTCTAGAACTCCCAACATTCTATTTTGGCATTCTAGAACTCCCAACATTCTATTTTGGAATTCTAGAACTACCAACATTCTATTTTGGCATTCTAGAACTCCAAACATTCTATTTTGGAATTCTGCAACACCAACTTTCTATTTTGGAATTCTAGAACTCCCAACATTCTATTTTGGCATTCTAGAACTCCCAACATTCTATTGTGGCATTCCAGAACTCCCAACATTCTATTTTGGCATTCTAGAACTCCCAACATTCTATTTTGGCATTCTAGAACTCCCAACATTCTATTTTGGCATTCTAGAACTCCCAACATTCTATTATGGCATTCTAGAACTCCCAACATTCTATTTTGGCATTCTAGAACTCCCAACATTCTATTTTGGCATTCTAGAACTCTTAACATTCTATTTTGGCATTCTAGAACTCCCAACATTCTATTTTGGCATTCTAGAACTACCAACATTCTATTTTGGCATTCTAGAACTCCCAGCATTCTATTTTGGAATTCTAGAACTCCCAACATTCTATTTTGGAATTCTGCAACACCAACATTCTATTTTGGATTTCTAGAACTCCCAACATTCTATTTTGGCATTCTAGAACTCCCAACATTCTATTTTGGAATTCTAGAACTACCAACATTCTATTTTGGCATTCTAGAACTCCAAACATTCTATTTTGGAATTCTGCAACACCAACATTCTATTTTGGAATTCTAGAACTCCCAACATTCTATTTTGGCATTCTAGAACTCCCAACATTCTATTGTGGCATTCTAGAACTCCCAACATTCTATTTTGGCATTCTAGAACTCCCAACATTCTATTTTGGAATTCTACAACTACCAACATTCTATTTTGGCATTCTAGAACTCCCAACATTCTATTTTGGAATTCTGCAACACCAACATTCTATTTTGGATTTCTAGAACTCCCAACATTCTATTTTGGCATTCTAGAACTCCCAACATTCTATTTTGGAATTCTAGAACTCCCAACATTCTATTTTGGAATTCTAGAACTACCAACATTCTATTTTGGCATTCTAGAACTCCAAACATTCTATTTTGGAATTCTGCAACACCAACATTCTATTTTGGATTTCTAGAACTCCCAACATTCTATTTTGGCATTCTAGAACTTCCAACATTCTATTTTGGAATTCTAGAACTACCAACATTCTATTTTGGCATTCTAGAACTCCAAACATTCTATTTTGGAATTCTGCAACACCAACATTCTATTTTGGATTTCTAGAACTCCCAACATTCTATTTTGGCATTCTAGAACTCCCAACATTCTATTTTGGCATTCTAGAACTATTAACATTCTATTTTGGCATTCTAGAACTCCCAACATTCTATTTTGGCATTCTAGAACTACCAACATTCTATTTTGGCATTCTAGAACTCCCAGCATTCTATTTTGGAATTCTAGAACTCCCAACATTCTATTTTGGAATTCTGCAACACCAACATTCTATTTTGGCATTCTAGAACTACCAACATTCTATTTTGGCATTCTAGAACTCCCAACATTCTATTTTGGAATTCTAGAACTACCAACATTCTATTTTGGCATTCTAGAACTCCAAACATTCTATTTTGGAATTCTGCAACACCAACATTCTATTTTGGATTTCTAGAACTCCCAACATTCTATTTTGGCATTCTAGAACTGTCAGCATTCTATTTTGGAATTCTAGAACTCCCAACATTCTATTTTGGAATTCTAGAACTCCCAACATTCTATTTTGGAATTCGGCAACACCAACATTCTATTTTGGAATTCTAGAACTCCCAACATTCTATTTTGGCATTCTTGAACTCCCAACATTCTATTTTGGAATTCTAGAACTCCCAACATTCTATTTTGGAATTCTAGAACTCCCAACATTCTATTTTGGAATTCTGCAACACCAACATTCTATTTTGGAATTTTAGAACTCCCAACATTCTATTTTGGCATTCTAGAACTCCTAACATTCTATTTTGGAATTCTAGAACTACCGACATTCTATATTGGCATTCTAGAACTCCAAACATTCTATTTTGGAATTCTGCAACACCAACATTCTATTTTGGAATTCTAGAACTCCCAACATTCTATTTTGGCATTCTAGAACTCCCAACATTCTATTGTGGCATTCCAGAACTCCCAACATTCTATTTTGGCATTCTAGAACTCCCAACATTCTATTTTGGCATTCTAGAACTCCCAACATTATATTTTGGCATTCTAGAACTCCCAACATTCTATTATGGCATTCTAGAACTCCCAACATTCTATTTTGGCATTCTAGAACTCCCAACATTCTATTTTGGCATTCTAGAACTCTTAACATTCTATTTTGGCATTCTAGAACTCCCAACATTCTATTTTGGAATTCTAGAACTACCAACATTCTATTTTGGAATTCTAGAACTACCAACATTCTATTTTGGAATTCTAGAACTACCAACATTCTATTTTGGCATTCTAGAACTCCCAACATTCTATTTTGGCATTCTAGAACTACCAACATTCTATTTTGGCATTCTAGAACTCCCAACATTCTATTTTGGAATTCTAGAAATACCAACATTCTATTTTGGCATTCTAGAACTCCCAACATTCTATTTTGGAATTCTGCAACACCAACATTCTATTTTGGATTTCTAGAACTCCCAACATTCTATTTTGGCATTCTAGAACTCCCAGCATTCTATTTTGGAATTCTAGAACTCCCAACATTCTATTTTGGAATTCTGCAACACCAACATTCTATTTTGGCATTCTAGAACTACCAACATTCTATTTTGGCATTCTAGAACTCCCAACATTCTATTTTGGAATTCTAGAAATACCAACATTCTATTTTGGCATTCTAGAACTCCCAACATTCTATTTTGGAATTCTGCAACACCAACATTCTATTTTGGATTTCTAGAACTCCCAACATTCTATTTTGGCATTCTAGAACTCCCAACATTCTATTTTGGAATTCTGCAACACCAACATTCTATTTTGGCATTCTAGAACTCCCAACATTCTATTTTGGCATTCTAGAACTCCCAACATTCTATTTTGGAATTCTGCAACACCAACATTCTATTTTGGATTTCTAGAACTCCCAACATTCTATTTTGGAATTCTAGAACTACCAACATTCTATTTTGGCATTCTAGAACTCCAAACATTCTATTTTGGAATTCTGCAACACCAACATTCTATTTTGGAATTCTAGAACTCCCAACATTCTATTTTGGCATTCTAGAACTCCCAACATTCTATTTTGGCATTCTAGAACTCCCAACATTATATTTTGGCATTCTAGAACTCCCAACATTCTATTATGGCATTCTAGAACTCCCAACATTCTATTTTGGCATTCTAGAACTCCCAACATTCTATTTTGGCATTCTAGAACTCTTAACATTCTATTTTGGCATTCTAGAACTCCCAACATTCTATTTTGGAATTCTAGAACTACCAACATTCTATTTTGGAATTCTAGAACTACCAACATTCTATTTTGGAATTCTAGAACTACCAACATTCTATTTTGGCATTCTAGAACTCCCAACATTATATTTTGGCATTCTAGAACTACCAACATTCTATTTTGGCATTCTAGAACTCCCAACATTCTATTTTGGAATTCTAGAAATACCAACATTCTATTTTGGCATTCTAGAACTCCCAACATTCTATTTTGGAATTCTGCAACACCAACATTCTATTTTGGATTTCTAAAACTCCCAACATTCTATTTTGGCATTCTAGAACTCCCAGCATTCTATTTTGGAATTCTAGAACTCCCAACATTCTATTTTGGAATTCTGCAACACCAACATTCTATTTTGGCATTCTAGAACTACCAACATTCTATTTTGGCATTCTAGAACTCCCAACATTCTATTTTGGAATTCTAGAAATACCAACATTCTATTTTGGCATTCTAGAACTCCCAACATTCTATTTTGGAATTCTGCAACACCAACATTCTATTTTGGATTTCTAGAACTCCCAACATTCTATTTTGGCATTCTAGAACTCCCAGCATTCTATTTTGGAATTCTAGAACTCCCAACATTCTATTTTGGAATTCTGCAACACCAACATTCTATTTTGGCATTCTAGAACTACCAACATTCTATTTTGGCATTCTAGAACTCCCAACATTCTATTTTGGAATTCTAGAACTACCAACATTCTATTTTGGCATTCTAGAACTCCAAACATTCTATTTTGGAATTCTGCAACACCAACATTCTATTTTGGAATTCTAGAACTCCCAACATTCTATTTTGGCATTCTAGAACTCCCAACATTCTATTGTGGCATTCCAGAACTCCCAACATTCTATTTTGGCATTCTAGAACTCCCAACATTCTATTTTGGCATTCTAGAACTCCCAACATTCTATTTTGGCATTCTAGAACTCCCAACATTCTATTATGGCATTCTAGAACTCCCAACATTCTATTTTGGCATTCTAGAACTCCCAACATTCTATTTTGGCATTCTAGAACTCTTAACATTCTATTTTGGCATTCTAGAACTCCCAACATTCTATTTTGGCATTCTAGAACTACCAACATTCTATTTTGGCATTCTAGAACTCCCAGCATTCTATTTTGGAATTCTAGAACTCCCAACATTCTATTTTGGAATTCTGCAACACCAACATTCTATTTTGGCATTCTAGAACTACCAACATTCTATTTTGGCATTCTAGAACTCCCAACATTCTATTTTGGAATTCTAGAAATACCAACATTCTATTTTGGCATTCTAGAACTCCCAACATTCTATTTTGGAATTCTGCAACACCAACATTCTATTTTGGATTTCTAGAACTCCCAACATTCTATTTTGGCATTCTAGAACTCCCAACATTCTATTTTGGAATTCTGCAACACCAACATTCTATTTTGGCATTCTAGAACTCCCAACATTCTATTTTGGCATTCTAGAACTCCCAACATTCTATTTTGGAATTCTGCAACACCAACATTCTATTTTGGAATTCTGCAACACCAACATTCTATTTTGGCATTCTAGAACTCCAAACATTCTATTTTGGAATTCTGCAACACCAACATTCTATTTTGGAATTCTAGAACTCCCAACATTCTATTTTGGCATTCTAGAACTCCCAACATTCTATTGTGGCATTCTAGAACTCCCAACATTCTATTTTGGCATTCTAGAACTCCCAACATTCTATTTTGGAATTCTACAACTACCAACATTCTATTTTGGCATTCTAGAACTCCCAACATTCTATTTTGGAATTCTGCAACACCAACATTCTATTTTGGATTTCTAGAACTCCCAACATTCTATTTTGGCATTCTAGAACTCCCAACATTCTATTTTGGAATTCTAGAACTCCCAACATTCTATTTTGGAATTCTAGAACTACCAACATTCTATTTTGGCATTCTAGAACTCCAAACATTCTATTTTGGAATTCTGCAACACCAACATTCTATTTTGGATTTCTAGAACTCCCAACATTCTATTTTGGCATTCTAGAACTTCCAACATTCTATTTTGGAATTCTAGAACTACCAACATTCTATTTTGGCATTCTAGAACTCCAAACATTCTATTTTGGAATTCTGCAACACCAACATTCTATTTTGGATTTCTAGAACTCCCAACATTCTATTTTGGCATTCTAGAACTCCCAGCATTCTATTTTGGAATTCTAGAACTCCCAACATTCTATTTTGGAATTCTAGAACTCCCAACATTCTATTTTGGCATTCTAGAACTCCCAACATTCTATTCTTGAATTCTGCAACACCAACATTCTGTTTTGGAATTCTAGAAATACCAACATTCTATTTTGGCATTCTAGAACTCCCAACATTCTATTCTTGAATTCTGCAACACCAACATTCTATTTTGGAATTCTAGAAATACCAACATTCTATTTTGGAATTCTAGAACTCCCAACATTCTATTTTGGAATTCTGCAACACCAACATTCTATTTTGGCATTCTAGAACTACCAACATTCTATTTTGGCATTCTAGAACTCCCAACATTCTATTTTGGAATTCTAGAAATACCAACATTCTATTTTGGCATTCTAGAACTCCCAACATTCTATTTTGGAATTCTGCAACACCAACATTCTATTTTGGATTTCTAGAACTCCCAACATTCTATTTTGGCATTCTAGAACTCCCAGCATTCTATTTTGGAATTCTAGAACTCCCAACATTCTATTTTGGAATTCTGCAACACCAACATTCTATTTTGGATTTCTAAAACTCCCAACATTCTATTTTGGCATTCTAGAACTCCCAGCATTCTATTTTGGAATTCTAGAACTCCCAACATTCTATTTTGGAATTCTGCAACACCAACATTCTATTTTGGCATTCTAGAACTACCAACATTCTATTTTGGCATTCTAGAACTCCCAACATTCTATTTTGGAATTCTAGAAATACCAACATTCTATTTTGGCATTCTAGAACTCCCAACATTCTATTTTGGAATTCTGCAACACCAACATTCTATTTTGGATTTCTAGAACTCCCAACATTCTATTTTGGCATTCTAGAACTCCCAGCATTCTATTTTGGAATTCTAGAACTCCCAACATTCTATTTTGGAATTCTGCAACACCAACATTCTATTTTGGCATTCTAGAACTACCAACATTCTATTTTGGCATTCTAGAACTCCCAACATTCTATTTTGGAATTCTAGAACTACCAACATTCTATTTTGGCATTCTAGAACTCCAAACATTCTATTTTGGAATTCTGCAACACCAACATTCTATTTTGGAATTCTAGAACTCCCAACATTCTATTTTGGCATTCTAGAACTCCCAACATTCTATTGTGGCATTCCAGAACTCCCAACATTCTATTTTGGCATTCTAGAACTCCCAACATTCTATTTTGGCATTCTAGAACTCCCAACATTCTATTTTGGCATTCTAGAACTCCCAACATTCTATTATGGCATTCTAGAACTCCCAACATTCTATTTTGGCATTCTAGAACTCCCAACATTCTATTTTGGCATTCTAGAACTCTTAACATTCTATTTTGGCATTCTAGAACTCCCAACATTCTATTTTGGCATTCTAGAACTACCAACATTCTATTTTGGCATTCTAGAACTCCCAGCATTCTATTTTGGAATTCTAGAACTCCCAACATTCTATTTTGGAATTCTGCAACACCAACATTCTATTTTGGCATTCTAGAACTACCAACATTCTATTTTGGCATTCTAGAACTCCCAACATTCTATTTTGGAATTCTAGAAATACCAACATTCTATTTTGGCATTCTAGAACTCCCAACATTCTATTTTGGAATTCTGCAACACCAACATTCTATTTTGGATTTCTAGAACTCCCAACATTCTATTTTGGCATTCTAGAACTCCCAACATTCTATTTTGGAATTCTGCAACACCAACATTCTATTTTGGCATTCTAGAACTCCCAACATTCTATTTTGGCATTCTAGAACTCCCAACATTCTATTTTGGAATTCTGCAACACCAACATTCTATTTTGGAATTCTGCAACACCAACATTCTATTTTGGCATTCTAGAACTCCAAACATTCTATTTTGGAATTCTGCAACACCAACATTCTATTTTGGAATTCTAGAACTCCCAACATTCTATTTTGGCATTCTAGAACTCCCAACATTCTATTGTGGCATTCTAGAACTCCCAACATTCTATTTTGGCATTCTAGAACTCCCAACATTCTATTTTGGAATTCTACAACTACCAACATTCTATTTTGGCATTCTAGAACTCCCAACATTCTATTTTGGAATTCTGCAACACCAACATTCTATTTTGGATTTCTAGAACTCCCAACATTCTATTTTGGCATTCTAGAACTCCCAACATTCTATTTTGGAATTCTAGAACTCCCAACATTCTATTTTGGAATTCTAGAACTACCAACATTCTATTTTGGCATTCTAGAACTCCAAACATTCTATTTTGGAATTCTGCAACACCAACATTCTATTTTGGATTTCTAGAACTCCCAACATTCTATTTTGGCATTCTAGAACTTCCAACATTCTATTTTGGAATTCTAGAACTACCAACATTCTATTTTGGCATTCTAGAACTCCAAACATTCTATTTTGGAATTCTGCAACACCAACATTCTATTTTGGATTTCTAGAACTCCCAACATTCTATTTTGGCATTCTAGAACTCCCAGCATTCTATTTTGGAATTCTGCAACACCAACATTCTATTTTGGATTTCTAGAACTCCCAACATTCTATTTTGGCATTCTAGAACTCCCAACATTCTATTTTGGAATTCTGCAACACCAACATTCTATTTTGGCATTCTAGAACCCCCAACATTCTATTTTGGCATTCTAGAACTCCCAACATTCTATTTTGGAATTCTGCAACACCAACATTCTATTTTGGATTTCTAGAACTCCCAACATTCTATTTTGGCATTCTAGAACTCCCAACATTCTATTTTGGAATTCTAGAACTACCAACATTCTATTTTGGCATTCTAGAACTCCAAACATTCTATTTTGGAATTCTGCAACACCAACTTTCTATTTTGGAATTCTAGAACTCCCAACATTCTATTTTGGCATTCTAGAACTCCCAACATTCTATTGTGGCATTCCAGAACTCCCAACATTCTATTTTGGCATTCTAGAACTCCCAACATTCTATTTTGGCATTCTAGAACTCCCAACATTCTATTGTGGCATTCTAGAACTCCCAACATTCTATTTTGGCATTCTAGAACTCCCAACATTCTATTTTGGAATTCTACAACTACCAACATTCTATTTTGGCATTCTAGAACTCCCAACATTCTATTTTGGAATTCTGCAACACCAACATTCTATTTTGGATTTCTAGAACTCCCAACATTCTATTTTGGCATTCTAGAACTCCCAACATTCTATTTTGGAATTCTAGAACTCCCAACATTCTATTTTGGAATTCTAGAACTACCAACATTCTATTTTGGCATTCTAGAACTCCAAACATTCTATTTTGGAATTCTGCAACACCAACATTCTATTTTGGATTTCTAGAACTCCCAACATTCTATTTTGGCATTCTAGAACTTCCAACATTCTATTTTGGAATTCTAGAACTACCAACATTCTATTTTGGCATTCTAGAACTCCAAACATTCTATTTTGGAATTCTGCAACACCAACATTCTATTTTGGATTTCTAGAACTCCCAACATTCTATTTTGGCATTCTAGAACTCCCAGCATTCTATTTTGGAATTCTAGAACTCCCAACATTCTATTTTGGAATTCTAGAACTCCCAACATTCTATTTTGGCATTCTAGAACTCCCAACATTCTATTCTTGAATTCTGCAACACCAACATTCTGTTTTGGAATTCTAGAAATACCAACATTCTATTTTGGCATTCTAGAACTCCCAACATTCTATTCTTGAATTCTGCAACACCAACATTCTATTTTGGAATTCTAGAAATACCAACATTCTATTTTGGCATTCTAGAACTCCCAACATTCTATTTTGGAATTCTGCAACACCAACATTCTATTTTGGATTTCTAGAACTCCCAACATTCTATTTTGGAATTCTAGAAATACCAACATTCTATTTTGGAATTCTGCAACACCAACATTCTATTTTGGCATTCTAGAACCCCCAACATTCTATTTTGGCATTCTAGAACTCCCAACATTCTATTTTGGAATTCTGCAACACCAACATTCTATTTTGGATTTCTAGAACTCCCAACATTCTATTTTGGCATTCTAGAACTCCCAACATTCTATTTTGGAATTCTAGAACTACCAACATTCTATTTTGGCATTCTAGAACTCCAAACATTCTATTTTGGAATTCTGCAACACCAACTTTCTATTTTGGAATTCTAGAACTCCCAACATTCTATTTTGGCATTCTAGAACTCCCAACATTCTATTGTGGCATTCCAGAACTCCCAACATTCTATTTTGGCATTCTAGAACTCCCAACATTCTATTTTGGCATTCTAGAACTCCCAACATTCTATTTTGGCATTCTAGAACTCCCAACATTCTATTATGGCATTCTAGAACTCCCAACATTCTATTTTGGCATTCTAGAACTCCCAACATTCTATTTTGGCATTCTAGAACTCTTAACATTCTATTTTGGCATTCTAGAACTCCCAACATTCTATTTTGGCATTCTAGAACTACCAACATTCTATTTTGGCATTCTAGAACTCCCAGCATTCTATTTTGGAATTCTAGAACTCCCAACATTCTATTTTGGAATTCTGCAACACCAACATTCTATTTTGGATTTCTAGAACTCCCAACATTCTATTTTGGCATTCTAGAACTCCCAACATTCTATTTTGGAATTCTAGAACTACCAACATTCTATTTTGGCATTCTAGAACTCCAAACATTCTATTTTGGAATTCTGCAACACCAACATTCTATTTTGGAATTCTAGAACTCCCAACATTCTATTTTGGCATTCTAGAACTCCCAACATTCTATTGTGGCATTCTAGAACTCCCAACATTCTATTTTGGCATTCTAGAACTCCCAACATTCTATTTTGGAATTCTACAACTACCAACATTCTATTTTGGCATTCTAGAACTCCCAACATTCTATTTTGGAATTCTGCAACACCAACATTCTATTTTGGATTTCTAGAACTCCCAACATTCTATTTTGGCATTCTAGAACTCCCAACATTCTATTTTGGAATTCTAGAACTCCCAACATTCTATTTTGGAATTCTAGAACTACCAACATTCTATTTTGGCATTCTAGAACTCCAAACATTCTATTTTGGAATTCTGCAACACCAACATTCTATTTTGGATTTCTAGAACTCCCAACATTCTATTTTGGCATTCTAGAACTTCCAACATTCTATTTTGGAATTCTAGAACTACCAACATTCTATTTTGGCATTCTAGAACTCCAAACATTCTATTTTGGAATTCTGCAACACCAACATTCTATTTTGGATTTCTAGAACTCCCAACATTCTATTTTGGCATTCTAGAACTCCCAACATTCTATTTTGGCATTCTAGAACTATTAACATTCTATTTTGGCATTCTAGAACTCCCAACATTCTATTTTGGCATTCTAGAACTACCAACATTCTATTTTGGCATTCTAGAACTCCCAGCATTCTATTTTGGAATTCTAGAACTCCCAACATTCTATTTTGGAATTCTGCAACACCAACATTCTATTTTGGCATTCTAGAACTACCAACATTCTATTTTGGCATTCTAGAACTCCCAACATTCTATTTTGGAATTCTAGAACTACCAACATTCTATTTTGGCATTCTAGAACTCCAAACATTCTATTTTGGAATTCTGCAACACCAACATTCTATTTTGGATTTCTAGAACTCCCAACATTCTATTTTGGCATTCTAGAACTGTCAGCATTCTATTTTGGAATTCTAGAACTCCCAACATTCTATTTTGGAATTCTAGAACTCCCAACATTCTATTTTGGAATTCTGCAACACCAACATTCTATTTTGGAATTCTAGAACTCCCAACATTCTATTTTGGCATTCTTGAACTCCCAACATTCTATTTTGGAATTCTAGAACTCCCAACATTCTATTTTGGAATTCTAGAACTCCCAACATTCTATTTTGGAATTCTGCAACACCAACATTCTATTTTGGAATTTTAGAACTCCCAACATTCTATTTTGGCATTCTAGAACTCCTAACATTCTATTTTGGAATTCTAGAACTACCGACATTCTATATTGGCATTCTAGAACTCCAAACATTCTATTTTGGAATTCTGCAACACCAACATTCTATTTTGGAATTCTAGAACTCCCAACATTCTATTTTGGCATTCTAGAACTCCCAACATTCTATTGTGGCATTCCAGAACTCCCAACATTCTATTTTGGCATTCTAGAACTCCCAACATTCTATTTTGGCATTCTAGAACTCCCAACATTATATTTTGGCATTCTAGAACTCCCAACATTCTATTATGGCATTCTAGAACTCCCAACATTCTATTTTGGCATTCTAGAACTCCCAACATTCTATTTTGGCATTCTAGAACTCTTAACATTCTATTTTGGCATTCTAGAACTCCCAACATTCTATTTTGGAATTCTAGAACTACCAACATTCTATTTTGGAATTCTAGAACTACCAACATTCTATTTTGGAATTCTAGAACTACCAACATTCTATTTTGGCATTCTAGAACTCCCAACATTCTATTTTGGCATTCTAGAACTACCAACATTCTATTTTGGCATTCTAGAACTCCCAACATTCTATTTTGGAATTCTAGAAATACCAACATTCTATTTTGGCATTCTAGAACTCCCAACATTCTATTTTGGAATTCTGCAACACCAACATTCTATTTTGGATTTCTAGAACTCCCAACATTCTATTTTGGCATTCTAGAACTCCCAGCATTCTATTTTGGAATTCTAGAACTCCCAACATTCTATTTTGGAATTCTGCAACACCAACATTCTATTTTGGCATTCTAGAACTACCAACATTCTATTTTGGCATTCTAGAACTCCCAACATTCTATTTTGGAATTCTAGAAATACCAACATTCTATTTTGGCATTCTAGAACTCCCAACATTCTATTTTGGAATTCTGCAACACCAACATTCTATTTTGGATTTCTAGAACTCCCAACATTCTATTTTGGCATTCTAGAACTCCCAACATTCTATTTTGGAATTCTGCAACACCAACATTCTATTTTGGCATTCTAGAACTCCCAACATTCTATTTTGGCATTCTAGAACTCCCAACATTCTATTTTGGAATTCTGCAACACCAACATTCTATTTTGGATTTCTAGAACTCCCAACATTCTATTTTGGAATTCTAGAACTACCAACATTCTATTTTGGCATTCTAGAACTCCAAACATTCTATTTTGGAATTCTGCAACACCAACATTCTATTTTGGAATTCTAGAACTCCCAACATTCTATTTTGGCATTCTAGAACTCCCAACATTCTATTTTGGCATTCTAGAACTCCCAACATTATATTTTGGCATTCTAGAACTCCCAACATTCTATTATGGCATTCTAGAACTCCCAACATTCTATTTTGGCATTCTAGAACTCCCAACATTCTATTTTGGCATTCTAGAACTCTTAACATTCTATTTTGGCATTCTAGAACTCCCAACATTCTATTTTGGAATTCTAGAACTACCAACATTCTATTTTGGAATTCTAGAACTACCAACATTCTATTTTGGAATTCTAGAACTACCAACATTCTATTTTGGCATTCTAGAACTCCCAACATTATATTTTGGCATTCTAGAACTACCAACATTCTATTTTGGCATTCTAGAACTCCCAACATTCTATTTTGGAATTCTAGAAATACCAACATTCTATTTTGGCATTCTAGAACTCCCAACATTCTATTTTGGAATTCTGCAACACCAACATTCTATTTTGGATTTCTAAAACTCCCAACATTCTATTTTGGCATTCTAGAACTCCCAGCATTCTATTTTGGAATTCTAGAACTCCCAACATTCTATTTTGGAATTCTGCAACACCAACATTCTATTTTGGCATTCTAGAACTACCAACATTCTATTTTGGCATTCTAGAACTCCCAACATTCTATTTTGGAATTCTAGAAATACCAACATTCTATTTTGGCATTCTAGAACTCCCAACATTCTATTTTGGAATTCTGCAACACCAACATTCTATTTTGGATTTCTAGAACTCCCAACATTCTATTTTGGCATTCTAGAACTCCCAGCATTCTATTTTGGAATTCTAGAACTCCCAACATTCTATTTTGGAATTCTGCAACACCAACATTCTATTTTGGCATTCTAGAACTACCAACATTCTATTTTGGCATTCTAGAACTCCCAACATTCTATTTTGGAATTCTAGAACTACCAACATTCTATTTTGGCATTCTAGAACTCCAAACATTCTATTTTGGAATTCTGCAACACCAACATTCTATTTTGGAATTCTAGAACTCCCAACATTCTATTTTGGCATTCTAGAACTCCCAACATTCTATTGTGGCATTCCAGAACTCCCAACATTCTATTTTGGCATTCTAGAACTCCCAACATTCTATTTTGGCATTCTAGAACTCCCAACATTCTATTTTGGCATTCTAGAACTCCCAACATTCTATTATGGCATTCTAGAACTCCCAACATTCTATTTTGGCATTCTAGAACTCCCAACATTCTATTTTGGCATTCTAGAACTCTTAACATTCTATTTTGGCATTCTAGAACTCCCAACATTCTATTTTGGCATTCTAGAACTACCAACATTCTATTTTGGCATTCTAGAACTCCCAGCATTCTATTTTGGAATTCTAGAACTCCCAACATTCTATTTTGGAATTCTGCAACACCAACATTCTATTTTGGCATTCTAGAACTACCAACATTCTATTTTGGCATTCTAGAACTCCCAACATTCTATTTTGGAATTCTAGAAATACCAACATTCTATTTTGGCATTCTAGAACTCCCAACATTCTATTTTGGAATTCTGCAACACCAACATTCTATTTTGGATTTCTAGAACTCCCAACATTCTATTTTGGCATTCTAGAACTCCCAACATTCTATTTTGGAATTCTGCAACACCAACATTCTATTTTGGCATTCTAGAACTCCCAACATTCTATTTTGGCATTCTAGAACTCCCAACATTCTATTTTGGAATTCTGCAACACCAACATTCTATTTTGGAATTCTGCAACACCAACATTCTATTTTGGCATTCTAGAACTCCAAACATTCTATTTTGGAATTCTGCAACACCAACATTCTATTTTGGAATTCTAGAACTCCCAACATTCTATTTTGGCATTCTAGAACTCCCAACATTCTATTGTGGCATTCTAGAACTCCCAACATTCTATTTTGGCATTCTAGAACTCCCAACATTCTATTTTGGAATTCTACAACTACCAACATTCTATTTTGGCATTCTAGAACTCCCAACATTCTATTTTGGAATTCTGCAACACCAACATTCTATTTTGGATTTCTAGAACTCCCAACATTCTATTTTGGCATTCTAGAACTCCCAACATTCTATTTTGGAATTCTAGAACTCCCAACATTCTATTTTGGAATTCTAGAACTACCAACATTCTATTTTGGCATTCTAGAACTCCAAACATTCTATTTTGGAATTCTGCAACACCAACATTCTATTTTGGATTTCTAGAACTCCCAACATTCTATTTTGGCATTCTAGAACTTCCAACATTCTATTTTGGAATTCTAGAACTACCAACATTCTATTTTGGCATTCTAGAACTCCAAACATTCTATTTTGGAATTCTGCAACACCAACATTCTATTTTGGATTTCTAGAACTCCCAACATTCTATTTTGGCATTCTAGAACTCCCAGCATTCTATTTTGGAATTCTAGAACTCCCAACATTCTATTTTGGAATTCTAGAACTCCCAACATTCTATTTTGGCATTCTAGAACTCCCAACATTCTATTCTTGAATTCTGCAACACCAACATTCTGTTTTGGAATTCTAGAAATACCAACATTCTATTTTGGCATTCTAGAACTCCCAACATTCTATTCTTGAATTCTGCAACACCAACATTCTATTTTGGAATTCTAGAAATACCAACATTCTATTTTGGAATTCTAGAACTCCCAACATTCTATTTTGGAATTCTGCAACACCAACATTCTATTTTGGCATTCTAGAACTACCAACATTCTATTTTGGCATTCTAGAACTCCCAACATTCTATTTTGGAATTCTAGAAATACCAACATTCTATTTTGGCATTCTAGAACTCCCAACATTCTATTTTGGAATTCTGCAACACCAACATTCTATTTTGGATTTCTAGAACTCCCAACATTCTATTTTGGCATTCTAGAACTCCCAGCATTCTATTTTGGAATTCTAGAACTCCCAACATTCTATTTTGGAATTCTGCAACACCAACATTCTATTTTGGATTTCTAAAACTCCCAACATTCTATTTTGGCATTCTAGAACTCCCAGCATTCTATTTTGGAATTCTAGAACTCCCAACATTCTATTTTGGAATTCTGCAACACCAACATTCTATTTTGGCATTCTAGAACTACCAACATTCTATTTTGGCATTCTAGAACTCCCAACATTCTATTTTGGAATTCTAGAAATACCAACATTCTATTTTGGCATTCTAGAACTCCCAACATTCTATTTTGGAATTCTGCAACACCAACATTCTATTTTGGATTTCTAGAACTCCCAACATTCTATTTTGGCATTCTAGAACTCCCAGCATTCTATTTTGGAATTCTAGAACTCCCAACATTCTATTTTGGAATTCTGCAACACCAACATTCTATTTTGGCATTCTAGAACTACCAACATTCTATTTTGGCATTCTAGAACTCCCAACATTCTATTTTGGAATTCTAGAACTACCAACATTCTATTTTGGCATTCTAGAACTCCAAACATTCTATTTTGGAATTCTGCAACACCAACATTCTATTTTGGAATTCTAGAACTCCCAACATTCTATTTTGGCATTCTAGAACTCCCAACATTCTATTGTGGCATTCCAGAACTCCCAACATTCTATTTTGGCATTCTAGAACTCCCAACATTCTATTTTGGCATTCTAGAACTCCCAACATTCTATTTTGGCATTCTAGAACTCCCAACATTCTATTATGGCATTCTAGAACTCCCAACATTCTATTTTGGCATTCTAGAACTCCCAACATTCTATTTTGGCATTCTAGAACTCTTAACATTCTATTTTGGCATTCTAGAACTCCCAACATTCTATTTTGGCATTCTAGAACTACCAACATTCTATTTTGGCATTCTAGAACTCCCAGCATTCTATTTTGGAATTCTAGAACTCCCAACATTCTATTTTGGAATTCTGCAACACCAACATTCTATTTTGGCATTCTAGAACTACCAACATTCTATTTTGGCATTCTAGAACTCCCAACATTCTATTTTGGAATTCTAGAAATACCAACATTCTATTTTGGCATTCTAGAACTCCCAACATTCTATTTTGGAATTCTGCAACACCAACATTCTATTTTGGATTTCTAGAACTCCCAACATTCTATTTTGGCATTCTAGAACTCCCAACATTCTATTTTGGAATTCTGCAACACCAACATTCTATTTTGGCATTCTAGAACTCCCAACATTCTATTTTGGCATTCTAGAACTCCCAACATTCTATTTTGGAATTCTGCAACACCAACATTCTATTTTGGAATTCTGCAACACCAACATTCTATTTTGGCATTCTAGAACTCCAAACATTCTATTTTGGAATTCTGCAACACCAACATTCTATTTTGGAATTCTAGAACTCCCAACATTCTATTTTGGCATTCTAGAACTCCCAACATTCTATTGTGGCATTCTAGAACTCCCAACATTCTATTTTGGCATTCTAGAACTCCCAACATTCTATTTTGGAATTCTACAACTACCAACATTCTATTTTGGCATTCTAGAACTCCCAACATTCTATTTTGGAATTCTGCAACACCAACATTCTATTTTGGATTTCTAGAACTCCCAACATTCTATTTTGGCATTCTAGAACTCCCAACATTCTATTTTGGAATTCTAGAACTCCCAACATTCTATTTTGGAATTCTAGAACTACCAACATTCTATTTTGGCATTCTAGAACTCCAAACATTCTATTTTGGAATTCTGCAACACCAACATTCTATTTTGGATTTCTAGAACTCCCAACATTCTATTTTGGCATTCTAGAACTTCCAACATTCTATTTTGGAATTCTAGAACTACCAACATTCTATTTTGGCATTCTAGAACTCCAAACATTCTATTTTGGAATTCTGCAACACCAACATTCTATTTTGGATTTCTAGAACTCCCAACATTCTATTTTGGCATTCTAGAACTCCCAGCATTCTATTTTGGAATTCTAGAACTCCCAACATTCTATTTTGGAATTCTAGAACTCCCAACATTCTATTTTGGCATTCTAGAACTCCCAACATTCTATTCTTGAATTCTGCAACACCAACATTCTGTTTTGGAATTCTAGAAATACCAACATTCTATTTTGGCATTCTAGAACTCCCAACATTCTATTCTTGAATTCTGCAACACCAACATTCTATTTTGGAATTCTAGAAATACCAACATTCTATTTTGGAATTCTAGAACTCCCAACATTCTATTTTGGAATTCTGCAACACCAACATTCTATTTTGGCATTCTAGAACTACCAACATTCTATTTTGGCATTCTAGAACTCCCAACATTCTATTTTGGAATTCTAGAAATACCAACATTCTATTTTGGCATTCTAGAACTCCCAACATTCTATTTTGGAATTCTGCAACACCAACATTCTATTTTGGATTTCTAGAACTCCCAACATTCTATTTTGGCATTCTAGAACTCCCAGCATTCTATTTTGGAATTCTAGAACTCCCAACATTCTATTTTGGAATTCTGCAACACCAACATTCTATTTTGGATTTCTAAAACTCCCAACATTCTATTTTGGCATTCTAGAACTCCCAGCATTCTATTTTGGAATTCTAGAACTCCCAACATTCTATTTTGGAATTCTGCAACACCAACATTCTATTTTGGCATTCTAGAACTACCAACATTCTATTTTGGCATTCTAGAACTCCCAACATTCTATTTTGGAATTCTAGAAATACCAACATTCTATTTTGGCATTCTAGAACTCCCAACATTCTATTTTGGAATTCTGCAACACCAACATTCTATTTTGGAATTCTAGAACTCCCAACATTCTATTGTGGCATTCTAGAACTCCCAACATTCTATTTTGGCATTCTAGAACTCCCAACATTCTATTTTGGAATTCTACAACTACCAACATTCTATTTTGGCATTCTAGAACTCCCAACATTCTATTTTGGAATTCTGCAACACCAACATTCTATTTTGGATTTCTAGAACTCCCAACATTCTATTTTGGCATTCTAGAACTCCCAACATTCTATTTTGGAATTCTAGAACTCCCAACATTCTATTTTGGAATTCTAGAACTACCAACATTCTATTTTGGCATTCTAGAACTCCAAACATTCTATTTTGGAATTCTGCAACACCAACATTCTATTTTGGATTTCTAGAACTCCCAACATTCTATTTTGGCATTCTAGAACTTCCAACATTCTATTTTGGAATTCTAGAACTACCAACATTCTATTTTGGCATTCTAGAACTCCAAACATTCTATTTTGGAATTCTGCAACACCAACATTCTATTTTGGATTTCTAGAACTCCCAACATTCTATTTTGGCATTCTAGAACTCCCAACATTCTATTTTGGCATTCTAGAACTATTAACATTCTATTTTGGCATTCTAGAACTCCCAACATTCTATTTTGGCATTCTAGAACTACCAACATTCTATTTTGGCATTCTAGAACTCCCAGCATTCTATTTTGGAATTCTAGAACTCCCAACATTCTATTTTGGAATTCTGCAACACCAACATTCTATTTTGGCATTCTAGAACTACCAACATTCTATTTTGGCATTCTAGAACTCCCAACATTCTATTTTGGAATTCTAGAACTACCAACATTCTATTTTGGCATTCTAGAACTCCAAACATTCTATTTTGGAATTCTGCAACACCAACATTCTATTTTGGATTTCTAGAACTCCCAACATTCTATTTTGGCATTCTAGAACTGTCAGCATTCTATTTTGGAATTCTAGAACTCCCAACATTCTATTTTGGAATTCTAGAACTCCCAACATTCTATTTTGGAATTCTGCAACACCAACATTCTATTTTGGAATTCTAGAACTCCCAACATTCTATTTTGGCATTCTTGAACTCCCAACATTCTATTTTGGAATTCTAGAACTCCCAACATTCTATTTTGGAATTCTAGAACTCCCAACATTCTATTTTGGAATTCTGCAACACCAACATTCTATTTTGGAATTCTAGAACTCCCAACATTCTATTTTGGCATTCTAGAACTCCCAACATTCTATTGTGGCATTCCAGAACTCCCAACATTCTATTTTGGCATTCTAGAACTCCCAACATTCTATTTTGGCATTCTAGAACTCCCAACATTATATTTTGGCATTCTAGAACTCCCAACATTCTATTATGGCATTCTAGAACTCCCAACATTCTATTTTGGCATTCTAGAACTCCCAACATTCTATTTTGGCATTCTAGAACTCTTAACATTCTATTTTGGCATTCTAGAACTCCCAACATTCTATTTTGGAATTCTAGAACTACCAACATTCTATTTTGGAATTCTAGAACTACCAACATTCTATTTTGGAATTCTAGAACTACCAACATTCTATTTTGGCATTCTAGAACTCCCAACATTCTATTTTGGCATTCTAGAACTACCAACATTCTATTTTGGCATTCTAGAACTCCCAACATTCTATTTTGGAATTCTAGAAATACCAACATTCTATTTTGGCATTCTAGAACTCCCAACATTCTATTTTGGAATTCTGCAACACCAACATTCTATTTTGGATTTCTAGAACTCCCAACATTCTATTTTGGCATTCTAGAACTCCCAGCATTCTATTTTGGAATTCTAGAACTCCCAACATTCTATTTTGGAATTCTGCAACACCAACATTCTATTTTGGCATTCTAGAACTACCAACATTCTATTTTGGCATTCTAGAACTCCCAACATTCTATTTTGGAATTCTAGAAATACCAACATTCTATTTTGGCATTCTAGAACTCCCAACATTCTATTTTGGAATTCTGCAACACCAACATTCTATTTTGGATTTCTAGAACTCCCAACATTCTATTTTGGCATTCTAGAACTCCCAACATTCTATTTTGGAATTCTGCAACACCAACATTCTATTTTGGCATTCTAGAACTCCCAACATTCTATTTTGGCATTCTAGAACTCCCAACATTCTATTTTGGAATTCTGCAACACCAACATTCTATTTTGGATTTCTAGAACTCCCAACATTCTATTTTGGAATTCTAGAACTACCAACATTCTATTTTGGCATTCTAGAACTCCAAACATTCTATTTTGGAATTCTGCAACACCAACATTCTATTTTGGAATTCTAGAACTCCCAACATTCTATTTTGGCATTCTAGAACTCCCAACATTCTATTTTGGCATTCTAGAACTCCCAACATTATATTTTGGCATTCTAGAACTCCCAACATTCTATTATGGCATTCTAGAACTCCCAACATTCTATTTTGGCATTCTAGAACTCCCAACATTCTATTTTGGCATTCTAGAACTCTTAACATTCTATTTTGGCATTCTAGAACTCCCAACATTCTATTTTGGAATTCTAGAACTACCAACATTCTATTTTGGAATTCTAGAACTACCAACATTCTATTTTGGAATTCTAGAACTACCAACATTCTATTTTGGCATTCTAGAACTCCCAACATTATATTTTGGCATTCTAGAACTACCAACATTCTATTTTGGCATTCTAGAACTCCCAACATTCTATTTTGGAATTCTAGAAATACCAACATTCTATTTTGGCATTCTAGAACTCCCAACATTCTATTTTGGAATTCTGCAACACCAACATTCTATTTTGGATTTCTAAAACTCCCAACATTCTATTTTGGCATTCTAGAACTCCCAGCATTCTATTTTGGAATTCTAGAACTCCCAACATTCTATTTTGGAATTCTGCAACACCAACATTCTATTTTGGCATTCTAGAACTACCAACATTCTATTTTGGCATTCTAGAACTCCCAACATTCTATTTTGGAATTCTAGAAATACCAACATTCTATTTTGGCATTCTAGAACTCCCAACATTCTATTTTGGAATTCTGCAACACCAACATTCTATTTTGGATTTCTAGAACTCCCAACATTCTATTTTGGCATTCTAGAACTCCCAGCATTCTATTTTGGAATTCTAGAACTCCCAACATTCTATTTTGGAATTCTGCAACACCAACATTCTATTTTGGCATTCTAGAACTACCAACATTCTATTTTGGCATTCTAGAACTCCCAACATTCTATTTTGGAATTCTAGAACTACCAACATTCTATTTTGGCATTCTAGAACTCCAAACATTCTATTTTGGAATTCTGCAACACCAACATTCTATTTTGGAATTCTAGAACTCCCAACATTCTATTTTGGCATTCTAGAACTCCCAACATTCTATTGTGGCATTCCAGAACTCCCAACATTCTATTTTGGCATTCTAGAACTCCCAACATTCTATTTTGGCATTCTAGAACTCCCAACATTCTATTTTGGCATTCTAGAACTCCCAACATTCTATTATGGCATTCTAGAACTCCCAACATTCTATTTTGGCATTCTAGAACTCCCAACATTCTATTTTGGCATTCTAGAACTCTTAACATTCTATTTTGGCATTCTAGAACTCCCAACATTCTATTTTGGCATTCTAGAACTACCAACATTCTATTTTGGCATTCTAGAACTCCCAGCATTCTATTTTGGAATTCTAGAACTCCCAACATTCTATTTTGGAATTCTGCAACACCAACATTCTATTTTGGCATTCTAGAACTACCAACATTCTATTTTGGCATTCTAGAACTCCCAACATTCTATTTTGGAATTCTAGAAATACCAACATTCTATTTTGGCATTCTAGAACTCCCAACATTCTATTTTGGAATTCTGCAACACCAACATTCTATTTTGGATTTCTAGAACTCCCAACATTCTATTTTGGCATTCTAGAACTCCCAACATTCTATTTTGGAATTCTGCAACACCAACATTCTATTTTGGCATTCTAGAACTCCCAACATTCTATTTTGGCATTCTAGAACTCCCAACATTCTATTTTGGAATTCTGCAACACCAACATTCTATTTTGGAATTCTGCAACACCAACATTCTATTTTGGCATTCTAGAACTCCAAACATTCTATTTTGGAATTCTGCAACACCAACATTCTATTTTGGAATTCTAGAACTCCCAACATTCTATTTTGGCATTCTAGAACTCCCAACATTCTATTGTGGCATTCTAGAACTCCCAACATTCTATTTTGGCATTCTAGAACTCCCAACATTCTATTTTGGAATTCTACAACTACCAACATTCTATTTTGGCATTCTAGAACTCCCAACATTCTATTTTGGAATTCTGCAACACCAACATTCTATTTTGGATTTCTAGAACTCCCAACATTCTATTTTGGCATTCTAGAACTCCCAACATTCTATTTTGGAATTCTAGAACTCCCAACATTCTATTTTGGAATTCTAGAACTACCAACATTCTATTTTGGCATTCTAGAACTCCAAACATTCTATTTTGGAATTCTGCAACACCAACATTCTATTTTGGATTTCTAGAACTCCCAACATTCTATTTTGGCATTCTAGAACTTCCAACATTCTATTTTGGAATTCTAGAACTACCAACATTCTATTTTGGCATTCTAGAACTCCAAACATTCTATTTTGGAATTCTGCAACACCAACATTCTATTTTGGATTTCTAGAACTCCCAACATTCTATTTTGGCATTCTAGAACTCCCAGCATTCTATTTTGGAATTCTAGAACTCCCAACATTCTATTTTGGAATTCTAGAACTCCCAACATTCTATTTTGGCATTCTAGAACTCCCAACATTCTATTCTTGAATTCTGCAACACCAACATTCTGTTTTGGAATTCTAGAAATACCAACATTCTATTTTGGCATTCTAGAACTCCCAACATTCTATTCTTGAATTCTGCAACACCAACATTCTATTTTGGAATTCTAGAAATACCAACATTCTATTTTGGAATTCTAGAACTCCCAACATTCTATTTTGGAATTCTGCAACACCAACATTCTATTTTGGCATTCTAGAACTCCCAACATTCTATTTTGGCATTCTAGAACTCCCAACATTCTATTTTGGAATTCTGCAACACCAACATTCTATTTTGGAATTCTGCAACACCAACATTCTATTTTGGCATTCTAGAACTCCAAACATTCTATTTTGGAATTCTGCAACACCAACATTCTATTTTGGAATTCTAGAACTCCCAACATTCTATTTTGGCATTCTAGAACTCCCAACATTCTATTGTGGCATTCTAGAACTCCCAACATTCTATTTTGGCATTCTAGAACTCCCAACATTCTATTTTGGAATTCTACAACTACCAACATTCTATTTTGGCATTCTAGAACTCCCAACATTCTATTTTGGAATTCTGCAACACCAACATTCTATTTTGGATTTCTAGAACTCCCAACATTCTATTTTGGCATTCTAGAACTCCCAACATTCTATTTTGGAATTCTAGAACTCCCAACATTCTATTTTGGAATTCTAGAACTACCAACATTCTATTTTGGCATTCTAGAACTCCAAACATTCTATTTTGGAATTCTGCAACACCAACATTCTATTTTGGATTTCTAGAACTCCCAACATTCTATTTTGGCATTCTAGAACTTCCAACATTCTATTTTGGAATTCTAGAACTACCAACATTCTATTTTGGCATTCTAGAACTCCAAACATTCTATTTTGGAATTCTGCAACACCAACATTCTATTTTGGATTTCTAGAACTCCCAACATTCTATTTTGGCATTCTAGAACTCCCAACATTCTATTTTGGAATTCTAGAACTACCAACATTCTATTTTGGCATTCTAGAACTCCAAACATTCTATTTTGGAATTCTGCAACACCAACATTCTATTTTGGAATTCTAGAACTCCCAACATTCTATTTTGGCATTCTAGAACTCCCAACATTCTATTGTGGCATTCCAGAACTCCCAACATTCTATTTTGGCATTCTAGAACTCCCAACATTCTATTTTGGCATTCTAGAACTCCCAACATTCTATTTTGGCATTCTAGAACTCCCAACATTCTATTATGGCATTCTAGAACTCCCAACATTCTATTTTGGCATTCTAGAACTCCCAACATTCTATTTTGGCATTCTAGAACTCTTAACATTCTATTTTGGCATTCTAGAACTCCCAACATTCTATTTTGGCATTCTAGAACTACCAACATTCTATTTTGGCATTCTAGAACTCCCAGCATTCTATTTTGGAATTCTAGAACTCCCAACATTCTATTTTGGAATTCTGCAACACCAACATTCTATTTTGGCATTCTAGAACTACCAACATTCTATTTTGGCATTCTAGAACTCCCAACATTCTATTTTGGAATTCTAGAAATACCAACATTCTATTTTGGCATTCTAGAACTCCCAACATTCTATTTTGGAATTCTGCAACACCAACATTCTATTTTGGATTTCTAGAACTCCCAACATTCTATTTTGGCATTCTAGAACTCCCAACATTCTATTTTGGAATTCTGCAACACCAACATTCTATTTTGGCATTCTAGAACTCCCAACATTCTATTTTGGCATTCTAGAACTCCCAACATTCTATTTTGGAATTCTGCAACACCAACATTCTATTTTGGAATTCTGCAACACCAACATTCTATTTTGGCATTCTAGAACTCCAAACATTCTATTTTGGAATTCTGCAACACCAACATTCTATTTTGGAATTCTAGAACTCCCAACATTCTATTTTGGCATTCTAGAACTCCCAACATTCTATTGTGGCATTCTAGAACTCCCAACATTCTATTTTGGCATTCTAGAACTCCCAACATTCTATTTTGGAATTCTACAACTACCAACATTCTATTTTGGCATTCTAGAACTCCCAACATTCTATTTTGGAATTCTGCAACACCAACATTCTATTTTGGATTTCTAGAACTCCCAACATTCTATTTTGGTATTCTAGAACTCCCAACATTCTATTTTGGAATTCTAGAACTCCCAACATTCTATTTTGGAATTCTAGAACTACCAACATTCTATTTTGGCATTCTAGAACTCCAAACATTCTATTTTGGAATTCTGCAACACCAACATTCTATTTTGGATTTCTAGAACTCCCAACATTCTATTTTGGCATTCTAGAACTTCCAACATTCTATTTTGGAATTCTAGAACTACCAACATTCTATTTTGGCATTCTAGAACTCCAAACATTCTATTTTGGAATTCTGCAACACCAACATTCTATTTTGGATTTCTAGAACTCCCAACATTCTATTTTGGCATTCTAGAACTCCCAGCATTCTATTTTGGAATTCTAGAACTCCCAACATTCTATTTTGGAATTCTAGAACTCCCAACATTCTATTTTGGCATTCTAGAACTCCCAACATTCTATTCTTGAATTCTGCAACACCAACATTCTGTTTTGGAATTCTAGAAATACCAACATTCTATTTTGGCATTCTAGAACTCCCAACATTCTATTCTTGAATTCTGCAACACCAACATTCTATTTTGGAATTCTAGAAATACCAACATTCTATTTTGGCATTCTAGAACTCCCAACATTCTATTTTGGAATTCTGCAACACCAACATTCTATTTTGGATTTCTAGAACTCCCAACATTCTATTTTGGCATTCTAGAACTCCCAACATTCTATTTTGGAAGTCTGCAACACCAACATTCTATTTTGGCATTCTAGAACCCCCAACATTCTATTTTGGCATTCTAGAACTCCCAACATTCTATTTTGGAATTCTGCAACACCAACATTCTATTTTGGATTTCTAGAACTCCCAACATTCTATTTTGGCATTCTAGAACTCCCAACATTCTATTTTGGAATTCTAGAACTACCAACATTCTATTTTGGCATTCTAGAACTCCAAACATTCTATTTTGGAATTCTGCAACACCAACTTTCTATTTTGGAATTCTAGAACTCCCAACATTCTATTTTGGCATTCTAGAACTCCCAACATTCTATTGTGGCATTCCAGAACTCCCAACATTCTATTTTGGCATTCTAGAACTCCCAACATTCTATTTTGGCATTCTAGAACTCCCAACATTCTATTTTGGAATTCTACAACTACCAACATTCTATTTTGTCATTCTAGAACTCCCAACATTCTATTTTGGAATTCTGCAACACCAACATTCTATTTTGGATTTCTAGAACTCCCAACATTCTATTTTGGCATTCTAGAACTCCCAACATTCTATTTTGGAATTCTAGAACTCCCAACATTCTATTTTGGAATTCTAGAACTACCAACATTCTATTTTGGCATTCTAGAACTCCAAACATTCTATTTTGGAATTCTGCAACACCAACATTCTATTTTGGATTTCTAGAACTCCCAACATTCTATTTTGGCATTCTAGAACTTCCAACATTCTATTTTGGAATTCTAGAACTACCAACATTCTATTTTGGCATTCTAGAACTCCAAACATTCTATTTTGGAATTCTGCAACACCAACATTCTATTTTGGATTTCTAGAACTCCCAACATTCTATTTTGGCATTCTAGAACTCCCAACATTCTATTTTGGCATTCTAGAACTATTAACATTCTATTTTGGCATTCTAGAACTCCCAACATTCTATTTTGGCATTCTAGAACTACCAACATTCTATTTTGGCATTCTAGAACTCCCAGCATTCTATTTTGGAATTCTAGAACTCCCAACATTCTATTTTGGAATTCTGCAACACCAACATTCTATTTTGGCATTCTAGAACTCCCAACATTCTATTTTGGCATTCTAGAACTCCCAACATTCTATTTTGGAATTCTGCAACACCAACATTCTATTTTGGAATTCTGCAACACCAACATTCTATTTTGGCATTCTAGAACTCCAAACATTCTATTTTGGAATTCTGCAACACCAACATTCTATTTTGGAATTCTAGAACTCCCAACATTCTATTTTGGCATTCTAGAACTCCCAACATTCTATTGTGGCATTCTAGAACTCCCAACATTCTATTTTGGCATTCTAGAACTCCCAACATTCTATTTTGGAATTCTACAACTACCAACATTCTATTTTGGCATTCTAGAACTCCCAACATTCTATTTTGGAATTCTGCAACACCAACATTCTATTTTGGATTTCTAGAACTCCCAACATTCTATTTTGGCATTCTAGAACTTCCAACATTCTATTTTGGAATTCTAGAACTACCAACATTCTATTTTGGCATTCTAGAACTCCAAACATTCTATTTTGGAATTCTGCAACACCAACATTCTATTTTGGATTTCTAGAACTCCCAACATTCTATTTTGGCATTCTAGAACTCCCAGCATTCTATTTTGGAATTCTAGAACTCCCAACATTCTATTTTGGAATTCTAGAACTCCCAACATTCTATTTTGGCATTCTAGAACTCCCAACATTCTATTCTTGAATTCTGCAACACCAACATTCTGTTTTGGAATTCTAGAAATACCAACATTCTATTTTGGCATTCTAGAACTCCCAACATTCTATTCTTGAATTCTGCAACACCAACATTCTATTTTGGAATTCTAGAAATACCAACATTCTATTTTGGCATTCTAGAACTCCCAACATTCTATTTTGGAATTCTGCAACACCAACATTCTATTTTGGATTTCTAGAACTCCCAACATTCTATTTTGGCATTCTAGAACTCCCAACATTCTATTTTGGAATTCTGCAACACCAACATTCTATTTTGGCATTCTAGAACCCCCAACATTCTATTTTGGCATTCTAGAACTCCCAACATTCTATTTTGGAATTCTGCAACACCAACATTCTATTTTGGATTTCTAGAACTCCCAACATTCTATTTTGGCATTCTAGAACTCCCAACATTCTATTTTGGAATTCTAGAACTACCAACATTCTATTTTGGCATTCTAGAACTCCAAACATTCTATTTTGGAATTCTGCAACACCAACTTTCTATTTTGGAATTCTAGAACTCCCAACATTCTATTTTGGCATTCTAGAACTCCCAACATTCTATTGTGGCATTCCAGAACTCCCAACATTCTATTTTGGCATTCTAGAACTCCCAACATTCTATTTTGGCATTCTAGAACTCCCAACATTCTATTTTGGCATTCTAGAACTCCCAACATTCTATTATGGCATTCTAGAACTCCCAACATTCTATTTTGGCATTCTAGAACTCCCAACATTCTATTTTGGCATTCTAGAACTCTTAACATTCTATTTTGGCATTCTAGAACTCCCAACATTCTATTTTGGCATTCTAGAACTACCAACATTCTATTTTGGCATTCTAGAACTCCCAGCATTCTATTTTGGAATTCTAGAACTCCCAACATTCTATTTTGGAATTCTGCAACACCAACATTCTATTTTGGATTTCTAGAACTCCCAACATTCTATTTTGGCATTCTAGAACTCCCAACATTCTATTTTGGAATTCTAGAACTACCAACATTCTATTTTGGCATTCTAGAACTCCAAACATTCTATTTTGGAATTCTGCAACACCAACATTCTATTTTGGAATTCTAGAACTCCCAACATTCTATTTTGGCATTCTAGAACTCCCAACATTCTATTGTGGCATTCTAGAACTCCCAACATTCTATTTTGGCATTCTAGAACTCCCAACATTCTATTTTGGAATTCTACAACTACCAACATTCTATTTTGGCATTCTAGAACTCCCAACATTCTATTTTGGAATTCTGCAACACCAACATTCTATTTTGGATTTCTAGAACTCCCAACATTCTATTTTGGCATTCTAGAACTCCCAACATTCTATTTTGGAATTCTAGAACTCCCAACATTCTATTTTGGAATTCTAGAACTACCAACATTCTATTTTGGCATTCTAGAACTCCAAACATTCTATTTTGGAATTCTGCAACACCAACATTCTATTTTGGATTTCTAGAACTCCCAACATTCTATTTTGGCATTCTAGAACTTCCAACATTCTATTTTGGAATTCTAGAACTACCAACATTCTATTTTGGCATTCTAGAACTCCAAACATTCTATTTTGGAATTCTGCAACACCAACATTCTATTTTGGATTTCTAGAACTCCCAACATTCTATTTTGGCATTCTAGAACTCCCAACATTCTATTTTGGCATTCTAGAACTATTAACATTCTATTTTGGCATTCTAGAACTCCCAACATTCTATTTTGGCATTCTAGAACTACCAACATTCTATTTTGGCATTCTAGAACTCCCAGCATTCTATTTTGGAATTCTAGAACTCCCAACATTCTATTTTGGAATTCTGCAACACCAACATTCTATTTTGGCATTCTAGAACTACCAACATTCTATTTTGGCATTCTAGAACTCCCAACATTCTATTTTGGAATTCTAGAACTACCAACATTCTATTTTGGCATTCTAGAACTCCAAACATTCTATTTTGGAATTCTGCAACACCAACATTCTATTTTGGATTTCTAGAACTCCCAACATTCTATTTTGGCATTCTAGAACTGTCAGCATTCTATTTTGGAATTCTAGAACTCCCAACATTCTATTTTGGAATTCTAGAACTCCCAACATTCTATTTTGGAATTCTGCAACACCAACATTCTATTTTGGAATTCTAGAACTCCCAACATTCTATTTTGGCATTCTTGAACTCCCAACATTCTATTTTGGAATTCTAGAACTCCCAACATTCTATTTTGGAATTCTAGAACTCCCAACATTCTATTTTGGAATTCTGCAACACCAACATTCTATTTTGGAATTTTAGAACTCCCAACATTCTATTTTGGCATTCTAGAACTCCTAACATTCTATTTTGGAATTCTAGAACTACCGACATTCTATATTGGCATTCTAGAACTCCAAACATTCTATTTTGGAATTCTGCAACACCAACATTCTATTTTGGAATTCTAGAACTCCCAACATTCTATTTTGGCATTCTAGAACTCCCAACATTCTATTGTGGCATTCCAGAACTCCCAACATTCTATTTTGGCATTCTAGAACTCCCAACATTCTATTTTGGCATTCTAGAACTCCCAACATTATATTTTGGCATTCTAGAACTCCCAACATTCTATTATGGCATTCTAGAACTCCCAACATTCTATTTTGGCATTCTAGAACTCCCAACATTCTATTTTGGCATTCTAGAACTCTTAACATTCTATTTTGGCATTCTAGAACTCCCAACATTCTATTTTGGAATTCTAGAACTACCAACATTCTATTTTGGAATTCTAGAACTACCAACATTCTATTTTGGAATTCTAGAACTCCCAACATTCTATTTTGGCATTCTAGAACTCCCAACATTCTATTCTTGAATTCTGCAACACCAACATTCTGTTTTGGAATTCTAGAAATACCAACATTCTATTTTGGCATTCTAGAACTCCCAACATTCTATTCTTGAATTCTGCAACACCAACATTCTATTTTGGAATTCTAGAAATACCAACATTCTATTTTGGCATTCTAGAACTCCCAACATTCTATTTTGGAATTCTGCAACACCAACATTCTATTTTGGATTTCTAGAACTCCCAACATTCTATTTTGGCATTCTAGAACTCCCAACATTCTATTTTGGAATTCTGCAACACCAACATTCTATTTTGGCATTCTAGAACCCCCAACATTCTATTTTGGCATTCTAGAACTCCCAACATTCTATTTTGGAATTCTGCAACACCAACATTCTATTTTGGATTTCTAGAACTCCCAACATTCTATTTTGGCATTCTAGAACTCCCAACATTCTATTTTGGAATTCTAGAACTACCAACATTCTATTTTGGCATTCTAGAACTCCAAACATTCTATTTTGGAATTCTGCAACACCAACTTTCTATTTTGGAATTCTAGAACTCCCAACATTCTATTTTGGCATTCTAGAACTCCCAACATTCTATTGTGGCATTCCAGAACTCCCAACATTCTATTTTGGCATTCTAGAACTCCCAACATTCTATTTTGGCATTCTAGAACTCCCAACATTCTATTTTGGCATTCTAGAACTCCCAACATTCTATTATGGCATTCTAGAACTCCCAACATTCTATTTTGGCATTCTAGAACTCCCAACATTCTATTTTGGCATTCTAGAACTCTTAACATTCTATTTTGGCATTCTAGAACTCCCAACATTCTATTTTGGCATTCTAGAACTACCAACATTCTATTTTGGCATTCTAGAACTCCCAGCATTCTATTTTGGAATTCTAGAACTCCCAACATTCTATTTTGGAATTCTGCAACACCAACATTCTATTTTGGATTTCTAGAACTCCCAACATTCTATTTTGGCATTCTAGAACTCCCAACATTCTATTTTGGAATTCTAGAACTACCAACATTCTATTTTGGCATTCTAGAACTCCAAACATTCTATTTTGGAATTCTGCAACACCAACATTCTATTTTGGAATTCTAGAACTCCCAACATTCTATTTTGGCATTCTAGAACTCCCAACATTCTATTGTGGCATTCTAGAACTCCCAACATTCTATTTTGGCATTCTAGAACTCCCAACATTCTATTTTGGCATTCTAGAACTCCCAACATTCTATTTTGGAATTCTGCAACACCAACATTCTATTTTGGATTTCTAGAACTCCCAACATTCTATTTTGGAATTCTAGAACTACCAACATTCTATTTTGGCATTCTAGAACTCCAAACATTCTATTTTGGAATTCTGCAACACCAACATTCTATTTTGGAATTCTAGAACTCCCAACATTCTATTTTGGCATTCTAGAACTCCCAACATTCTATTTTGGCATTCTAGAACTCCCAACATTATATTTTGGCATTCTAGAACTCCCAACATTCTATTATGGCATTCTAGAACTCCCAACATTCTATTTTGGCATTCTAGAACTCCCAACATTCTATTTTGGCATTCTAGAACTCTTAACATTCTATTTTGGCATTCTAGAACTCCCAACATTCTATTTTGGAATTCTAGAACTACCAACATTCTATTTTGGAATTCTAGAACTACCAACATTCTATTTTGGAATTCTAGAACTACCAACATTCTATTTTGGCATTCTAGAACTCCCAACATTATATTTTGGCATTCTAGAACTACCAACATTCTATTTTGGCATTCTAGAACTCCCAACATTCTATTTTGGAATTCTAGAAATACCAACATTCTATTTTGGCATTCTAGAACTCCCAACATTCTATTTTGGAATTCTGCAACACCAACATTCTATTTTGGATTTCTAAAACTCCCAACATTCTATTTTGGCATTCTAGAACTCCCAGCATTCTATTTTGGAATTCTAGAACTCCCAACATTCTATTTTGGAATTCTGCAACACCAACATTCTATTTTGGATTTCTAGAACTCCCAACATTCTATTTTGGCATTCTAGAACTCCCAACATTCTATTTTGGAATTCTAGAACTACCAACATTCTATTTTGGCATTCTAGAACTCCAAACATTCTATTTTGGAATTCTGCAACACCAACATTCTATTTTGGAATTCTAGAACTCCCAACATTCTATTTTGGCATTCTAGAACTCCAAACATTCTATTGTGGCATTCTAGAACTCCCAACATTCTATTTTGGCATTCTAGAACTCCCAACATTCTATTTTGGAATTCTACAACTACCAACATTCTATTTTGGCATTCTAGAACTCCCAACATTCTATTTTGGAATTCTGCAACACCAACATTCTATTTTGGATTTCTAGAACTCCCAACATTCTATTTTGGCATTCTAGAACTCCCAACATTCTATTTTGGAATTCTAGAACTCCCAACATTCTATTTTGGAATTCTAGAACTACCAACATTCTATTTTGGCATTCTAGAACTCCAAACATTCTATTTTGGAATTCTGCAACACCAACATTCTATTTTGGATTTCTAGAACTCCCAACATTCTATTTTGGCATTCTAGAACTTCCAACATTCTATTTTGGAATTCTAGAACTACCAACATTCTATTTTGGCATTCTAGAACTCCAAACATTCTATTTTGGAATTCTGCAACACCAACATTCTATTTTGGATTTCTAGAACTCCCAACATTCTATTTTGGCATTCTAGAACTCCCAACATTCTATTTTGGCATTCTAGAACTATTAACATTCTATTTTGGCATTCTAGAACTCCCAACATTCTATTTTGGCATTCTAGAACTACCAACATTCTATTTTGGCATTCTAGAACTCCCAGCATTCTATTTTGGAATTCTAGAACTCCCAACATTCTATTTTGGAATTCTGCAACACCAACATTCTATTTTGGCATTCTAGAACTACCAACATTCTATTTTGGCATTCTAGAACTCCCAACATTCTATTTTGGAATTCTAGAACTACCAACATTCTATTTTGGCATTCTAGAACTCCAAACATTCTATTTTGGAATTCTGCAACACCAACATTCTATTTTGGATTTCTAGAACTCCCAACATTCTATTTTGGCATTCTAGAACTGTCAGCATTCTATTTTGGAATTCTAGAACTCCCAACATTCTATTTTGGAATTCTAGAACTCCCAACATTCTATTTTGGAATTCTGCAACACCAACATTCTATTTTGGAATTCTAGAACTCCCAACATTCTATTTTGGCATTCTTGAACTCCCAACATTCTATTTTGGAATTCTAGAACTCCCAACATTCTATTTTGGAATTCTAGAACTCCCAACATTCTATTTTGGAATTCTGCAACACCAACATTCTATTTTGGAATTTTAGAACTCCCAACATTCTATTTTGGCATTCTAGAACTCCTAACATTCTATTTTGGAATTCTAGAACTACCGACATTCTATATTGGCATTCTAGAACTCCAAACATTCTATTTTGGAATTCTGCAACACCAACATTCTATTTTGGAATTCTAGAACTCCCAACATTCTATTTTGGCATTCTAGAACTCCCAACATTCTATTGTGGCATTCCAGAACTCCCAACATTCTATTTTGGCATTCTAGAACTCCCAACATTCTATTTTGGCATTCTAGAACTCCCAACATTATATTTTGGCATTCTAGAACTCCCAACATTCTATTATGGCATTCTAGAACTCCCAACATTCTATTTTGGCATTCTAGAACTCCCAACATTCTATTTTGGCATTCTAGAACTCTTAACATTCTATTTTGGCATTCTAGAACTCCCAACATTCTATTTTGGAATTCTAGAACTACCAACATTCTATTTTGGAATTCTAGAACTACCAACATTCTATTTTGGAATTCTAGAACTACCAACATTCTATTTTGGCATTCTAGAACTCCCAACATTCTATTTTGGCATTCTAGAACTACCAACATTCTATTTTGGCATTCTAGAACTCCCAACATTCTATTTTGGAATTCTAGAAATACCAACATTCTATTTTGGCATTCTAGAACTCCCAACATTCTATTTTGGAATTCTGCAACACCAACATTCTATTTTGGATTTCTAGAACTCCCAACATTCTATTTTGGCATTCTAGAACTCCCAGCATTCTATTTTGGAATTCTAGAACTCCCAACATTCTATTTTGGAATTCTGCAACACCAACATTCTATTTTGGCATTCTAGAACTACCAACATTCTATTTTGGCATTCTAGAACTCCCAACATTCTATTTTGGAATTCTAGAAATACCAACATTCTATTTTGGCATTCTAGAACTCCCAACATTCTATTTTGGAATGCTGCAACACCAACATTCTATTTTGGATTTCTAGAACTCCCAACATTCTATTTTGGCATTCTAGAACTCCCAACATTCTATTTTGGAATTCTGCAACACCAACATTCTATTTTGGCATTCTAGAACTCCCAACATTCTATTTTGGCATTCTAGAACTCCCAACATTCTATTTTGGAATTCTGCAACACCAACATTCTATTTTGGATTTCTAGAACTCCCAACATTCTATTTTGGAATTCTAGAACTACCAACATTCTATTTTGGCATTCTAGAACTCCAAACATTCTATTTTGGAATTCTGCAACACCAACATTCTATTTTGGAATTCTAGAACTCCCAACATTCTATTTTGGCATTCTAGAACTCCCAACATTCTATTTTGGCATTCTAGAACTCCCAACATTATATTTTGGCATTCTAGAACTCCCAACATTCTATTATGGCATTCTAGAACTCCCAACATTCTATTTTGGCATTCTAGAACTCCCAACATTCTATTTTGGCATTCTAGAACTCTTAACATTCTATTTTGGCATTCTAGAACTCCCAACATTCTATTTTGGAATTCTAGAACTACCAACATTCTATTTTGGAATTCTAGAACTACCAACATTCTATTTTGGAATTCTAGAACTACCAACATTCTATTTTGGCATTCTAGAACTCCCAACATTATATTTTGGCATTCTAGAACTACCAACATTCTATTTTGGCATTCTAGAACTCCCAACATTCTATTTTGGAATTCTAGAAATACCAACATTCTATTTTGGCATTCTAGAACTCCCAACATTCTATTTTGGAATTCTGCAACACCAACATTCTATTTTGGATTTCTAAAACTCCCAACATTCTATTTTGGCATTCTAGAACTCCCAGCATTCTATTTTGGAATTCTAGAACTCCCAACATTCTATTTTGGAATTCTGCAACACCAACATTCTATTTTGGCATTCTAGAACTACCAACATTCTATTTTGGCATTCTAGAACTCCCAACATTCTATTTTGGAATTCTAGAAATACCAACATTCTATTTTGGCATTCTAGAACTCCCAACATTCTATTTTGGAATTCTGCAACACCAACATTCTATTTTGGATTTCTAGAACTCCCAACATTCTATTTTGGCATTCTAGAACTCCCAGCATTCTATTTTGGAATTCTAGAACTCCCAACATTCTATTTTGGAATTCTGCAACACCAACATTCTATTTTGGATTTCTAGAACTCCCAACATTCTATTTTGGCATTCTAGAACTCCCAACATTCTATTTTGGCATTCTAGAACTATTAACATTCTATTTTGGCATTCTAGAACTCCCAACATTCTATTTTGGCATTCTAGAACTACCAACATTCTATTTTGGCATTCTAGAACTCCCAGCATTCTATTTTGGAATTCTAGAACTCCCAACATTCTATTTTGGAATTCTGCAACACCAACATTCTATTTTGGCATTCTAGAACTACCAACATTCTATTTTGGCATTCTAGAACTCCCAACATTCTATTTTGGAATTCTAGAACTACCAACATTCTATTTTGGCATTCTAGAACTCCAAACATTCTATTTTGGAATTCTGCAACACCAACATTCTATTTTGGATTTCTAGAACTCCCAACATTCTATTTTGGCATTCTAGAACTGTCAGCATTCTATTTTGGAATTCTAGAACTCCCAACATTCTATTTTGGAATTCTAGAACTCCCAACATTCTATTTTGGAATTCTGCAACACCAACATTCTATTTTGGAATTCTAGAACTCCCAACATTCTATTTTGGCATTCTTGAACTCCCAACATTCTATTTTGGAATTCTAGAACTCCCAACATTCTATTTTGGAATTCTAGAACTCCCAACATTCTATTTTGGAATTCTGCAACACCAACATTCTATTTTGGAATTTTAGAACTCCCAACATTCTATTTTGGCATTCTAGAACTCCTAACATTCTATTTTGGAATTCTAGAACTACCGACATTCTATATTGGCATTCTAGAACTCCAAACATTCTATTTTGGAATTCTGCAACACCAACATTCTATTTTGGAATTCTAGAACTCCCAACATTCTATTTTGGCATTCTAGAACTCCCAACATTCTATTGTGGCATTCCAGAACTCCCAACATTCTATTTTGGCATTCTAGAACTCCCAACATTCTATTTTGGCATTCTAGAACTCCCAACATTATATTTTGGCATTCTAGAACTCCCAACATTCTATTATGGCATTCTAGAACTCCCAACATTCTATTTTGGCATTCTAGAACTCCCAACATTCTATTTTGGCATTCTAGAACTCTTAACATTCTATTTTGGCATTCTAGAACTCCCAACATTCTATTTTGGAATTCTAGAACTACCAACATTCTATTTTGGAATTCTAGAACTACCAACATTCTATTTTGGAATTCTAGAACTACCAACATTCTATTTTGGCATTCTAGAACTCCCAACATTCTATTTTGGCATTCTAGAACTACCAACATTCTATTTTGGCATTCTAGAACTCCCAACATTCTATTTTGGAATTCTAGAAATACCAACATTCTATTTTGGCATTCTAGAACTCCCAACATTCTATTTTGGAATTCTGCAACACCAACATTCTATTTTGGATTTCTAGAACTCCCAACATTCTATTTTGGCATTCTAGAACTCCCAGCATTCTATTTTGGAATTCTAGAACTCCCAACATTCTATTTTGGAATTCTGCAACACCAACATTCTATTTTGGCATTCTAGAACTACCAACATTCTATTTTGGCATTCTAGAACTCCCAACATTCTATTTTGGAATTCTAGAAATACCAACATTCTATTTTGGCATTCTAGAACTCCCAACATTCTATTTTGGAATGCTGCAACACCAACATTCTATTTTGGATTTCTAGAACTCCCAACATTCTATTTTGGCATTCTAGAACTCCCAACATTCTATTTTGGAATTCTGCAACACCAACATTCTATTTTGGCATTCTAGAACTCCCAACATTCTATTTTGGCATTCTAGAACTCCCAACATTCTATTTTGGAATTCTGCAACACCAACATTCTATTTTGGATTTCTAGAACTCCCAACATTCTATTTTGGAATTCTAGAACTACCAACATTCTATTTTGGCATTCTAGAACTCCAAACATTCTATTTTGGAATTCTGCAACACCAACATTCTATTTTGGAATTCTAGAACTCCCAACATTCTATTTTGGCATTCTAGAACTCCCAACATTCTATTTTGGCATTCTAGAACTCCCAACATTATATTTTGGCATTCTAGAACTCCCAACATTCTATTATGGCATTCTAGAACTCCCAACATTCTATTTTGGCATTCTAGAACTCCCAACATTCTATTTTGGCATTCTAGAACTCTTAACATTCTATTTTGGCATTCTAGAACTCCCAACATTCTATTTTGGAATTCTAGAACTACCAACATTCTATTTTGGAATTCTAGAACTACCAACATTCTATTTTGGAATTCTAGAACTACCAACATTCTATTTTGGCATTCTAGAACTCCCAACATTATATTTTGGCATTCTAGAACTACCAACATTCTATTTTGGCATTCTAGAACTCCCAACATTCTATTTTGGAATTCTAGAAATACCAACATTCTATTTTGGCATTCTAGAACTCCCAACATTCTATTTTGGAATTCTGCAACACCAACATTCTATTTTGGATTTCTAAAACTCCCAACATTCTATTTTGGCATTCTAGAACTCCCAGCATTCTATTTTGGAATTCTAGAACTCCCAACATTCTATTTTGGAATTCTGCAACACCAACATTCTATTTTGGCATTCTAGAACTACCAACATTCTATTTTGGCATTCTAGAACTCCCAACATTCTATTTTGGAATTCTAGAAATACCAACATTCTATTTTGGCATTCTAGAACTCCCAACATTCTATTTTGGAATTCTGCAACACCAACATTCTATTTTGGATTTCTAGAACTCCCAACATTCTATTTTGGCATTCTAGAACTCCCAGCATTCTATTTTGGAATTCTAGAACTCCCAACATTCTATTTTGGAATTCTGCAACACCAACATTCTATTTTGGCATTCTAGAACTACCAACATTCTATTTTGGCATTCTAGAACTCCCAACATTCTATTTTGGAATTCTAGAAATACCAACATTCTATTTTGGCATTCTAGAACTCCCAACATTCTATTTTGGAATTCTGCAACACCAACATTCTATTTTGGATTTCTAGAACTCCCAACATTCTATTTTGGCATTCTAGAACTCCCAACATTCTATTTTGGAATTCTGCAACACCAACATTCTATTTTGGCATTCTAGAACTCCCAACATTCTATTTTGGCATTCTAGAACTCCCAACATTCTATTTTGGAATTCTGCAACACCAACATTCTATTTTGGATTTCTAGAACTCCCAACATTCTATTTTGGCATTCTAGAACTCCCAACATTCTATTTTGGAATTCTAGAACTACCAACATTCTATTTTGGCATTCTAGAACTCCAAACATTCTATTTTGGAATTCTGCAACACCAACATTCTATTTTGGAATTCTAGAACTCCCAACATTCTATTTTGGCATTCTAGAACTCCCAACATTCTATTTTGGCATTCTTGAACTCCCAACATTCTATTTTGGAATTCTAGAACTCCCAACATTCTATTTTGGAATTCTAGAACTCCCAACATTCTATTTTGGAATTCTGCAACACCAACATTCTATTTTGGAATTCTAGAACTCCCAACATTCTATTTTGGCATTCTAGAACTCCCAACATTCTATTTTGGAATTCTAGAACTACCAACATTCTATTTTGGCATTCTAGAACTCCTAACATTCTATTTTGGAATTCTAGAACTACCGACATTCTATATTGGCATTCTAGAACTCCAAACATTCTATTTTGGAATTCTGCAACACCAACATTCTATTTTGGAATTCTAGAACTCCCAACATTCTATTTTGGCATTCTAGAACTCCCAACATTCTATTGTGGCATTCCAGAACTCCCAACATTCTATTTTGGCATTCTAGAACTCCCAACATTCTATTTTGGCATTCTAGAACTCCCAACATTATATTTTGGCATTCTAGAACTCCCAACATTCTATTATGGCATTCTAGAACTCCCAACATTCTATTTTGGCATTCTAGAACTCCCAACATTCTATTTTGGCATTCTAGAACTCTTAACATTCTATTTTGGCATTCTAGAACTCCCAACATTCTATTTTGGAATTCTAGAACTACCAACATTCTATTTTGGAATTCTAGAACTACCAACATTCTATTTTGGAATTCTAGAACTACCAACATTCTATTTTGGCATTCTAGAACTCCCAACATTATATTTTGGCATTCTAGAACTACCAACATTCTATTTTGGCATTCTAGAACTCCCAACATTCTATTTTGGAATTCTAGAAATACCAACATTCTATTTTGGCATTCTAGAACTCCCAACATTCTATTTTGGAATTCTGCAACACCAACATTCTATTTTGGATTTCTAGAACTCCCAACATTCTATTTTGGCATTCTAGAACTCCCAGCATTCTATTTTGGAATTCTAGAACTCCCAACATTCTATTTTGGAATTCTGCAACACCAACATTCTATTTTGGCATTCTAGAACTACCAACATTCTATTTTGGCATTCTAGAACTCCCAACATTCTATTTTGGAATTCTAGAAATACCAACATTCTATTTTGGCATTCTAGAACTCCCAACATTCTATTTTGGAATTCTGCAACACCAACATTCTATTTTGGATTTCTAGAACTCCCAACATTCTATTTTGGCATTCTAGAACTCCCAACATTCTATTTTGGAATTCTGCAACACCAACATTCTATTTTGGCATTCTAGAACTCCCAACATTCTATTTTGGCATTCTAGAACTCCCAACATTCTATTTTGGAATTCTGCAACACCAACATTCTATTTTGGATTTCTAGAACTCCCAACATTCTATTTTGGCATTCTAGAACTCCCAACATTCTATTTTGGAATTCTAGAACTACCAACATTCTATTTTGGCATTCTAGAACTCCAAACATTCTATTTTTGAATTCTGCAACACCAACATTCTATTTTGGAATTCTAGAACTCCCAACATTCTATTTTGGCATTCTAGAACTCCCAACATTCTATTGTGGCATTCTAGAACTCCCAACATTCTATTTTGGCATTCTAGAACTCCCAACATTCTATTTTGGAATTCTGCAACACCAACATTCTATTTTGGATTTCTAGAACTCCCAACATTCTATTTTGGCATTCTAGAACTCCCAACATTCTATTTTGGAATTCTAGAACTCCCAACATTCTATTTTGGAATTCTAGAACTACCAACATTCTATTTTGGCATTCTAGAACTCCAAACATTCTATTTTGGAATTCTGCAACACCAACATTCTATTTTGGATTTCTAGAACTCCCAACATTCTATTTTGGCATTCTAGAACTCCCAACATTCTATTTTGGAATTCTAGAACTACCAACATTCTATTTTGGTATTCTAGAACTCCAAACATTCTATTTTGGAATTCTGCAACACCAACATTCTATTTTGGATTTCTAGAACTCCCAACATTCTATTTTGGCATTCTAGAACTCCCAACATTCTATTTTGGCATTCTAGAACTCCCAACATTCTATTTTGGCATTCTAGAACTCTTAACATTCTATTTTGGCATTCTAGAACTCCCAACATTCTATTTTGGAATTCTAGAACTCCAAACATTCTATTTTGGAATTCTAGAACTCCCAACATTCTATTTTGGCATTCTTGAACTCCCAACATTCTGTTTTGGAATTCTAGAACTCCCAACATTCTATTTTGGAATTCTAGAACTAGCAACATTCTATTTTGGCATTCTAGAACTCCAAACATTCTATTTTGGAATTCTAGAACTCCAAACATTCTATTTTGGAATTCTAGAACTCCCAACATTCTATTTTGGCATTCTTGAACTCCCAACATTCTATTTTGGAATTCTAGAACTCCCAACATTCTATTTTGGAATTCTGCAACATCAGCATTCTACTTTGGAATTCTAGAACTCCCAACATTCTATTTTGGAATTCTAGAACTCCAAACATTCTATTTTGGAATTCTAGAACTCCCAACATTCTATTATGGCATTCTAGAACTCCCAACATTCTATTTTGGCATTCTAGAACTCCCAACATTCTATTTTGGAATTCTCGAACTACCAACATTCTTTTTTGGAATTCTAGAACTAGCAACATTCTATTTTGGCATTCTAGAACTCCCAACATTCTATTTTGGAATTCTAGAACTACCAACATTCTATTTTGGCATTCTAGAACTCCCAACATTCTATTTTGGAATTCTAGAAATACCAACATTCTATTTTGGAATTCTAGAACTCCCAACATTCTATTTTGGCATTCTTGAACTCCCAACATTCTATTTTGGAATTCTAGAACTCCCAACATTCTATTTTGGAATTCTGCAACATCAGCATTCTACTTTGGAATTCTAGAACTCCCAACATTCTATTTTGGAATTCTAGAACTCCAAACATTCTATTTTGGAATTCTAGAACTCCCAACATTCTATTATGGCATTCTAGAACTCCCAACATTCTATTTTGGCATTCTAGAACTCCCAACATTCTATTTTGGCATTCTAGAACTCTTAACATTCTATTTTGGCATTCTAGAACTCCCAACATTCTATTTTGGAATTCTAGAACTACCAACATTCTATTTTGGAATTCTAGAACTACCAACATTCTATTTTGGAATTCTAGAACTACCAACATTCTATTTTGGCATTCTAGAACTCCCAACATTATATTTTGGCATTCTAGAACTACCAACATTCTATTTTGGCATTCTAGAACTCCCAACATTCTATTTTGGAATTCTAGAAATACCAACATTCTATTTTGGCATTCTAGAACTCCCAACATTCTATTTTGGAATTCTGCAACACCAACATTCTATTTTGGATTTCTAGAACTCCCAACATTCTATTTTGGCATTCTAGAACTCCCAGCATTCTATTTTGGAATTCTAGAACTCCCAACATTCTATTTTGGAATTCTGCAACACCAACATTCTATTTTGGCATTCTAGAACTACCAACATTCTATTTTGGCATTCTAGAACTCCCAACATTCTATTTTGGAATTCTAGAAATACCAACATTCTATTTTGGCATTCTAGAACTCCCAACATTCTATTTTGGAATTCTGCAACACCAACATTCTATTTTGGATTTCTAGAACTCCCAACATTCTATTTTGGCATTCTAGAACTCCCAACATTCTATTTTGGAATTCTGCAACACCAACATTCTATTTTGGCATTCTAGAACTCCCAACATTCTATTTTGGCATTCTAGAACTCCCAACATTCTATTTTGGAATTCTGCAACACCAACATTCTATTTTGGATTTCTAGAACTCCCAACATTCTATTTTGGCATTCTAGAACTCCCAACATTCTATTTTGGAATTCTAGAACTACCAACATTCTATTTTGGCATTCTAGAACTCCAAACATTCTATTTTTGAATTCTGCAACACCAACATTCTATTTTGGAATTCTAGAACTCCCAACATTCTATTTTGGCATTCTAGAACTCCCAACATTCTATTGTGGCATTCTAGAACTCCCAACATTCTATTTTGGCATTCTAGAACTCCCAACATTCTATTTTGGAATTCTGCAACACCAACATTCTATTTTGGATTTCTAGAACTCCCAACATTCTATTTTGGCATTCTAGAACTCCCAACATTCTATTTTGGAATTCTAGAACTCCCAACATTCTATTTTGGAATTCTAGAACTACCAACATTCTATTTTGGCATTCTAGAACTCCAAACATTCTATTTTGGAATTCTGCAACACCAACATTCTATTTTGGATTTCTAGAACTCCCAACATTCTATTTTGGCATTCTAGAACTCCCAACATTCTATTTTGGAATTCTAGAACTACCAACATTCTATTTTGGCATTCTAGAACTCCAAACATTCTATTTTGGAATTCTGCAACACCAACATTCTATTTTGGATTTCTAGAACTCCCAACATTCTATTTTGGCATTCTAGAACTCCCAGCATTCTATTTTGGAATTCTAGAACTCCCAACATTCTATTTTGGAATTCTAGAACTCCCAACACTCTATTTTGGCATTCTAGAACTCCCAACATTCTATTCTTGAATTCTGCAACACCAACATTCTGTTTTGGAATTCTAGAACTCCCAACATTCTATTTTGGCATTCTAGAACTCCCAACATTATATTTTGGAATTCTAGAACTACCAACATTCTATTTTGGCATTCTAGAACTCCCAACATTCTATTTTGGCATTCTAGAACTCCCAACATTCTATTTTGGCATTCTAGAACTCTTAACATTCTATTTTGGCATTCTAGAACTCCCAACATTCTATTTTGGAATTCTAGAACTCCAAACATTCTATTTTGGAATTCTAGAACTCCCAACATTCTATTTTGGCATTCTTGAACTCCCAACATTCTGTTTTGGAATTCTAGAACTCCCAACATTCTATTTTGGAATTCTAGAACTAGCAACATTCTATTTTGGCATTCTAGAACTCCAAACATTCTATTTTGGAATTCTAGAACTCCAAACATTCTATTTTGGAATTCTAGAACTCCCAACATTCTATTTTGGCATTCTTGAACTCCCAACATTCTATTTTGGAATTCTAGAACTCCCAACATTCTATTTTGGAATTCTGCAACATCAGCATTCTACTTTGGAATTCTAGAACTCCCAACATTCTATTTTGGAATTCTAGAACTCCAAACATTCTATTTTGGAATTCTAGAACTCCCAACATTCTATTATGGCATTCTAGAACTCCCAACATTCTATTTTGGCATTCTAGAACTCCCAACATTCTATTTTGGAATTCTCGAACTACCAACATTCTTTTTTGGAATTCTAGAACTAGCAACATTCTATTTTGGCATTCTAGAACTCCCAACATTCTATTTTGGCATTCTAGAACTCCAAACATTCTATTTTGGAATTCTAGAACTCCAAACATTCTATTTTGGAATTCTAGAACTCCCAACATTCTATTTTGGCATTCTTGAACTCCCAACATTCTATTTTGGAATTCTAGAACTCCCAACATTCTATTTTGGTATTCTAGAACTAGCAACATTCTATTTTGGCATTCTAGAATTTCAAACATTCTATTTTGGAATTCTAGAACTCCAAACATTCTATTTTGGAATTCTAGAACTCCCAACATTCTATTTTGGCATTCTTGAACTCCCAACATTCTATTTTGGAATTCTAGAACTCCCAACATTCTATTTTGGCATTCTAGAACTCCCAACATTCTATTTTGGAATTCTAGAACTACCAACATTCTATTTTGGCATTCTAGAACTCCCAACATTCTATTTTGGAATTCTAGAAATACCAACATTCTATTTTGGAATTCTAGAACTCCCAACATTCTATTTTGGCATTCTTGAACTCCCAACATTCTATTTTGGAATTCTAGAACTCCCAACATTCTATTTTGGAATTCTGCAACATCAGCATTCTACTTTGGAATTCTAGAACTCCCAACATTCTATTTTGGAATTCTAGAACTCCAAACATTCTGTTTTGGAATTCTAGAAATACCAACATTCTATTTTGGCATTCTAGAACTCCCAACATTCTATTCTTGAATTCTGCAACACCAACATTCTATTTTGGAATTCTAGAAATACCAACATTCTATTTTGGCATTCTAGAACTCCCAACATTCTATTTTGGAATTCTGCAACACCAACATTCTATTTTGGATTTCTAGAACTCCCAACATTCTATTTTGGCATTCTAGAACTCCCAACATTCTATTTTGGAATTCTGCAACACCAACATTCTATTTTGGCATTCTAGAACCCCCAACATTCTATTTTGGCATTCTAGAACTCCCAACATTCTATTTTGGAATTCTGCAACACCAACATTCTATTTTGGATTTCTAGAACTCCCAACATTCTATTTTGGCATTCTAGAACTCCCAACATTCTATTTTGGAATTCTAGAACTACCAACATTCTATTTTGGCATTCTAGAACTCCAAACATTCTATTTTGGAATTCTGCAACACCAACTTTCTATTTTGGAATTCTAGAACTCCCAACATTCTATTTTGGCATTCTAGAACTCCCAACATTCTATTGTGGCATTCCAGAACTCCCAACATTCTATTTTGGCATTCTAGAACTCCCAACATTCTATTTTGGCATTCTAGAACTCCCAACATTCTATTTTGGCATTCTAGAACTCCCAACATTCTATTATGGCATTCTAGAACTCCCAACATTCTATTTTGGCATTCTAGAACTCCCAACATTCTATTTTGGCATTCTAGAACTCTTAACATTCTATTTTGGCATTCTAGAACTCCCAACATTCTATTTTGGCATTCTAGAACTACCAACATTCTATTTTGGCATTCTAGAACTCCCAGCATTCTATTTTGGAATTCTAGAACTCCCAACATTCTATTTTGGAATTCTGCAACACCAACATTCTATTTTGGATTTCTAGAACTCCCAACATTCTATTTTGGCATTCTAGAACTCCCAACATTCTATTTTGGAATTCTAGAACTACCAACATTCTATTTTGGCATTCTAGAACTCCAAACATTCTATTTTGGAATTCTGCAACACCAACATTCTATTTTGGAATTCTAGAACTCCCAACATTCTATTTTGGCATTCTAGAACTCCCAACATTCTATTGTGGCATTCTAGAACTCCCAACATTCTATTTTGGCATTCTAGAACTCCCAACATTCTATTTTGGAATTCTACAACTACCAACATTCTATTTTGGCATTCTAGAACTCCCAACATTCTATTTTGGAATTCTGCAACACCAACATTCTATTTTGGATTTCTAGAACTCCCAACATTCTATTTTGGCATTCTAGAACTCCCAACATTCTATTTTGGAATTCTAGAACTCCCAACATTCTATTTTGGAATTCTAGAACTACCAACATTCTATTTTGGCATTCTAGAACTCCAAACATTCTATTTTGGAATTCTGCAACACCAACATTCTATTTTGGATTTCTAGAACTCCCAACATTCTATTTTGGCATTCTAGAACTTCCAACATTCTATTTTGGAATTCTAGAACTACCAACATTCTATTTTGGCATTCTAGAACTCCAAACATTCTATTTTGGAATTCTGCAACACCAACATTCTATTTTGGATTTCTAGAACTCCCAACATTCTATTTTGGCATTCTAGAACTCCCAACATTCTATTTTGGCATTCTAGAACTATTAACATTCTATTTTGGCATTCTAGAACTCCCAACATTCTATTTTGGCATTCTAGAACTACCAACATTCTATTTTGGCATTCTAGAACTCCCAGCATTCTATTTTGGAATTCTAGAACTCCCAACATTCTATTTTGGAATTCTGCAACACCAACATTCTATTTTGGCATTCTAGAACTACCAACATTCTATTTTGGCATTCTAGAACTCCCAACATTCTATTTTGGAATTCTAGAACTACCAACATTCTATTTTGGCATTCTAGAACTCCAAACATTCTATTTTGGAATTCTGCAACACCAACATTCTATTTTGGATTTCTAGAACTCCCAACATTCTATTTTGGCATTCTAGAACTGTCAGCATTCTATTTTGGAATTCTAGAACTCCCAACATTCTATTTTGGAATTCTAGAACTCCCAACATTCTATTTTGGAATTCTGCAACACCAACATTCTATTTTGGAATTCTAGAACTCCCAACATTCTATTTTGGCATTCTTGAACTCCCAACATTCTATTTTGGAATTCTAGAACTCCCAACATTCTATTTTGGAATTCTAGAACTCCCAACATTCTATTTTGGAATTCTGCAACACCAACATTCTATTTTGGAATTTTAGAACTCCCAACATTCTATTTTGGCATTCTAGAACTCCTAACATTCTATTTTGGAATTCTAGAACTACCGACATTCTATATTGGCATTCTAGAACTCCAAACATTCTATTTTGGAATTCTGCAACACCAACATTCTATTTTGGAATTCTAGAACTCCCAACATTCTATTTTGGCATTCTAGAACTCCCAACATTCTATTGTGGCATTCCAGAACTCCCAACATTCTATTTTGGCATTCTAGAACTCCCAACATTCTATTTTGGCATTCTAGAACTCCCAACATTATATTTTGGCATTCTAGAACTCCCAACATTCTATTATGGCATTCTAGAACTCCCAACATTCTATTGGCATTCTATAACTCCCAACATTCTATTTTGGCATTCTAGAACTCTTAACATTCTATTTTGGCATTCTAGAACTCCCAACATTCTATTTTGGAATTCTAGAACTACCAACATTCTATTTTGGAATTCTAGAACTACCAACATTCTATTTTGGAATTCTAGAACTACCAACATTCTATTTTGGCATTCTAGAACTCCCAACATTCTATTTTGGCATTCTAGAACTACCAACATTCTATTTTGGCATTCTAGAACTCCCAACATTCTATTTTGGAATTCTAGAAATACCAACATTCTATTTTGGCATTCTAGAACTCCCAACATTCTATTTTGGAATTCTGCAACACCAACATTCTATTTTGGATTTCTAGAACTCCCAACATTCTATTTTGGCATTCTAGAACTCCCAGCATTCTATTTTGGAATTCTAGAACTCCCAACATTCTATTTTGGAATTCTGCAACACCAACATTCTATTTTGGCATTCTAGAACTACCAACATTCTATTTTGGCATTCTAGAACTCCCAACATTCTATTTTGGAATTCTAGAAATACCAACATTCTATTTTGGCATTCTAGAACTCCCAACATTCTATTTTGGAATGCTGCAACACCAACATTCTATTTTGGATTTCTAGAACTCCCAACATTCTATTTTGGCATTCTAGAACTCCCAACATTCTATTTTGGAATTCTGCAACACCAACATTCTATTTTGGCATTCTAGAACTCCCAACATTCTATTTTGGCATTCTAGAACTCCCAACATTCTATTTTGGAATTATGCAACACCAACATTCTATTTTGGATTTCTAGAACTCCCAACATTCTATTTTGGAATTCTAGAACTACCAACATTCTATTTTGGCATTCTAGAACTCCAAACATTCTATTTTGGAATTCTGCAACACCAACATTCTATTTTGGAATTCTAGAACTCCCAACATTCTATTTTGGCATTCTAGAACTCCCAACATTCTATTTTGGCATTCTAGAACTCCCAACATTATATTTTGGCATTCTAGAACTCCCAACATTCTATTATGGCATTCTAGAACTCCCAACATTCTATTTTGGCATTCTAGAACTCCCAACATTCTATTTTGGCATTCTAGAACTCTTAACATTCTATTTTGGCATTCTAGAACTCCCAACATTCTATTTTGGAATTCTAGAACTACCAACATTCTATTTTGGAATTCTAGAACTACCAACATTCTATTTTGGAATTCTAGAACTACCAACATTCTATTTTGGCATTCTAGAACTCCCAACATTATATTTTGGCATTCTAGAACTACCAACATTCTATTTTGGCATTCTAGAACTCCCAACATTCTATTTTGGAATTCTAGAAATACCAACATTCTATTTTGGCATTCTAGAACTCCCAACATTCTATTTTGGAATTCTGCAACACCAACATTCTATTTTAGATTTCTAAAACTCCCAACATTCTATTTTGGCATTCTAGAACTCCCAGCATTCTATTTTGGAATTCTAGAACTCCCAACATTCTATTTTGGAATTCTGCAACACCAACATTCTATTTTGGCATTCTAGAACTACCAACATTCTATTTTGGCATTCTAGAACTCCCAACATTCTATTTTGGAATTCTAGAAATACCAACATTCTATTTTGGCATTCTAGAACTCCCAACATTCTATTTTGGAATTCTGCAACACCAACATTCTATTTTGGATTTCTAGAACTCCCAACATTCTATTTTGGCATTCTAGAACTCCCAGCATTCTATTTTGGAATTCTAGAACTCCCAACATTCTATTTTGGAATTCTGCAACACCAACATTCTATTTTGGCATTCTAGAACTACCAACATTCTATTTTGGCATTCTAGAACTCCCAACATTCTATTTTGGAATTCTAGAAATACCAACATTCTATTTTGGCATTCTAGAACTCCCAACATTCTATTTTGGAATTCTGCAACACCAACATTCTATTTTGGATTTCTAGAACTCCCAACATTCTATTTTGGCATTCTAGAACTCCCAACATTCTATTTTGGAATTCTGCAACACCAACATTCTATTTTGGCATTCTAGAACTCCCAACATTCTATTTTGGCATTCTAGAACTCCCAACATTCTATTTTGGAATTCTGCAACACCAACATTCTATTTTGGATTTCTAGAACTCCCAACATTCTATTTTGGCATTCTAGAACTCCCAACATTCTATTTTGGAATTCTAGAACTACCAACATTCTATTTTGGCATTCTAGAACTCCAAACATTCTATTTTGGAATTCTGCAACACCAACATTCTATTTTGGAATTCTAGAACTCCCAACATTCTATTTTGGCATTCTAGAACTCCCAACATTCTATTTTGGCATTCTTGAACTCCCAACATTCTATTTTGGAATTCTAGAACTCCCAACATTCTATTTTGGAATTCTAGAACTCCCAACATTCTATTTTGGAATTCTGCAACACCAACATTCTATTTTGGAATTCTAGAACTCCCAACATTCTATTTTGGCATTCTAGAACTCCCAACATTCTATTTTGGAATTCTAGAACTACCAACATTCTATTTTGGCATTCTAGAACTCCTAACATTCTATTTTGGAATTCTAGAACTACCGACATTCTATATTGGCATTCTAGAACTCCAAACATTCTATTTTGGAATTCTGCAACACCAACATTCTATTTTGGAATTCTAGAACTCCCAACATTCTATTTTGGCATTCTAGAACTCCCAACATTCTATTGTGGCATTCCAGAACTCCCAACATTCTATTTTGGCATTCTAGAACTCCCAACATTCTATTTTGGCATTCTAGAACTCCCAACATTATATTTTGGCATTCTAGAACTCCCAACATTCTATTATGGCATTCTAGAACTCCCAACATTCTATTTTGGCATTCTAGAACTCCCAACATTCTATTTTGGCATTCTAGAACTCTTAACATTCTATTTTGGCATTCTAGAACTCCCAACATTCTATTTTGGAATTCTAGAACTACCAACATTCTATTTTGGAATTCTAGAACTACCAACATTCTATTTTGGAATTCTAGAACTACCAACATTCTATTTTGGCATTCTAGAACTCCCAACATTATATTTTGGCATTCTAGAACTACCAACATTCTATTTTGGCATTCTAGAACTCCCAACATTCTATTTTGGAATTCTAGAAATACCAACATTCTATTTTGGCATTCTAGAACTCCCAACATTCTATTTTGAATTCTGCAACACCAACATTCTATTTTGGATTTCTAGAACTCCCAACATTCTATTTTGGCATTCTAGAACTCCCAGCATTCTATTTTGGAATTCTAGAACTCCCAACATTCTATTTTGGAATTCTGCAACACCAACATTCTATTTTGGCATTCTAGAACTACCAACATTCTATTTTGGCATTCTAGAACTCCCAACATTCTATTTTGGAATTCTAGAAATACCAACATTCTATTTTGGCATTCTAGAACTCCCAACATTCTATTTTGGAATTCTGCAACACCAACATTCTATTTTGGATTTCTAGAACTCCCAACATTCTATTTTGGCATTCTAGAACTCCCAACATTCTATTTTGGAATTCTGCAACACCAACATTCTATTTTGGCATTCTAGAACTCCCAACATTCTATTTTGGCATTCTAGAACTCCCAACATTCTATTTTGGAATTCTGCAACACCAACATTCTATTTTGGATTTCTAGAACTCCCAACATTCTATTTTGGCATTCTAGAACTCCCAACATTCTATTTTGGAATTCTAGAACTACCAACATTCTATTTTGGCATTCTAGAACTCCAAACATTCTATTTTTGAATTCTGCAACACCAACATTCTATTTTGGAATTCTAGAACTCCCAACATTCTATTTTGGCATTCTAGAACTCCCAACATTCTATTGTGGCATTCTAGAACTCCCAACATTCTATTTTGGCATTCTAGAACTCCCAACATTCTATTTTGGAATTCTGCAACACCAACATTCTATTTTGGATTTCTAGAACTCCCAACATTCTATTTTGGCATTCTAGAACTCCCAACATTCTATTTTGGAATTCTAGAACTCCCAACATTCTATTTTGGAATTCTAGAACTACCAACATTCTATTTTGGCATTCTAGAACTCCAAACATTCTATTTTGGAATTCTGCAACACCAACATTCTATTTTGGATTTCTAGAACTCCCAACATTCTATTTTGGCATTCTAGAACTCCCAACATTCTATTTTGGAATTCTAGAACTACCAACATTCTATTTTGGCATTCTAGAACTCCAAACATTCTATTTTGGAATTCTGCAACACCAACATTCTATTTTGGATTTCTAGAACTCCCAACATTCTATTTTGGCATTCTAGAACTCCCAGCATTCTATTTTGGAATTCTAGAACTCCCAACATTCTATTTTGGAATTCTAGAACTCCCAACACTCTATTTTGGCATTCTAGAACTCCCAACATTCTATTCTTGAATTCTGCAACACCAACATTCTGTTTTGGAATTCTAGAACTCCCAACATTCTATTTTGGCATTCTAGAACTCCCAACATTATATTTTGGAATTCTAGAACTACCAACATTCTATTTTGGCATTCTAGAACTCCCAACATTCTATTTTGGCATTCTAGAACTCCCAACATTCTATTTTGGCATTCTAGAACTCTTAACATTCTATTTTGGCATTCTAGAACTCCCAACATTCTATTTTGGAATTCTAGAACTCCAAACATTCTATTTTGGAATTCTAGAACTCCCAACATTCTATTTTGGCATTCTTGAACTCCCAACATTCTGTTTTGGAATTCTAGAACTCCCAACATTCTATTTTGGAATTCTAGAACTAGCAACATTCTATTTTGGCATTCTAGAACTCCAAACATTCTATTTTGGAATTCTAGAACTCCAAACATTCTATTTTGGAATTCTAGAACTCCCAACATTCTATTTTGGCATTCTTGAACTCCCAACATTCTATTTTGGAATTCTAGAACTCCCAACATTCTATTTTGGAATTCTGCAACATCAGCATTCTACTTTGGAATTCTAGAACTCCCAACATTCTATTTTGGAATTCTAGAACTCCAAACATTCTATTTTGGAATTCTAGAACTCCCAACATTCTATTATGGCATTCTAGAACTCCCAACATTCTATTTTGGCATTCTAGAACTCCCAACATTCTATTTTGGAATTCTCGAACTACCAACATTCTTTTTTGGAATTCTAGAACTAGCAACATTCTATTTTGGCATTCTAGAACTCCCAACATTCTATTTTGGCATTCTAGAACTCCAAACATTCTATTTTGGAATTCTAGAACTCCAAACATTCTATTTTGGAATTCTAGAACTCCCAACATTCTATTTTGGCATTCTTGAACTCCCAACATTCTATTTTGGAATTCTAGAACTCCCAACATTCTATTTTGGTATTCTAGAACTAGCAACATTCTATTTTGGCATTCTAGAATTTCAAACATTCTATTTTGGAATTCTAGAACTCCAAACATTCTATTTTGGAATTCTAGAACTCCCAACATTCTATTTTGGCATTCTTGAACTCCCAACATTCTATTTTGGAATTCTAGAACTCCCAACATTCTATTTTGGCATTCTAGAACTCCCAACATTCTATTTTGGAATTCTAGAACTACCAACATTCTATTTTGGCATTCTAGAACTCCCAACATTCTATTTTGGAATTCTAGAAATACCAACATTCTATTTTGGAATTCTAGAACTCCCAACATTCTATTTTGGCATTCTTGAACTCCCAACATTCTATTTTGGAATTCTAGAACTCCCAACATTCTATTTTGGAATTCTGCAACATCAGCATTCTACTTTGGAATTCTAGAACTCCCAACATTCTATTTTGGAATTCTAGAACTCCAAACATTCTATTTTGGAATTCTAGAACTCCCAACATTCTATTATGGCATTCTAGAACTCCCAACATTCTATTTTGGCATTCTAGAACTCCCAACATTCTATTTTGGCATTCTAGAACTCTTAACATTCTATTTTGGCATTCTAGAACTCCCAACATTCTATTTTGGAATTCTAGAACTACCAACATTCTATTTTGGAATTCTAGAACTACCAACATTCTATTTTGGAATTCTAGAACTACCAACATTCTATTTTGGCATTCTAGAACTCCCAACATTATATTTTGGCATTCTAGAACTACCAACATTCTATTTTGGCATTCTAGAACTCCCAACATTCTATTTTGGAATTCTAGAAATACCAACATTCTATTTTGGCATTCTAGAACTCCCAACATTCTATTTTGGAATTCTGCAACACCAACATTCTATTTTGGATTTCTAGAACTCCCAACATTCTATTTTGGCATTCTAGAACTCCCAGCATTCTATTTTGGAATTCTAGAACTCCCAACATTCTATTTTGGAATTCTGCAACACCAACATTCTATTTTGGCATTCTAGAACTACCAACATTCTATTTTGGCATTCTAGAACTCCCAACATTCTATTTTGGAATTCTAGAAATACCAACATTCTATTTTGGCATTCTAGAACTCCCAACATTCTATTTTGGAATTCTGCAACACCAACATTCTATTTTGGATTTCTAGAACTCCCAACATTCTATTTTGGCATTCTAGAACTCCCAACATTCTATTTTGGAATTCTGCAACACCAACATTCTATTTTGGCATTCTAGAACTCCCAACATTCTATTTTGGCATTCTAGAACTCCCAACATTCTATTTTGGAATTCTGCAACACCAACATTCTATTTTGGATTTCTAGAACTCCCAACATTCTATTTTGGCATTCTAGAACTCCCAACATTCTATTTTGGAATTCTAGAACTACCAACATTCTATTTTGGCATTCTAGAACTCCAAACATTCTATTTTTGAATTCTGCAACACCAACATTCTATTTTGGAATTCTAGAACTCCCAACATTCTATTTTGGCATTCTAGAACTCCCAACATTCTATTGTGGCATTCTAGAACTCCCAACATTCTATTTTGGCATTCTAGAACTCCCAACATTCTATTTTGGAATTCTGCAACACCAACATTCTATTTTGGATTTCTAGAACTCCCAACATTCTATTTTGGCATTCTAGAACTCCCAACATTCTATTTTGGAATTCTAGAACTCCCAACATTCTATTTTGGAATTCTAGAACTACCAACATTCTATTTTGGCATTCTAGAACTCCAAACATTCTATTTTGGAATTCTGCAACACCAACATTCTATTTTGGATTTCTAGAACTCCCAACATTCTATTTTGGCATTCTAGAACTCCCAACATTCTATTTTGGAATTCTAGAACTACCAACATTCTATTTTGGCATTCTAGAACTCCAAACATTCTATTTTGGAATTCTGCAACACCAACATTCTATTTTGGATTTCTAGAACTCCCAACATTCTATTTTGGCATTCTAGAACTCCCAGCATTCTATTTTGGAATTCTAGAACTCCCAACATTCTATTTTGGAATTCTAGAACTCCCAACACTCTATTTTGGCATTCTAGAACTCCCAACATTCTATTCTTGAATTCTGCAACACCAACATTCTGTTTTGGAATTCTAGAACTCCCAACATTCTATTTTGGCATTCTAGAACTCCCAACATTATATTTTGGAATTCTAGAACTACCAACATTCTATTTTGGCATTCTAGAACTCCCAACATTCTATTTTGGCATTCTAGAACTCCCAACATTCTATTTTGGCATTCTAGAACTCTTAACATTCTATTTTGGCATTCTAGAACTCCCAACATTCTATTTTGGAATTCTAGAACTCCAAACATTCTATTTTGGAATTCTAGAACTCCCAACATTCTATTTTGGCATTCTTGAACTCCCAACATTCTGTTTTGGAATTCTAGAACTCCCAACATTCTATTTTGGAATTCTAGAACTAGCAACATTCTATTTTGGCATTCTAGAACTCCAAACATTCTATTTTGGAATTCTAGAACTCCAAACATTCTATTTTGGAATTCTAGAACTCCCAACATTCTATTTTGGCATTCTTGAACTCCCAACATTCTATTTTGGAATTCTAGAACTCCCAACATTCTATTTTGGAATTCTGCAACATCAGCATTCTACTTTGGAATTCTAGAACTCCCAACATTCTATTTTGGAATTCTAGAACTCCAAACATTCTATTTTGGAATTCTAGAACTCCCAACATTCTATTATGGCATTCTAGAACTCCCAACATTCTATTTTGGCATTCTAGAACTCCCAACATTCTATTTTGGAATTCTCGAACTACCAACATTCTTTTTTGGAATTCTAGAACTAGCAACATTCTATTTTGGCATTCTAGAACTCCCAACATTCTATTTTGGCATTCTAGAACTCCAAACATTCTATTTTGGAATTCTAGAACTCCAAACATTCTATTTTGGAATTCTAGAACTCCCAACATTCTATTTTGGCATTCTTGAACTCCCAACATTCTATTTTGGAATTCTAGAACTCCCAACATTCTATTTTGGTATTCTAGAACTAGCAACATTCTATTTTGGCATTCTAGAATTTCAAACATTCTATTTTGGAATTCTAGAACTCCAAACATTCTATTTTGGAATTCTAGAACTCCCAACATTCTATTTTGGAATTCTAGAACTCCAAACATTCTATTTTGGAATTCTAGAACTCCCAACATTCTATTATGGCATTCTAGAACTCCCAACATTCTATTTTGGCATTCTAGAACTCCCAACATTCTATTTTGGAATTCTCGAACTACCAACATTCTTTTTTGGAATTCTAGAACTAGCAACATTCTATTTTGGCATTCTAGAACTCCCAACATTCTATTTTGGCATTCTAGAACTCCAAACATTCTATTTTGGAATTCTAGAACTCCAAACATTCTATTTTGGAATTCTAGAACTCCCAACATTCTATTTTGGCATTCTTGAACTCCCAACATTCTATTTTGGAATTCTAGAACTCCCAACATTCTATTTTGGTATTCTAGAACTAGCAACATTCTATTTTGGCATTCTAGAATTTCAAACATTCTATTTTGGAATTCTAGAACTCCAAACATTCTATTTTGGAATTCTAGAACTCCCAACATTCTATTTTGGCATTCTTGAACTCCCAACATTCTATTTTGGAATTCTAGAACTCCCAACATTCTATTTTGGCATTCTAGAACTCCCAACATTCTATTTTGGAATTCTAGAACTACCAACATTCTATTTTGGCATTCTAGAACTCCCAACATTCTATTTTGGAATTCTAGAAATACCAACATTCTATTTTGGCATTCTAGAACTCCCAACATTCTATTTTGGAATTCTAGAAATACCAACATTCTATTTTGGCATTCTAGAACTCCCAACATTCTATTCTTGAATTCTGCAACACCAACATTCTGTTTTGGAATTCTAGAACTCCCAACATTCTATTTTGGCATTCTAGAACTCCCAACATTATATTTTGGAATTCTAGAACTACCAACATTCTATTTTGGCATTCTAGAACTCCCAACATTCTATTTTGGCATTCTAGAACTCCCAACATTCTATTTTGGCATTCTAGAACTCTTAACATTCTATTTTGGCATTCTAGAACTCCCAACATTCTATTTTGGAATTCTAGAACTCCAAACATTCTATTTTGGAATTCTAGAACTCCCAACATTCTATTTTGGCATTCTTGAACTCCCAACATTCTGTTTTGGAATTCTAGAACTCCCAACATTCTATTTTGGAATTCTAGAACTAGCAACATTCTATTTTGGCATTCTAGAACTCCAAACATTCTATTTTGGAATTCTAGAACTCCAAACATTCTATTTTGGAATTCTAGAACTCCCAACATTCTATTTTGGCATTCTTGAACTCCCAACATTCTATTTTGGAATTCTAGAACTCCCAACATTCTATTTTGGAATTCTGCAACATCAGCATTCTACTTTGGAATTCTAGAACTCCCAACATTCTATTTTGGAATTCTAGAACTCCAAACATTCTATTTTGGAATTCTAGAACTCCCAACATTCTATTATGGCATTCTAGAACTCCCAACATTCTATTTTGGCATTCTAGAACTCCCAACATTCTATTTTGGAATTCTCGAACTACCAACATTCTTTTTTGGAATTCTAGAACTAGCAACATTCTATTTTGGCATTCTAGAACTCCCAACATTCTATTTTGGCATTCTAGAACTCCAAACATTCTATTTTGGAATTCTAGAACTCCAAACATTCTATTTTGGAATTCTAGAACTCCCAACATTCTATTTTGGCATTCTTGAACTCCCAACATTCTATTTTGGAATTCTAGAACTCCCAACATTCTATTTTGGTATTCTAGAACTAGCAACATTCTATTTTGGCATTCTAGAATTTCAAACATTCTATTTTGGAATTCTAGAACTCCAAACATTCTATTTTGGAATTCTAGAACTCCCAACATTCTATTTTGGCATTCTTGAACTCCCAACATTCTATTTTGGAATTCTAGAACTCCCAACATTCTATTTTGGCATTCTAGAACTCCCAACATTCTATTTTGGAATTCTAGAACTACCAACATTCTATTTTGGCATTCTAGAACTCCCAACATTCTATTTTGGCATTCTAGAACTCCCAACATTCTATTTTGGAATTCTGCAACACCAACATTCTATTTTGGATTTCTAGAACTCCCAACATTCTATTTTGGCATTCTAGAACTCCCAACATTCTATTTTGGAATTCTAGAACTCCCAACATTCTATTTTGGAATTCTAGAACTACCAACATTCTATTTTGGCATTCTAGAACTCCAAACATTCTATTTTGGAATTCTGCAACACCAACATTCTATTTTGGATTTCTAGAACTCCCAACATTCTATTTTGGCATTCTAGAACTCCCAACATTCTATTTTGGAATTCTAGAACTACCAACATTCTATTTTGGCATTCTAGAACTCCAAACATTCTATTTTGGAATTCTGCAACACCAACATTCTATTTTGGATTTCTAGAACTCCCAACATTCTATTTTGGCATTCTAGAACTCCCAGCATTCTATTTTGGAATTCTAGAACTCCCAACATTCTATTTTGGAATTCTAGAACTCCCAACACTCTATTTTGGCATTCTAGAACTCCCAACATTCTATTCTTGAATTCTGCAACACCAACATTCTGTTTTGGAATTCTAGAACTCCCAACATTCTATTTTGGCATTCTAGAACTCCCAACATTATATTTTGGAATTCTAGAACTACCAACATTCTATTTTGGCATTCTAGAACTCCCAACATTCTATTTTGGCATTCTAGAACTCCCAACATTCTATTTTGGCATTCTAGAACTCTTAACATTCTATTTTGGCATTCTAGAACTCCCAACATTCTATTTTGGAATTCTAGAACTCCAAACATTCTATTTTGGAATTCTAGAACTCCCAACATTCTATTTTGGCATTCTTGAACTCCCAACATTCTGTTTTGGAATTCTAGAACTCCCAACATTCTATTTTGGAATTCTAGAACTAGCAACATTCTATTTTGGCATTCTAGAACTCCAAACATTCTATTTTGGAATTCTAGAACTCCAAACATTCTATTTTGGAATTCTAGAACTCCCAACATTCTATTTTGGCATTCTTGAACTCCCAACATTCTATTTTGGAATTCTAGAACTCCCAACATTCTATTTTGGAATTCTGCAACATCAGCATTCTACTTTGGAATTCTAGAACTCCCAACATTCTATTTTGGAATTCTAGAACTCCAAACATTCTATTTTGGAATTCTAGAACTCCCAACATTCTATTATGGCATTCTAGAACTCCCAACATTCTATTTTGGCATTCTAGAACTCCCAACATTCTATTTTGGAATTCTCGAACTACCAACATTCTTTTTTGGAATTCTAGAACTAGCAACATTCTATTTTGGCATTCTAGAACTCCCAACATTCTATTTTGGCATTCTAGAACTCCAAACATTCTATTTTGGAATTCTAGAACTCCAAACATTCTATTTTGGAATTCTAGAACTCCCAACATTCTATTTTGGCATTCTTGAACTCCCAACATTCTATTTTGGAATTCTAGAACTCCCAACATTCTATTTTGGTATTCTAGAACTAGCAACATTCTATTTTGGCATTCTAGAATTTCAAACATTCTATTTTGGAATTCTAGAACTCCAAACATTCTATTTTGGAATTCTAGAACTCCCAACATTCTATTTTGGCATTCTTGAACTCCCAACATTCTATTTTGGAATTCTAGAACTCCCAACATTCTATTTTGGCATTCTAGAACTCCCAACATTCTATTTTGGAATTCTAGAACTACCAACATTCTATTTTGGCATTCTAGAACTCCCAACATTCTATTTTGGAATTCTAGAAATACCAACATTCTATTTTGGAATTCTAGAACTCCCAACATTCTATTTTGGCATTCTTGAACTCCCAACATTCTATTTTGGAATTCTAGAACTCCCAACATTCTATTTTGGAATTCTGCAACATCAGCATTCTACTTTGGAATTCTAGAACTCCCAACATTCTATTTTGGAATTCTAGAACTCCAAACATTCTATTTTGGAATTCTAGAACTCCCAACATTCTATTATGGCATTCTAGAACTCCCAACATTCTATTTTGGCATTCTAGAACTCCCAACATTCTATTTTGGCATTCTAGAACTCTTAACATTCTATTTTGGCATTCTAGAACTCCCAACATTCTATTTTGGAATTCTAGAACTACCAACATTCTATTTTGGAATTCTAGAACTACCAACATTCTATTTTGGAATTCTAGAACTACCAACATTCTATTTTGGCATTCTAGAACTCCCAACATTATATTTTGGCATTCTAGAACTACCAACATTCTATTTTGGCATTCTAGAACTCCCAACATTCTATTTTGGAATTCTAGAAATACCAACATTCTATTTTGGCATTCTAGAACTCCCAACATTCTATTTTGGAATTCTGCAACACCAACATTCTATTTTGGATTTCTAGAACTCCCAACATTCTATTTTGGCATTCTAGAACTCCCAGCATTCTATTTTGGAATTCTAGAACTCCCAACATTCTATTTTGGAATTCTGCAACACCAACATTCTATTTTGGCATTCTAGAACTACCAACATTCTATTTTGGCATTCTAGAACTCCCAACATTCTATTTTGGAATTCTAGAAATACCAACATTCTATTTTGGCATTCTAGAACTCCCAACATTCTATTTTGGAATTCTGCAACACCAACATTCTATTTTGGATTTCTAGAACTCCCAACATTCTATTTTGGCATTCTAGAACTCCCAACATTCTATTTTGGAATTCTGCAACACCAACATTCTATTTTGGCATTCTAGAACTCCCAACATTCTATTTTGGCATTCTAGAACTCCCAACATTCTATTTTGGAATTCTGCAACACCAACATTCTATTTTGGATTTCTAGAACTCCCAACATTCTATTTTGGCATTCTAGAACTCCCAACATTCTATTTTGGAATTCTAGAACTACCAACATTCTATTTTGGCATTCTAGAACTCCAAACATTCTATTTTTGAATTCTGCAACACCAACATTCTATTTTGGAATTCTAGAACTCCCAACATTCTATTTTGGCATTCTAGAACTCCCAACATTCTATTGTGGCATTCTAGAACTCCCAACATTCTATTTTGGCATTCTAGAACTCCCAACATTCTATTTTGGAATTCTGCAACACCAACATTCTATTTTGGATTTCTAGAACTCCCAACATTCTATTTTGGCATTCTAGAACTCCCAACATTCTATTTTGGAATTCTAGAACTCCCAACATTCTATTTTGGAATTCTAGAACTACCAACATTCTATTTTGGCATTCTAGAACTCCAAACATTCTATTTTGGAATTCTGCAACACCAACATTCTATTTTGGATTTCTAGAACTCCCAACATTCTATTTTGGCATTCTAGAACTCCCAACATTCTATTTTGGAATTCTAGAACTACCAACATTCTATTTTGGCATTCTAGAACTCCAAACATTCTATTTTGGAATTCTGCAACACCAACATTCTATTTTGGATTTCTAGAACTCCCAACATTCTATTTTGGCATTCTAGAACTCCCAGCATTCTATTTTGGAATTCTAGAACTCCCAACATTCTATTTTGGAATTCTAGAACTCCCAACACTCTATTTTGGCATTCTAGAACTCCCAACATTCTATTCTTGAATTCTGCAACACCAACATTCTGTTTTGGAATTCTAGAACTCCCAACATTCTATTTTGGCATTCTAGAACTCCCAACATTATATTTTGGAATTCTAGAACTACCAACATTCTATTTTGGCATTCTAGAACTCCCAACATTCTATTTTGGCATTCTAGAACTCCCAACATTCTATTTTGGCATTCTAGAACTCTTAACATTCTATTTTGGCATTCTAGAACTCCCAACATTCTATTTTGGAATTCTAGAACTCCAAACATTCTATTTTGGAATTCTAGAACTCCCAACATTCTATTTTGGCATTCTTGAACTCCCAACATTCTGTTTTGGAATTCTAGAACTCCCAACATTCTATTTTGGAATTCTAGAACTAGCAACATTCTATTTTGGCATTCTAGAACTCCAAACATTCTATTTTGGAATTCTAGAACTCCAAACATTCTATTTTGGAATTCTAGAACTCCCAACATTCTATTTTGGCATTCTTGAACTCCCAACATTCTATTTTGGAATTCTAGAACTCCCAACATTCTATTTTGGAATTCTGCAACATCAGCATTCTACTTTGGAATTCTAGAACTCCCAACATTCTATTTTGGAATTCTAGAACTCCAAACATTCTATTTTGGAATTCTAGAACTCCCAACATTCTATTATGGCATTCTAGAACTCCCAACATTCTATTTTGGCATTCTAGAACTCCCAACATTCTATTTTGGAATTCTCGAACTACCAACATTCTTTTTTGGAATTCTAGAACTAGCAACATTCTATTTTGGCATTCTAGAACTCCCAACATTCTATTTTGGCATTCTAGAACTCCAAACATTCTATTTTGGAATTCTAGAACTCCAAACATTCTATTTTGGAATTCTAGAACTCCCAACATTCTATTTTGGCATTCTTGAACTCCCAACATTCTATTTTGGAATTCTAGAACTCCCAACATTCTATTTTGGTATTCTAGAACTAGCAACATTCTATTTTGGCATTCTAGAATTTCAAACATTCTATTTTGGAATTCTAGAACTCCAAACATTCTATTTTGGAATTCTAGAACTCCCAACATTCTATTTTGGCATTCTTGAACTCCCAACATTCTATTTTGGAATTCTAGAACTCCCAACATTCTATTTTGGCATTCTAGAACTCCCAACATTCTATTTTGGAATTCTAGAACTACCAACATTCTATTTTGGCATTCTAGAACTCCCAACATTCTATTTTGGAATTCTAGAAATACCAACATTCTATTTTGGAATTCTAGAACTCCCAACATTCTATTTTGGCATTCTTGAACTCCCAACATTCTATTTTGGAATTCTAGAACTCCCAACATTCTATTTTGGAATTCTGCAACATCAGCATTCTACTTTGGAATTCTAGAACTCCCAACATTCTATTTTGGAATTCTAGAACTCCAAACATTCTATTTTGGAATTCTAGAACTCCCAACATTCTATTATGGCATTCTAGAACTCCCAACATTCTATTTTGGCATTCTAGAACTCCCAACATTCTATTTTGGAATTCTCGAACTACCAACATTCTTTTTTGGAATTCTAGAACTAGCAACATTCTATTTTGGCATTCTAGAACTCCCAACATTCTATTTTGGCATTCTAGAACTCCAAACATTCTATTTTGGAATTCTAGAACTCCAAACATTCTATTTTGGAATTCTAGAACTCCCAACATTCTATTTTGGATTTCTAGAACTCCCAACATTCTATTTTGGCATTCTAGAACTGTCAGCATTCTATTTTGGAATTCTAGAACTCCCAACATTCTATTTTGGAATTCTAGAACTCCAAACATTCTATTTTGGAATTCTGCAACACCAACATTCTATTTTGGAATTCTAGAACTCCCAACATTCTATTTTGGCATTCTTGAACTCCCAACATTCTATTTTGGAATTCTAGAACTCCCAACATTCTATTTTGGAATTCTAGAACTCCCAACATTCTATTTTGGAATTCTGCAACACCAACATTCTATTTTGGAATTTTAGAACTCCCAACATTCTATTTTGGCATTCTAGAACTCCTAACATTCTATTTTGGAATTCTAGAACTACCGACATTCTATATTGGCATTCTAGAACTCCAAACATTCTATTTTGGAATTCTGCAACACCAACATTCTATTTTGGAATTCTAGAACTCCCAACATTCTATTTTGGCATTCTAGAACTCCCAACATTCTATTGTGGCATTCCAGAACTCCCAACATTCTATTTTGGCATTCTAGAACTCCCAACATTCTATTTTGGCATTCTAGAACTCCCAACATTATATTTTGGCATTCTAGAACTCCCAACATTCTATTATGGCATTCTAGAACTCCCAACATTCTATTTTGGCATTCTAGAACTCCCAACATTCTATTTTGGCATTCTAGAACTCTTAACATTCTATTTTGGCATTCTAGAACTCCCAACATTCTATTTTGGAATTCTAGAACTACCAACATTCTATTTTGGAATTCTAGAACTACCAACATTCTATTTTGGAATTCTAGAACTACCAACATTCTATTTTGGCATTCTAGAACTCCCAACATTCTATTTTGGCATTCTAGAACTACCAACATTCTATTTTGGCATTCTAGAACTCCCAACATTCTATTTTGGAATTCTAGAAATACCAACATTCTATTTTGGCATTCTAGAACTCCCAACATTCTATTTTGGAATTCTGCAACACCAACATTCTATTTTGGATTTCTAGAACTCCCAACATTCTATTTTGGCATTCTAGAACTCCCAGCATTCTATTTTGGAATTCTAGAACTCCCAACATTCTATTTTGGAATTCTGCAACACCAACATTCTATTTTGGCATTCTAGAACTACCAACATTCTATTTTGGCATTCTAGAACTCCCAACATTCTATTTTGGAATTCTAGAAATACCAACATTCTATTTTGGCATTCTAGAACTCCCAACATTCTATTTTGGAATTCTGCAACACCAACATTCTATTTTGGATTTCTAGAACTCCCAACATTCTATTTTGGCATTCTAGAACTCCCAACATTCTATTTTGGAATTCTGCAACACCAACATTCTATTTTGGCATTCTAGAACTCCCAACATTCTATTTTGGCATTCTAGAACTCCCAACATTCTATTTTGGAATTCTGCAACACCAACATTCTATTTTGGATTTCTAGAACTCCCAACATTCTATTTTGGAATTCTAGAACTACCAACATTCTATTTTGGCATTCTAGAACTCCAAACATTCTATTTTGGAATTCTGCAACACCAACATTCTATTTTGGAATTCTAGAACTCCCAACATTCTATTTTGGCATTCTAGAACTCCCAACATTCTATTTTGGCATTCTAGAACTCCCAACATTATATTTTGGCATTCTAGAACTCCCAACATTCTATTATGGCATTCTAGAACTCCCAACATTCTATTTTGGCATTCTAGAACTCCCAACATTCTATTTTGGCATTCTAGAACTCTTAACATTCTATTTTGGCATTCTAGAACTCCCAACATTCTATTTTGGAATTCTAGAACTACCAACATTCTATTTTGGAATTCTAGAACTACCAACATTCTATTTTGGAATTCTAGAACTACCAACATTCTATTTTGGCATTCTAGAACTCCCAACATTCTATTTTGGCATTCTAGAACTACCAACATTCTATTTTGGCATTCTAGAACTCCCAACATTCTATTTTGGAATTCTAGAAATACCAACATTCTATTTTGGCATTCTAGAACTCCCAACATTCTATTTTGGAATTCTGCAACACCAACATTCTATTTTGGATTTCTAGAACTCCCAACATTCTATTTTGGCATTCTAGAACTCCCAGCATTCTATTTTGGAATTCTAGAACTCCCAACATTCTATTTTGGAATTCTGCAACACCAACATTCTATTTTGGCATTCTAGAACTACCAACATTCTATTTTGGCATTCTAGAACTCCCAACATTCTATTTTGGAATTCTAGAAATACCAACATTTTATTTTGGCATTCTAGAACTCCCAACATTCTATTTTGGAATTCTGCAACACCAACATTCTATTTTGGATTTCTAGAACTCCCAACATTCTATTTTGGCATTCTAGAACTCCCAACATTCTATTTTGGAATTCTGCAACACCAACATTCTATTTTGGCATTCTAGAACTCCCAACATTCTATTTTGGCATTCTAGAACTCCCAACATTCTATTTTGGAATTCTGCAACACCAACATTCTATTTTGGATTTCTAGAACTCCCAACATTCTATTTTGGAATTCTAGAACTACCAACATTCTATTTTGGCATTCTAGAACTCCAAACATTCTATTTTGGAATTCTGCAACACCAACATTCTATTTTGGAATTCTAGAACTCCCAACATTCTATTTTGGCATTCTAGAACTCCCAACATTCTATTTTGGCATTCTAGAACTCCCAACATTCTATTTTGGCATTCTAGAACTCCCAACATTATATTTTGGCATTCTAGAACTCCCAACATTCTATTATGGCATTCTAGAACTCCCAACATTCTATTTTGGCATTCTAGAACTCCCAACATTCTATTTTGGCATTCTAGAACTCTTAACATTCTATTTTGGCATTCTAGAACTCCCAACATTCTATTTTGGCATTCTAGAACTCTTAACATTCTATTTTGGCATTCTAGAACTCCCAACATTCTATTTTGGCATTCTAGAACTCCCAACATTCTATTTTGGAATTCTGCAACACCAACATTCTATTTTGGATTTCTAGAACTCCCAACATTCTATTTTGGAATTCTAGAACTACCAACATTCTATTTTGGCATTCTAGAACTCCAAACATTCTATTTTGGAATTCTGCAACACCAACATTCTATTTTGGAATTCTAGAACTCCCAACATTCTATTTTGGCATTCTAGAACTCCCAACATTCTATTTTGGCATTCTAGAACTCCCAACATTATATTTTGGCATTCTAGAACTCCCAACATTCTATTATGGCATTCTAGAACTCCCAACATTCTATTTTGGCATTCTAGAACTCCCAACATTCTATTTTGGCATTCTAGAACTCTTAACATTCTATTTTGGCATTCTAGAACTCCCAACATTCTATTCTGGCATTCTAGAACTCTTAACATTCTATTTTGGCATTCTAGAACTCCCAACATTCTATTTTGGAATTCTAGAACTACCAACATTCTATTTTGGAATTCTAGAACTACCAACATTCTATTTTGGAATTCTAGAACTACCAACATTCTATTTTGGCATTCTAGAACTCCCAACATTCTATTTTGGCATTCTAGAACTACCAACATTCTATTTTGGCATTCTAGAACTCCCAACATTCTATTTTGGAATTCTAGAAATACCAACATTCTATTTTGGCATTCTAGAACTCCCAACATTCTATTTTGGAATTCTGCAACACCAACATTCTATTTTGGATTTCTAGAACTCCCAACATTCTATTTTGGCATTCTAGAACTCCCAGCATTCTATTTTGGAATTCTAGAACTCCCAACATTCTATTTTGGAATTCTGCAACACCAACATTCTATTTTGGCATTCTAGAACTACCAACATTCTATTTTGGCATTCTAGAACTCCCAACATTCTATTTTGGAATTCTAGAAATACCAACATTCTATTTTGGCATTCTAGAACTCCCAACATTCTATTTTGGAATTCTGCAACACCAACATTCTATTTTGGATTTCTAGAACTCCCAACATTCTATTTTGGCATTCTAGAACTCCCAACATTCTATTTTGGAATTCTGCAACACCAACATTCTATTTTGGCATTCTAGAACTCCCAACATTCTATTTTGGCATTCTAGAACTCCCAACATTCTATTTTGGAATTCTGCAACACCAACATTCTATTTTGGATTTCTAGAACTCCCAACATTCTATTTTGGAATTCTAGAACTACCAACATTCTATTTTGGCATTCTAGAACTCCAAACATTCTATTTTGGAATTCTGCAACACCAACATTCTATTTTGGAATTCTAGAACTCCCAACATTCTATTTTGGCATTCTAGAACTCCCAACATTCTATTTTGGCATTCTAGAACTCCCAACATTATATTTTGGCATTCTAGAACTCCCAACATTCTATTATGGCATTCTAGAACTCCCAACATTCTATTTTGGCATTCTAGAACTCCCAACATTCTATTTTGGCATTCTAGAACTCTTAACATTCTATTTTGGCATTCTAGAACTCCCAACATTCTATTTTGGAATTCTAGAACTACCAACATTCTATTTTGGAATTCTAGAACTACCAACATTCTATTTTGGAATTCTAGAACTACCAACATTCTATTTTGGCATTCTAGAACTCCCAACATTATATTTTGGCATTCTAGAACTACCAACATTCTATTTTGGCATTCTAGAACTCCCAACATTCTATTTTGGAATTCTAGAAATACCAACATTCTATTTTGGCATTCTAGAACTCCCAACATTCTATTTTGGAATTCTGCAACACCAACATTCTATTTTGGATTTCTAGAACTCCCAACATTCTATTTTGGCATTCTAGAACTCCCAGCATTCTATTTTGGAATTCTAGAACTCCCAACATTCTATTTTGGAATTCTGCAACACCAACATTCTATTTTGGCATTCTAGAACTACCAACATTCTATTTTGGCATTCTAGAACTCCCAACATTCTATTTTGGAATTCTAGAAATACCAACATTCTATTTTGGCATTCTAGAACTCCCAACATTCTATTTTGGAATTCTGCAACACCAACATTCTATTTTGGATTTCTAGAACTCCCAACATTCTATTTTGGCATTCTAGAACTCCCAGCATTCTATTTTGGAATTCTAGAACTCCCAACATTCTATTTTGGAATTCTGCAACACCAACATTCTATTTTGGCATTCTAGAACTACCAACATTCTATTTTGGCATTCTAGAACTCCCAACATTCTATTTTGGAATTCTAGAAATACCAACATTCTATTTTGGCATTCTAGAACTCCCAACATTCTATTTTGGAATTCTGCAACACCAACATTCTATTTTGGATTTCTAGAACTCCCAACATTCTATTTTGGCATTCTAGAACTCCCAACATTCTATTTTGGAATTCTGCAACACCAACATTCTATTTTGGCATTCTAGAACTCCCAACATTCTATTCTGGCATTCTAGAACTCCCAACATTCTATTTTGGAATTCTGCAACACCAACATTCTATTTTGGATTTCTAGAACTCCCAACATTCTATTTTGGCATTCTAGAACTCCCAACATTCTATTTTGGAATTCTAGAACTACCAACATTCTATTTTGGCATTCTAGAACTCCAAACATTCTATTTTGGAATTCTGCAACACCAACATTCTATTTTGGAATTCTAGAACTCCCAACATTCTATTTTGGCATTCTAGAACTCCCAACATTCTATTTTGGCATTCTTGAACTCCCAACATTCTATTTTGGAATTCTAGAACTCCCAACATTCTATTTTGGAATTCTAGAACTCCCAACATTCTATTTTGGAATTCTGCAACACCAACATTCTATTTTGGAATTCTAGAACTCCCAACATTCTATTTTGGCATTCTAGAACTCCCAACATTCTATTTTGGAATTCTAGAACTACCAACATTCTATTTTGGCATTCTAGAACTCCTAACATTCTATTTTGGAATTCTAGAACTACCGACATTCTATATTGGCATTCTAGAACTCCAAACATTCTATTTTGGAATTCTGCAACACCAACATTCTATTTTGGAATTCTAGAACTCCCAACATTCTATTTTGGCATTCTAGAACTCCCAACATTCTATTGTGGCATTCCAGAACTCCCAACATTCTATTTTGGCATTCTAGAACTCCCAACATTCTATTTTGGCATTCTAGAACTCCCAACATTATATTTTGGCATTCTAGAAATACCAACATTCTATTTTGGCATTCTAGAACTCCCAACATTCTATTTTGGAATTCTGCAACACCAACATTCTATTTTGGATTTCTAGAACTCCCAACATTCTATTTTGGCATTCTAGAACTCCCAGCATTCTATTTTGGAATTCTAGAACTCCCAACATTCTATTTTGGAATTCTGCAACACCAACATTCTATTTTGGCATTCTAGAACTACCAACATTCTATTTTGGCATTCTAGAACTCCCAACATTCTATTTTGGAATTCTAGAAATACCAACATTCTATTTTGGCATTCTAGAACTCCCAACATTCTATTTTGGAATTCTGCAACACCAACATTCTATTTTGGATTTCTAGAACTCCCAACATTCTATTTTGGCATTCTAGAACTCCCAACATTCTATTTTGGAATTCTGCAACACCAACATTCTATTTTGGCATTCTAGAACTCCCAACATTCTATTTTGGCATTCTAGAACTCCCAACATTCTATTTTGGAATTCTGCAACACCAACATTCTATTTTGGATTTCTAGAACTCCCAACATTCTATTTTGGCATTCTAGAACTCCCAACATTCTATTTTGGAATTCTAGAACTACCAACATTCTATTTTGGCATTCTAGAACTCCAAACATTCTATTTTGGAATTCTGCAACACCAACATTCTATTTTGGAATTCTAGAACTCCCAACATTCTATTTTGGCATTCTAGAACTCCCAACATTCTATTTTGGCATTCTTGAACTCCCAACATTCTATTTTGGAATTCTAGAACTCCCAACATTCTATTTTGGAATTCTAGAACTCCCAACATTCTATTTTGGAATTCTGCAACACCAACATTCTATTTTGGAATTCTAGAACTCCCAACATTCTATTTTGGCATTCTAGAACTCCCAACATTCTATTTTGGAATTCTAGAACTACCAACATTCTATTTTGGCATTCTAGAACTCCTAACATTCTATTTTGGAATTCTAGAACTACCGACATTCTATATTGGCATTCTAGAACTCCAAACATTCTATTTTGGAATTCTGCAACACCAACATTCTATTTTGGAATTCTAGAACTCCCAACATTCTATTTTGGCATTCTAGAACTCCCAACATTCTATTTTGGCATTCTAGAACTCTTAACATTCTATTTTGGCATTCTAGAACTCCCAACATTCTATTTTGGAATTCTAGAACTACCAACATTCTATTTTGGAATTCTAGAACTACCAACATTCTATTTTGGAATTCTAGAACTACCAACATTCTATTTTGGCATTCTAGAACTCCCAACATTATATTTTGGCATTCTAGAACTACCAACATTCTATTTTGGCATTCTAGAACTCCCAACATTCTATTTTGGAATTCTAGAAATACCAACATTCTATTTTGGCATTCTAGAACTCCCAACATTCTATTTTGGAATTCTGCAACACCAACATTCTATTTTGGATTTCTAGAACTCCCAACATTCTATTTTGGCATTCTAGAACTCCCAGCATTCTATTTTGGAATTCTAGAACTCCCAACATTCTATTTTGGAATTCTGCAACACCAACATTCTATTTTGGCATTCTAGAACTACCAACATTCTATTTTGGCATTCTAGAACTCCCAACATTCTATTTTGGAATTCTAGAAATACCAACATTCTATTTTGGCATTCTAGAACTCCCAACATTCTATTTTGGAATTCTGCAACACCAACATTCTATTTTGGATTTCTAGAACTCCCAACATTCTATTTTGGCATTCTAGAACTCCCAACATTCTATTTTGGAATTCTGCAACACCAACATTCTATTTTGGCATTCTAGAACTCCCAACATTCTATTTTGGCATTCTAGAACTCCCAACATTCTATTTTGGAATTCTGCAACACCAACATTCTATTTTGGATTTCTAGAACTCCCAACATTCTATTTTGGCATTCTAGAACTCCCAACATTCTATTTTGGAATTCTAGAACTACCAACATTCTATTTTGGCATTCTAGAACTCCAAACATTCTATTTTGGAATTCTGCAACACCAACATTCTATTTTGGAATTCTAGAACTCCCAACATTCTATTTTGGCATTCTAGAACTCCCAACATTCTATTGTGGCATTCTAGAACTCCCAACATTCTATTTTGGCATTCTAGAACTCCCAACATTCTATTTTGGAATTCTGCAACACCAACATTCTATTTTGGATTTCTAGAACTCCCAACATTCTATTTTGGCATTCTAGAACTCCCAACATTCTATTTTGGAATTCTAGAACTCCCAACATTCTATTTTGGAATTCTAGAACTACCAACATTCTATTTTGGCATTCTAGAACTCCAAACATTCTATTTTGGAATTCTGCAACACCAACATTCTATTTTGGATTTCTAGAACTCCCAACATTCTATTTTGGCATTCTAGAACTCCCAACATTCTATTTTGGAATTCTAGAACTACCAACATTCTATTTTGGCATTCTAGAACTCCAAACATTCTATTTTGGAATTCTGCAACACCAACATTCTATTTTGGATTTCTAGAACTCCCAACATTCTATTTTGGCATTCTAGAACTCCCAGCATTCTATTTTGGAATTCTAGAACTCCCAACATTCTATTTTGGAATTCTAGAACTCCCAACACTCTATTTTGGCATTCTAGAACTCCCAACATTCTATTCTTGAATTCTGCAACACCAACATTCTGTTTTGGAATTCTAGAACTCCCAACATTCTATTTTGGCATTCTAGAACTCCCAACATTATATTTTGGAATTCTAGAACTACCAACATTCTATTTTGGCATTCTAGAACTCCCAACATTCTATTTTGGCATTCTAGAACTCCCAACATTCTATTTTGGCATTCTAGAACTCTTAACATTCTATTTTGGCATTCTAGAACTCCCAACATTCTATTTTGGAATTCTAGAACTCCAAACATTCTATTTTGGAATTCTAGAACTCCCAACATTCTATTTTGGCATTCTTGAACTCCCAACATTCTGTTTTGGAATTCTAGAACTCCCAACATTCTATTTTGGAATTCTAGAACTAGCAACATTCTATTTTGGCATTCTAGAACTCCAAACATTCTATTTTGGAATTCTAGAACTCCAAACATTCTATTTTGGAATTCTAGAACTCCCAACATTCTATTTTGGCATTCTTGAACTCCCAACATTCTATTTTGGAATTCTAGAACTCCCAACATTCTATTTTGGAATTCTGCAACATCAGCATTCTACTTTGGAATTCTAGAACTCCCAACATTCTATTTTGGAATTCTAGAACTCCAAACATTCTATTTTGGAATTCTAGAACTCCCAACATTCTATTATGGCATTCTAGAACTCCCAACATTCTATTTTGGCATTCTAGAACTCCCAACATTCTATTTTGGAATTCTCGAACTACCAACATTCTTTTTTGGAATTCTAGAACTAGCAACATTCTATTTTGGCATTCTAGAACTCCCAACATTCTATTTTGGCATTCTAGAACTCCAAACATTCTATTTTGGAATTCTAGAACTCCAAACATTCTATTTTGGAATTCTAGAACTCCCAACATTCTATTTTGGAATTCTAGAACTCCCAACATTCTATTTTGGAATTCTAGAACTAGCAACATTCTATTTTGGCATTCTAGAATTTCAAACATTCTATTTTGGAATTCTAGAACTCCAAACATTCTATTTTGGAATTCTAGAACTCCCAACATTCTATTTTGGCATTCTTGAACTCCCAACATTCTATTTTGGAATTCTAGAACTCCCAACATTCTATTTTGGCATTCTAGAACTCCCAACATTCTATTTTGGAATTCTAGAACTACCAACATTCTATTTTGGCATTCTAGAACTCCCAACATTCTATTTTGGAATTCTAGAAATACCAACATTCTATTTTGGCATTCTAGAACTCCCAACATTCTATTTTGGAATTCTGCAACACCAACATTCTATTTTGGATTTCTAGAACTCCCAACATTCTATTTTGGCATTCTAGAACTCCCAGCATTCTATTTTGGAATTCTAGAACTCCCAACATTCTATTTTGGAATTCTGCAACACCAACATTCTATTTTGGCATTCTAGAACTACCAACATTCTATTTTGGCATTCTAGAACTCCCAACATTCTATTTTGGAATTCTAGAAATACCAACATTCTATTATGGCATTCTAGAACTCCCAACATTCTATTTTGGAATTCTGCAACACCAACATTCTATTTTGGATTTCTAGAACTCCCAACATTCTATTTTGGCATTCTAGAACTTCCAGCATTCTATTTTGGAATTCTAGAACTCCCAACATTCTATTTTGGCATTCTAGAACTCCCAACATTCTATTTTGGCATTCTAGAACTCCCAACATTATATTTTGGCATTCTAGAACTCCCAACATTCTATTATGGCATTCTAGAACTCCCAACATTCTATTTTGGCATTCTAGAACTCCCAACATTCTATTTTGGCATTCTAGAACTCTTAACATTCTATTTTGGCATTCTAGAACTCCCAACATTCTATTTTGGAATTCTAGAACTACCAACATTCTATTTTGGAATTCTAGAACTACCAACATTCTATTTTGGAATTCTAGAACTACCAACATTCTATTTTGGCATTCTAGAACTCCCAACATTCTATTTTGGCATTCTAGAACTACCAACATTCTATTTTGGCATTCTAGAACTCCCAACATTCTATTTTGGAATTCTAGAAATACCAACATTCTATTTTGGCATTCTAGAACTCCCAACATTCTATTTTGGAATTCTGCAACACCAACATTCTATTTTGGATTTCTAGAACTCCCAACATTCTATTTTGGCATTCTAGAACTCCCAGCATTCTATTTTGGAATTCTAGAACTCCCAACATTCTATTTTGGAATTCTGCAACACCAACATTCTATTTTGGCATTCTAGAACTACCAACATTCTATTTTGGCATTCTAGAACTCCCAACATTCTATTTTGGAATTCTAGAAATACCAACATTCTATTTTGGCATTCTAGAACTCCCAACATTCTATTTTGGAATTCTGCAACACCAACATTCTATTTTGGATTTCTAGAACTCCCAACATTCTATTTTGGCATTCTAGAACTCCCAACATTCTATTTTGGAATTCTGCAACACCAACATTCTATTTTGGCATTCTAGAACTCCCAACATTCTATTTTGGCATTCTAGAACTCCCAACATTCTATTTTGGAATTCTGCAACACCAACATTCTATTTTGGATTTCTAGAACTCCCAACATTCTATTTTGGAATTCTAGAACTACCAACATTCTATTTTGGCATTCTAGAACTCCAAACATTCTATTTTGGAATTCTGCAACACCAACATTCTATTTTGGAATTCTAGAACTCCCAACATTCTATTTTGGCATTCTAGAACTCCCAACATTCTATTTTGGCATTCTAGAACTCCCAACATTATATTTTGGCATTCTAGAACTCCCAACATTCTATTATGGCATTCTAGAACTCCCAACATTCTATTTTGGCATTCTAGAACTCCCAACATTCTATTTTGGCATTCTAGAACTCTTAACATTCTATTTTGGCATTCTAGAACTCCCAACATTCTATTTTGGAATTCTAGAACTACCAACATTCTATTTTGGAATTCTAGAACTACCAACATTCTATTTTGGAATTCTAGAACTACCAACATTCTATTTTGGCATTCTAGAACTCCCAACATTATATTTTGGCATTCTAGAACTACCAACATTCTATTTTGGCATTCTAGAACTCCCAACATTCTATTTTGGAATTCTAGAAATACCAACATTCTATTTTGGCATTCTAGAACTCCCAACATTCTATTTTGGAATTCTGCAACACCAACATTCTATTTTGGATTTCTAGAACTCCCAACATTCTATTTTGGCATTCTAGAACTCCCAGCATTCTATTTTGGAATTCTAGAACTCCCAACATTCTATTTTGGAATTCTGCAACACCAACATTCTATTTTGGCATTCTAGAACTACCAACATTCTATTTTGGCATTCTAGAACTCCCAACATTCTATTTTGGAATTCTAGAAATACCAACATTCTATTTTGGCATTCTAGAACTCCCAACATTCTATTTTGGAATTCTGCAACACCAACATTCTATTTTGGATTTCTAGAACTCCCAACATTCTATTTTGGCATTCTAGAACTCCCAGCATTCTATTTTGGAATTCTAGAACTCCCAACATTCTATTTTGGAATTCTGCAACACCAACATTCTATTTTGGCATTCTAGAACTACCAACATTCTATTTTGGCATTCTAGAACTCCCAACATTCTATTTTGGAATTCTAGAAATACCAACATTCTATTTTGGCATTCTAGAACTCCCAACATTCTATTTTGGAATTCTGCAACACCAACATTCTATTTTGGATTTCTAGAACTCCCAACATTCTATTTTGGCATTCTAGAACTCCCAACATTCTATTTTGGAATTCTGCAACACCAACATTCTATTTTGGCATTCTAGAACTCCCAACATTCTATTTTGGCATTCTAGAACTCCCAACATTCTATTTTGGAATTCTGCAACACCAACATTCTATTTTGGATTTCTAGAACTCCCAACATTCTATTTTGGCATTCTAGAACTCCCAACATTCTATTTTGGAATTCTAGAACTACCAACATTCTATTTTGGCATTCTAGAACTCCAAACATTCTATTTTGGAATTCTGCAACACCAACATTCTATTTTGGAATTCTAGAACTCCCAACATTCTATTTTGGCATTCTAGAACTCCCAACATTCTATTTTGGCATTCTTGAACTCCCAACATTCTATTTTGGAATTCTAGAACTCCCAACATTCTATTTTGGAATTCTAGAACTCCCAACATTCTATTTTGGAATTCTGCAACACCAACATTCTATTTTGGAATTCTAGAACTCCCAACATTCTATTTTGGCATTCTAGAACTCCCAACATTCTATTTTGGAATTCTAGAACTACCAACATTCTATTTTGGCATTCTAGAACTCCTAACATTCTATTTTGGAATTCTAGAACTACCGACATTCTATATTGGCATTCTAGAACTCCAAACATTCTATTTTGGAATTCTGCAACACCAACATTCTATTTTGGAATTCTAGAACTCCCAACATTCTATTTTGGCATTCTAGAACTCCCAACATTCTATTGTGGCATTCCAGAACTCCCAACATTCTATTTTGGCATTCTAGAACTCCCAACATTCTATTTTGGCATTCTAGAACTCCCAACATTATATTTTGGCATTCTAGAACTCCCAACATTCTATTATGGCATTCTAGAACTCCCAACATTCTATTTTGGCATTCTAGAACTCCCAACATTCTATTTTGGCATTCTAGAACTCTTAACATTCTATTTTGGCATTCTAGAACTCCCAACATTCTATTTTGGAATTCTAGAACTCCCAACATTCTATTTTGGAATTCTGCAACACCAACATTCTATTTTGGAATTCTAGAACTCCCAACATTCTATTTTGGCATTCTAGAACTCCCAACATTCTATTTTGGAATTCTAGAACTACCAACATTCTATTTTGGCATTCTAGAACTCCTAACATTCTATTTTGGAATTCTAGAACTACCGACATTCTATATTGGCATTCTAGAACTCCAAACATTCTATTTTGGAATTCTGCAACACCAACATTCTATTTTGGAATTCTAGAACTCCCAACATTCTATTTTGGCATTCTAGAACTCCCAACATTCTATTGTGGCATTCCAGAACTCCCAACATTCTATTTTGGCATTCTAGAACTCCCAACATTCTATTTTGGCATTCTAGAACTCCCAACATTATATTTCGGCATTCTAGAACTCCCAACATTCTATTATGGCATTCTAGAACTCCCAACATTCTATTTTGGCATTCTAGAACTCCCAACATTCTATTTTGGCATTCTAGAACTCTTAACATTCTATTTTGGCATTCTAGAACTCCCAACATTCTATTTTGGAATTCTAGAACTACCAACATTCTATTTTGGAATTCTAGAACTACCAACATTCTATTTTGGCATTCTAGAACTCCCAACATTATATTTTGGCATTCTAGAACTACCAACATTCTATTTTGGCATTCTAGAACTCCCAACATTCTATTTTGGAATTCTAGAAATACCAACATTCTATTTTGGCATTCTAGAACTCCCAACATTCTATTTTGGAATTCTGCAACACCAACATTCTATTTTGGATTTCTAGAACTCCCAACATTCTATTTTGGCATTCTAGAACTCCCAGCATTCTATTTTGGAATTCTAGAACTCCCAACATTCTATTTTGGAATTCTGCAACACCAACATTCTATTTTGGCATTCTAGAACTACCAACATTCTATTTTGGCATTCTAGAACTCCCAACATTCTATTTTGGAATTCTGCAACACCAACATTCTATTTTGGATTTCTAGAACTCCCAACATTCTATTTTGGCATTCTAGAACTCCCAACATTCTATTTTGGAATTCTAGAACTACCAACATTCTATTTTGGCATTCTAGAACTCCAAACATTCTATTTTGGAATTCTGCAACACCAACATTCTATTTTGGAATTCTAGAACTCCCAACATTCTATTTTGGCATTCTAGAACTCCCAACATTCTATTGTGGCATTCTAGAACTCCCAACATTCTATTTTGGCATTCTAGAACTCCCAACATTCTATTTTGGAATTCTGCAACACCAACATTCTATTTTGGATTTCTAGAACTCCCAACATTCTATTTTGGCATTCTAGAACTCCCAACATTCTATTTTGGAATTCTAGAACTCCCAACATTCTATTTTGGAATTCTAGAACTACCAACATTCTATTTTGGCATTCTAGAACTCCAAACATTCTATTTTGGAATTCTGCAACACCAACATTCTATTTTGGATTTCTAGAACTCCCAACATTCTATTTTGGCATTCTAGAACTCCCAACATTCTATTTTGGAATTCTAGAACTACCAACATTCTATTTTGGCATTCTAGAACTCCAAACATTCTATTTTGGAATTCTGCAACACCAACATTCTATTTTGGATTTCTAGAACTCCCAACATTCTATTTTGGCATTCTAGAACTCCCAGCATTCTATTTTGGAATTCTAGAACTCCCAACATTCTATTTTGGAATTCTAGAACTCCCAACACTCTATTTTGGCATTCTAGAACTCCCAACATTCTATTCTTGAATTCTGCAACACCAACATTCTGTTTTGGAATTCTAGAACTCCCAACATTCTATTTTGGCATTCTAGAACTCCCAACATTATATTTTGGAATTCTAGAACTACCAACATTCTATTTTGGCATTCTAGAACTCCCAACATTCTATTTTGGCATTCTAGAACTCCCAACATTCTATTTTGGCATTCTAGAACTCCCAACATTCTATTTTGGAATTCTAGAACTCCAAACATTCTATTTTGGAATTCTAGAACTCCCAACATTCTATTTTGGCATTCTTGAACTCCCAACATTCTGTTTTGGAATTCTAGAACTCCCAACATTCTATTTTGGAATTCTAGAACTAGCAACATTCTATTTTGGCATTCTAGAACTCCAAACATTCTATTTTGGAATTCTAGAACTCCAAACATTCTATTTTGGAATTCTAGAACTCCCAACATTCTATTTTGGCATTCTTGAACTCCCAACATTCTATTTTGGAATTCTAGAACTCCCAACATTCTATTTTGGAATTCTGCAACATCAGCATTCTACTTTGGAATTCTAGAACTCCCAACATTCTATTTTGGAATTCTAGAACTCCAAACATTCTATTTTGGAATTCTAGAACTCCCAACATTCTATTATGGCATTCTAGAACTCCCAACATTCTATTTTGGCATTCTAGAACTCCCAACATTCTATTTTGGAATTCTCGAACTACCAACATTCTTTTTTGGAATTCTAGAACTAGCAACATTCTATTTTGGCATTCTAGAACTCCCAACATTCTATTTTGGCATTCTAGAACTCCAAACATTCTATTTTGGAATTCTAGAACTCCAAACATTCTATTTTGGAATTCTAGAACTCCCAACATTCTATTTTGGCATTCTTGAACTCCCAACATTCTATTTTGGAATTCTAGAACTCCCAACATTCTATTTTGGAATTCTAGAACTAGCAACATTCTATTTTGGCATTCTAGAATTTCAAACATTCTATTTTGGAATTCTAGAACTCCAAACATTCTATTTTGGAATTCTAGAACTCCCAACATTCTATTTTGGCATTCTTGAACTCCCAACATTCTATTTTGGAATTCTAGAACTCCCAACATTCTATTTTGGCATTCTAGAACTCCCAACATTCTATTTTGGAATTCTAGAACTACCAACATTCTATTTTGGCATTCTAGAACTCCCAACATTCTATTTTGGAATTCTAGAAATACCAACATTCTATTTTGGCATTCTAGAACTCCCAACATTCTATTTTGGAATTCTGCAACACCAACATTCTATTTTGGATTTCTAGAACTCCCAACATTCTATTTTGGCATTCTAGAACTCCCAGCATTCTATTTTGGCATTCTAGAACTCCCAGCATTCTATTTTGGAATTCTAGAACTCCCAACATTCTATTTTGGAATTCTGCAACACCAACATTCTATTTTGGCATTCTAGAACTACCAACATTCTATTTTGGCATTCTAGAACTCCCAACATTCTATTTTGGAATTCTAGAAATACCAACATTCTATTATGGCATTCTAGAACTCCCAACATTCTATTTTGGAATTCTGCAACACCAACATTCTATTTTGGATTTCTAGAACTCCCAACATTCTATTTTGGCATTCTAGAACTTCCAGCATTCTATTTTGGAATTCTAGAACTCCCAACATTCTATTTTGGAATTCTGCAACACCAACATTCTATTTTGGCATTCTAGAACTACCAACATTCTATTTTGGCATTCTAGAACTCCCAACATTCTATTTTGGAATTCTAGAAATACCAACATTCTATTTTGGCATTCTAGAACTCCCAACATTCTATTTTGGAATTCTGCAACACCAACATTCTATTTTGGATTTCTAGAACTCCCAACATTCTATTTTGGCATTCAAGAACTCCCAACATTCTATTTTGGCATTCTAGAACTACCAACATTCTATTTTGGCATTCTAGAACTCCCAACATTCTATTTTGGAATTCTAGAAATACCAACATTCTATTTTGGCATTCTAGAACTCCCAACATTCTATTTTGGAATTCTAGAAATACCAACATTCTATTTTGGCATTCTAGAACTCCCAACATTCTATTTTGGAATTCTGCAACACCAACATTCTATTTTGGATTTCTAGAACTCCCAACATTCTATTTTGGCATTCTAGAACTCCCAGCATTCTATTTTGGAATTCTAGAACTCCCAACATTCTATTTTGGAATTCTGCAACACCAACATTCTATTTTGGCATTCTAGAACTACCAACATTCTATTTTGGCATTCTAGAACTCCCAACATTCTATTTTGGAATTCTAGAAATACCAACATTCTATTTTGGCATTCTAGAACTCCCAACATTCTATTTTGGAATTCTGCAACACCAACATTCTATTTTGGATTTCTAGAACTCCCAACATTCTATTTTGGCATTCTAGAACTCCCAACATTCTATTTTGGAATTCTGCAACAACAACATTCTATTTTGGCATTCTAGAACTCCCAACATTCTATTTTGGCATTCTAGAACTCCCAACATTCTATTTTGGAATTCTGCAACACCAACATTCTATTTTGGATTTCTAGAACTCCCAACATTCTATTTTGGCATTCTAGAACTCCCAACATTCTATTTTGGAATTCTAGAACTACCAACATTCTATTTTGGCATTCTAGAACTCCAAACATTCTATTTTGGAATTCTGCAACACCAACATTCTATTTTGGAATTCTAGAACTCCCAACATTCTATTTTGGCATTCTAGAACTCCCAACATTCTATTGTGGCATTCCAGAACTCCCAACATTCTATTTTGGCATTCTAGAACTCCCAACATTCTATTTTGGCATTCTAGAACTCCCAACATTCTATTTTGGCATTCTAGAACTCCCAACATTCTATTATGGCATTCTAGAACTCCCAACATTCTATTTTGGCATTCTAGAACTCCCAACATTCTATTTTGGCATTCTAGAACTCTTAACATTCTATTTTGGCATTCTAGAACTCCCAACATTCTATTTTGGAATTCTGCAACACCAACATTCTATTTTGGAATTCTAGAACTCCCAACATTCTATTTTGGCATTCTAGAACTCCCAACATTCTATTGTGGCATTCCAGAACTCCCAACATTCTATTTTGGCATTCTAGAACTCCCAACATTCTATTTTGGCATTCTAGAACTCCCAACATTCTATTTTGGCATTCTAGAACTCCCAACATTCTATTATGGCATTCTAGAACTCCCAACATTCTATTTTGGCATTCTAGAACTCCCAACATTCTATTTTGGCATTCTAGAACTCTTAACATTCTATTTTGGCATTCTAGAACTCCCAACATTCTATTTTGGAATTCTAGAACTACCAACATTCTATTTTGGAATTCTAGAACTCCAAACATTCTATTTTGGAATTCTAGAACTCCCAACATTCTATTTTGGCATTCTTGAACTCCCAACATTCTGTTTTGGAATTCTAGAACTCCCAACATTCTATTTTGGAATTCTAGAACTAGCAACATTCTATTTTGGCATTCTAGAACTCCAAACATTCTATTTTGGAATTCTAGAACTCCAAACATTCTATTTTGGAATTCTAGAACTCCCAACATTCTATTTTGGCATTCTTGAGCTCCCAACATTCTATTTTGGAATTCTAGAACTCCCAACATTCTATTTTGGAATTCTGCAACATCAGCATTCTACTTTGGAATTCTAGAACTCCCAACATTCTATTTTGGAATTCTAGAACTCCAAACATTCTATTTTGGAATTCTAGAACTCCCAACATTCTATTATGGCATTCTAGAACTCCCAACATTCTATTTTGGCATTCTAGAACTCCCAACATTCTATTTTGGAATTCTCGAACTACCAACATTCTTTTTTGGAATTCTAGAACTAGCAACATTCTATTTTGGCATTCTAGAACTCCCAACATTCTATTTTGGCATTCTAGAACTCCAAACATTCTATTTTGGAATTCTAGAACTCCAAACATTCTATTTTGGAATTCTAGAACTCCCAACATTCTATTTTGGCATTCTTGAACTCCCAACATTCTATTTTGGAATTCTAGAACTCCCAACATTCTATTTTGGAATTCTAGAACTAGCAACATTCTATTTTGGCATTCTAGAATTTCAAACATTCTATTTTGGAATTCTAGAACTCCAAACATTCTATTTTGGAATTCTAGAACTCCCAACATTCTATTTTGGCATTCTTGAACTCCCAACATTCTATTTTGGAATTCTAGAACTCCCAACATTCTATTTTGGCATTCTAGAACTCCCAACATTCTATTTTGGAATTCTAGAACTACCAACATTCTATTTTGGCATTCTAGAACTCCCAACATTCTATTTTGGAATTCTAGAAATACCAACATTCTATTTTGGCATTCTAGAACTCCCAACATTCTATTTTGGAATTCTGCAACACCAACATTCTATTTTGGATTTCTAGAACTCCCAACATTCTATTTTGGCATTCTAGAACTCCCAGCATTCTATTTTGGAATTCTAGAACTCCCAACATTCTATTTTGGAATTCTGCAACACCAACATTCTATTTTGGCATTCTAGAACTACCAACATTCTATTTTGGCATTCTAGAACTCCCAACATTCTATTTTGGAATTCTAGAAATACCAACATTCTATTATGGCATTCTAGAACTCCCAACATTCTATTTTGGAATTCTGCAACACCAACATTCTATTTTGGATTTCTAGAACTCCCAACATTCTATTTTGGCATTCTAGAACTTCCAGCATTCTATTTTGGAATTCTAGAACTCCCAACATTCTATTTTGGCATTCTAGAACTCCCAACATTCTATTTTGGCATTCTAGAACTCCCAACATTATATTTTGGCATTCTAGAACTCCCAACATTCTATTATGGCATTCTAGAACTCCCAACATTCTATTTTGGCATTCTAGAACTCCCAACATTCTATTTTGGCATTCTAGAACTCTTAACATTCTATTTTGGCATTCTAGAACTCCCAACATTCTATTTTGGAATTCTAGAACTACCAACATTCTATTTTGGAATTCTAGAACTACCAACATTCTATTTTGGAATTCTAGAACTACCAACATTCTATTTTGGCATTCTAGAACTCCCAACATTCTATTTTGGCATTCTAGAACTACCAACATTCTATTTTGGCATTCTAGAACTCCCAACATTCTATTTTGGAATTCTAGAAATACCAACATTCTATTTTGGCATTCTAGAACTCCCAACATTCTATTTTGGAATTCTGCAACACCAACATTCTATTTTGGATTTCTAGAACTCCCAACATTCTATTTTGGCATTCTAGAACTCCCAGCATTCTATTTTGGAATTCTAGAACTCCCAACATTCTATTTTGGAATTCTGCAACACCAACATTCTATTTTGGCATTCTAGAACTACCAACATTCTATTTTGGCATTCTAGAACTCCCAACATTCTATTTTGGAATTCTAGAAATACCAACATTCTATTTTGGCATTCTAGAACTCCCAACATTCTATTTTGGAATTCTGCAACACCAACATTCTATTTTGGATTTCTAGAACTCCCAACATTCTATTTTGGCATTCTAGAACTCCCAACATTCTATTTTGGAATTCTGCAACACCAACATTCTATTTTGGCATTCTAGAACTCCCAACATTCTATTTTGGCATTCTAGAACTCCCAACATTCTATTTTGGAATTCTGCAACACCAACATTCTATTTTGGATTTCTAGAACTCCCAACATTCTATTTTGGAATTCTAGAACTACCAACATTCTATTTTGGCATTCTAGAACTCCAAACATTCTATTTTGGAATTCTGCAACACCAACATTCTATTTTGGAATTCTAGAACTCCCAACATTCTATTTTGGCATTCTAGAACTCCCAACATTCTATTTTGGCATTCTAGAACTCCCAACATTCTATTTTGGCATTCTAGAACTCCCAACATTATATTTTGGCATTCTAGAACTCCCAACATTCTATTATGGCATTCTAGAACTCCCAACATTCTATTTTGGCATTCTAGAACTCCCAACATTCTATTTTGGCATTCTAGAACTCTTAACATTCTATTTTGGCATTCTAGAACTCCCAACATTCTATTTTGGAATTCTAGAACTACCAACATTCTATTTTGGAATTCTAGAACTACCAACATTCTATTTTGGAATTCTAGAACTACCAACATTCTATTTTGGCATTCTAGAACTCCCAACATTATATTTTGGCATTCTAGAACTACCAACATTCTATTTTGGCATTCTAGAACTCCCAACATTCTATTTTGGAATTCTAGAAATACCAACATTCTATTTTGGCATTCTAGAACTCCCAACATTCTATTTTGGAATTCTGCAACACCAACATTCTATTTTGGATTTCTAGAACTCCCAACATTCTATTTTGGAATTCTAGAACTCCCAACATTCTATTTTGGAATTCTGCAACACCAACATTCTATTTTGGCATTCTAGAACTACCAACATTCTATTTTGGCATTCTAGAACTCCCAACATTCTATTTTGGAATTCTAGAAATACCAACATTCTATTTTGGCATTCTAGAACTCCCAACATTCTATTTTGGAATTCTGCAACACCAACATTCTATTTTGGATTTCTAGAACTCCCAACATTCTATTTTGGCATTCTAGAACTCCCAGCATTCTATTTTGGAATTCTAGAACTCCCAACATTCTATTTTGGAATTCTGCAACACCAACATTCTATTTTGGCATTCTAGAACTACCAACATTCTATTTTGGCATTCTAGAACTCCCAACATTCTATTTTGGAATTCTAGAAATACCAACATTCTATTTTGGCATTCTAGAACTCCCAACATTCTATTTTGGAATTCTGCAACACCAACATTCTATTTTGGATTTCTAGAACTCCCAACATTCTATTTTGGCATTCTAGAACTCCCAACATTCTATTTTGGAATTCTGCAACACCAACATTCTATTTTGGCATTCTAGAACTCCCAACATTCTATTTTGGCATTCTAGAACTCCCAACATTCTATTTTGGAATTCTGCAACACCAACATTCTATTTTGGATTTCTAGAACTCCCAACATTCTATTTTGGCATTCTAGAACTCCCAACATTCTATTTTGGAATTCTAGAACTACCAACATTCTATTTTGGCATTCTAGAACTCCAAACATTCTATTTTGGAATTCTGCAACACCAACATTCTATTTTGGAATTCTAGAACTCCCAACATTCTATTTTGGCATTCTAGAACTCCCAACATTCTATTTTGGCATTCTTGAACTCCCAACATTCTATTTTGGAATTCTAGAACTCCCAACATTCTATTTTGGAATTCTAGAACTCCCAACATTCTATTTTGGAATTCTGCAACACCAACATTCTATTTTGGAATTCTAGAACTCCCAACATTCTATTTTGGCATTCTAGAACTCCCAACATTCTATTTTGGAATTCTAGAACTACCAACATTCTATTTTGGCATTCTAGAACTCCTAACATTCTATTTTGGAATTCTAGAACTACCGACATTCTATATTGGCATTCTAGAACTCCAAACATTCTATTTTGGAATTCTGCAACACCAACATTCTATTTTGGAATTCTAGAACTCCCAACATTCTATTTTGGCATTCTAGAACTCCCAACATTCTATTGTGGCATTCCAGAACTCCCAACATTCTATTTTGGCATTCTAGAACTCCCAACATTCTATTTTGGCATTCTAGAACTCCCAACATTATATTTTGGCATTCTAGAACTCCCAACATTCTATTATGGCATTCTAGAACTCCCAACATTCTATTTTGGCATTCTAGAACTCCCAACATTCTATTTTGGCATTCTAGAACTCTTAACATTCTATTTTGGCATTCTAGAACTCCCAACATTCTATTTTGGAATTCTAGAACTCCCAACATTCTATTTTGGAATTCTGCAACACCAACATTCTATTTTGGAATTCTAGAACTCCCAACATTCTATTTTGGCATTCTAGAACTCCCAACATTCTATTTTGGAATTCTAGAACTACCAACATTCTATTTTGGCATTCTAGAACTCCTAACATTCTATTTTGGAATTCTAGAACTACCGACATTCTATATTGGCATTCTAGAACTCCAAACATTCTATTTTGGAATTCTGCAACACCAACATTCTATTTTGGAATTCTAGAACTCCCAACATTCTATTTTGGCATTCTAGAACTCCCAACATTCTATTGTGGCATTCCAGAACTCCCAACATTCTATTTTGGCATTCTAGAACTCCCAACATTCTATTTTGGCATTCTAGAACTCCCAACATTATATTTTGGCATTCTAGAACTCCCAACATTCTATTATGGCATTCTAGAACTCCCAACATTCTATTTTGGCATTCTAGAACTCCCAACATTCTATTTTGGCATTCTAGAACTCTTAACATTCTATTTTGGCATTCTAGAACTCCCAACATTCTATTTTGGAATTCTAGAACTACCAACATTCTATTTTGGAATTCTAGAACTACCAACATTCTATTTTGGAATTCTAGAACTACCAACATTCTATTTTGGCATTCTAGAACTCCCAACATTATATTTTGGCATTCTAGAACTACCAACATTCTATTTTGGCATTCTAGAACTCCCAACATTCTATTTTGGAATTCTAGAAATACCAACATTCTATTTTGGCATTCTAGAACTCCCAACATTCTATTTTGGAATTCTGCAACACCAACATTCTATTTTGGATTTCTAGAACTCCCAACATTCTATTTTGGCATTCTAGAACTCCCAGCATTCTATTTTGGAATTCTAGAACTCCCAACATTCTATTTTGGAATTCTGCAACACCAACATTCTATTTTGGCATTCTAGAACTACCAACATTCTATTTTGGCATTCTAGAACTCCCAACATTCTATTTTGGAATTCTGCAACACCAACATTCTATTTTGGATTTCTAGAACTCCCAACATTCTATTTTGGCATTCTAGAACTCCCAACATTCTATTTTGGAATTCTAGAACTACCAACATTCTATTTTGGCATTCTAGAACTCCAAACATTCTATTTTGGAATTCTGCAACACCAACATTCTATTTTGGAATTCTAGAACTCCCAACATTCTATTTTGGCATTCTAGAACTCCCAACATTCTATTGTGGCATTCTAGAACTCCCAACATTCTATTTTGGCATTCTAGAACTCCCAACATTCTATTTTGGAATTCTGCAACACCAACATTCTATTTTGGATTTCTAGAACTCCCAACATTCTATTTTGGCATTCTAGAACTCCCAACATTCTATTTTGGAATTCTAGAACTCCCAACATTCTATTTTGGAATTCTAGAACTACCAACATTCTATTTTGGCATTCTAGAACTCCAAACATTCTATTTTGGAATTCTGCAACACCAACATTCTATTTTGGATTTCTAGAACTCCCAACATTCTATTTTGGCATTCTAGAACTCCCAACATTCTATTTTGGAATTCTAGAACTACCAACATTCTATTTTGGCATTCTAGAACTCCAAACATTCTATTTTGGAATTCTGCAACACCAACATTCTATTTTGGATTTCTAGAACTCCCAACATTCTATTTTGGCATTCTAGAACTCCCAGCATTCTATTTTGGAATTCTAGAACTCCCAACATTCTATTTTGGAATTCTAGAACTCCCAACACTCTATTTTGGCATTCTAGAACTCCCAACATTCTATTCTTGAATTCTGCAACACCAACATTCTGTTTTGGAATTCTAGAACTCCCAACATTCTATTTTGGCATTCTAGAACTCCCAACATTATATTTTGGAATTCTAGAACTACCAACATTCTATTTTGGCATTCTAGAACTCCCAACATTCTATTTTGGCATTCTAGAACTCCCAACATTCTATTTTGGCATTCTAGAACTCCCAACATTCTATTTTGGAATTCTAGAACTCCAAACATTCTATTTTGGAATTCTAGAACTCCCAACATTCTATTTTGGCATTCTTGAACTCCCAACATTCTGTTTTGGAATTCTAGAACTAGCAACATTCTATTTTGGCATTCTAGAACTCCAAACATTCTATTTTGGAATTCTAGAACTCCAAACATTCTATTTTGGAATTCTAGAACTCCCAACATTCTATTTTGGCATTCTTGAACTCCCAACATTCTATTTTGGAATTCTAGAACTCCCAACATTCTATTTTGGAATTCTGCAACATCAGCATTCTACTTTGGAATTCTAGAACTCCCAACATTCTATTTTGGAATTCTAGAACTCCAAACATTCTATTTTGGAATTCTAGAACTCCCAACATTCTATTATGGCATTCTAGAACTCCCAACATTCTATTTTGGCATTCTAGAACTCCCAACATTCTATTTTGGAATTCTCGAACTACCAACATTCTTTTTTGGAATTCTAGAACTAGCAACATTCTATTTTGGCATTCTAGAACTCCCAACATTCTATTTTGGCATTCTAGAACTCCAAACATTCTATTTTGGAATTCTAGAACTCCAAACATTCTATTTTGGAATTCTAGAACTCCCAACATTCTATTTTGGCATTCTTGAACTCCCAACATTCTATTTTGGAATTCTAGAACTCCCAACATTCTATTTTGGAATTCTAGAACTAGCAACATTCTATTTTGGCATTCTAGAATTTCAAACATTCTATTTTGGAATTCTAGAACTCCAAACATTCTATTTTGGAATTCTAGAACTCCCAACATTCTATTTTGGCATTCTTGAACTCCCAACATTCTATTTTGGAATTCTAGAACTCCCAACATTCTATTTTGGCATTCTAGAACTCCCAACATTCTATTTTGGAATTCTAGAACTACCAACATTCTATTTTGGCATTCTAGAACTCCCAACATTCTATTTTGGAATTCTAGAAATACCAACATTCTATTTTGGCATTCTAGAACTCCCAACATTCTATTTTGGAATTCTGCAACACCAACATTCTATTTTGGATTTCTAGAACTCCCAACATTCTATTTTGGCATTCTAGAACTCCCAGCATTCTATTTTGGAATTCTAGAACTCCCAACATTCTATTTTGGAATTCTGCAACACCAACATTCTATTTTGGCATTCTAGAACTACCAACATTCTATTTTGGCATTCTAGAACTCCCAACATTCTATTTTGGAATTCTAGAAATACCAACATTCTATTATGGCATTCTAGAACTCCCAACATTCTATTTTGGAATTCTGCAACACCAACATTCTATTTTGGATTTCTAGAACTCCCAACATTCTATTTTGGCATTCTAGAACTTCCAGCATTCTATTTTGGAATTCTAGAACTCCCAACATTCTATTTTGGAATTCTGCAACACCAACATTCTATTTTGGCATTCTAGAACTACCAACATTCTATTTTGGCATTCTAGAACTCCCAACATTCTATTTTGGAATTCTAGAAATACCAACATTCTATTTTGGCATTCTAGAACTCCCAACATTCTATTTTGGAATTCTGCAACACCAACATTCTATTTTGGATTTCTAGAACTCCCAACATTCTATTTTGGCATTCAAGAACTCCCAACATTCTATTTTGGCATTCTAGAACTACCAACATTCTATTTTGGCATTCTAGAACTCCCAACATTCTATTTTGGAATTCTAGAAATACCAACATTCTATTTTGGCATTCTAGAACTCCCAACATTCTATTTTGGAATTCTAGAAATACCAACATTCTATTTTGGCATTCTAGAACTCCCAACATTCTATTTTGGAATTCTGCAACACCAACATTCTATTTTGGATTTCTAGAACTCCCAACATTCTATTTTGGCATTCTAGAACTCCCAGCATTCTATTTTGGAATTCTAGAACTCCCAACATTCTATTTTGGAATTCTGCAACACCAACATTCTATTTTGGCATTCTAGAACTACCAACATTCTATTTTGGCATTCTAGAACTCCCAACATTCTATTTTGGAATTCTAGAAATACCAACATTCTATTTTGGCATTCTAGAACTCCCAACATTCTATTTTGGAATTCTGCAACACCAACATTCTATTTTGGATTTCTAGAACTCCCAACATTCTATTTTGGCATTCTAGAACTCCCAACATTCTATTTTGGAATTCTGCAACAACAACATTCTATTTTGGCATTCTAGAACTCCCAACATTCTATTTTGGCATTCTAGAACTCCCAACATTCTATTTTGGAATTCTGCAACACCAACATTCTATTTTGGATTTCTAGAACTCCCAACATTCTATTTTGGCATTCTAGAACTCCCAACATTCTATTTTGGAATTCTAGAACTACCAACATTCTATTTTGGCATTCTAGAACTCCAAACATTCTATTTTGGAATTCTGCAACACCAACATTCTATTTTGGAATTCTAGAACTCCCAACATTCTATTTTGGCATTCTAGAACTCCCAACATTCTATTGTGGCATTCCAGAACTCCCAACATTCTATTTTGGCATTCTAGAACTCCCAACATTCTATTTTGGCATTCTAGAACTCCCAACATTCTATTTTGGCATTCTAGAACTCCCAACATTCTATTATGGCATTCTAGAACTCCCAACATTCTATTTTGGCATTCTAGAACTCCCAACATTCTATTTTGGCATTCTAGAACTCTTAACATTCTATTTTGGCATTCTAGAACTCCCAACATTCTATTTTGGAATTCTGCAACACCAACATTCTATTTTGGAATTCTAGAACTCCCAACATTCTATTTTGGCATTCTAGAACTCCCAACATTCTATTGTGGCATTCCAGAACTCCCAACATTCTATTTTGGCATTCTAGAACTCCCAACATTCTATTTTGGCATTCTAGAACTCCCAACATTCTATTTTGGCATTCTAGAACTCCCAACATTCTATTATGGCATTCTAGAACTCCCAACATTCTATTTTGGCATTCTAGAACTCCCAACATTCTATTTTGGCATTCTAGAACTCTTAACATTCTATTTTGGCATTCTAGAACTCCCAACATTCTATTTTGGAATTCTAGAACTACCAACATTCTATTTTGGAATTCTAGAACTACCAACATTCTATTTTGGAATTCTAGAACTACCAACATTCTATTTTGGCATTCTAGAACTCCCAACATTCTATTTTGGCATTCTAGAACTACCAACATTCTATTTTGGATTTCTAGAACTCCCAACATTCTATTTTGGCATTCTAGAACTCCCAGCATTCTATTTTGGAATTCTAGAACTCCCAACATTCTATTTTGGAATTCTGCAACACCAACATTCTATTTTGGCATTCTAGAACTACCAACATTCTATTTTGGCATTCTAGAACTCCCAACATTCTATTTTGGAATTCTAGAAATACCAACATTCTATTTTGGCATTCTAGAACTCCCAACATTCTATTTTGGAATTCTGCAACACCAACATTCTATTTTGGATTTCTAGAACTCCCAACATTCTATTTTGGCATTCTAGAACTCCCAACATTCTATTTTGGAATTCTGCAACACCAACATTCTATTTTGGCATTCTAGAACTCCCAACATTCTATTTTGGCATTCTAGAACTCCCAACATTCTATTTTGGAATTCTGCAACACCAACATTCTATTTTGGATTTCTAGAACTCCCAACATTCTATTTTGGCATTCTAGAACTCCCAACATTCTATTTTGGAATTCTAGAACTACCAACATTCTATTTTGGCATTCTAGAACTCCAAACATTCTATTTTGGAATTCTGCAACACCAACATTCTATTTTGGAATTCTAGAACTCCCAACATTCTATTTTGGCATTCTAGAACTCCCAACATTCTATTGTGGCATTCTAGAACTCCCAACATTCTATTTTGGCATTCTAGAACTCCCAACATTCTATTTTGGAATTCTACAACTACCAACATTCTATTTTGGCATTCTAGAACTCCCAACATTCTATTTTGGAATTCTGCAACACCAACATTCTATTTTGGATTTCTAGAACTCCCAACATTCTATTTTGGCATTCTAGAACTCCCAACATTCTATTTTGGAATTCTAGAACTCCCAACATTCTATTTTGGAATTCTGCAACACCAACATTCTATTTTGGCATTCTAGAACTCCAAACATTCTATTTTGGAATTCTGCAACACCAACATTCTATTTTGGATTTCTAGAACTCCCAACATTCTATTTTGGCATTCTAGAACTCCCAACATTCTATTTTGGAATTCTAGAACTACCAACATTCTATTTTGGCATTCTAGAACTCCAAACATTCTATTTTGGAATTCTGCAACACCAACATTCTATTTTGGATTTCTAGAACTCCCAACATTCTATTTTGGCATTCTAGAACTCCCAGCATTCTATTTTGGAATTCTAGAACTCCCAACATTCTATTTTGGAATTCTGCAACACCAACATTCTATTTTGGATTTCTAGAACTCCCAACATTCTATTTTGGCATTCTAGAACTCCCAACATTCTATTTTGGAATTCTGCAACACCAACATTCTATTTTGGCATTCTAGAACTCCCAACATTCTATTGTGGCATTCTAGAACTCCCAACATTCTATTTTGGAATTCTGCAACACCAACATTCTATTTTGGATTTCTAGAACTCCCAACATTCTATTTTGGCATTCTAGAACTCCCAACATTCTATTTTGGAATTCTAGAACTACCAACATTCTATTTTGGCATTCTAGAACTCCAAACATTCTATTTTGGAATTCTGCAACACCAACATTCTATTTTGGAATTCTAGAACTCCCAACATTCTATTTTGGCATTCTAGAACTCCCAACATTCTATTGTGGCATTCCAGAACTCCCAACATTCTATTTTGGCATTCTAGAACTCCCAACATTCTATTTTGGCATTCTAGAACTCCCAACATTCTATTTTGGCATTCTAGAACTCCCAACATTCTATTATGGCATTCTAGAACTCCCAACATTCTATTTTGGCATTCTAGAACTCCCAGCATTCTATTTTGGAATTCTAGAACTCCCAACATTCTATTTTGGAATTCTAGAACTCCCAGCATTCTATTTTGGAATTCTAGAACTCCCAACATTCTATTTTGGAATTCTGCAACACCAACATTCTATTTTGGCATTCTAGAACTCCCAGCATTCTATTTTGGAATTCTAGAACTCCCAACATTCTATTTTGGAATTCTGCAACACCAACATTCTATTTTGGCATTCTAGAACTACCAATATTCTATTTTGGCATTCTAGAACTCCCAACATTCTATTTTGGAATTCTAGAAATACCAACATTCTATTTTGGCATTCTAGAACTCTCAACATTCTATTTTGGAATTCTGCAACACCAACATTCTATTTTGGATTTCTAGAACTCCCAACATTCTATTTTGGCATTCTAGAACTCCCAACATTCTATTTTGGAATTCTGCAACACCAACATTCTATTTTGGCATTCTAGAACTCCCAACATTCTATTTTGGCATTCTAGAACTCCCAACATTCTATTTTGGAATTCTGCAACACCAACATTCTATTTTGGATTTCTAGAACTCCCAACATTCTATTTTGGCATTCTAGAACTCCCAACATTCTATTTTGGAATTCTAGAACTACCAACATTCTATTTTGGCATTCTAGAACTCCAAACATTCTATTTTGGAATTCTGCAACACCAACATTCTATTTTGGATTTCTAGAACTCCCAACATTCTATTTTGGCATTCTAGAACTTCCAGCATTCTATTTTGGAATTCTAGAACTCCCAACATTCTATTTTGGAATTCTGCAACACCAACATTCTATTTTGGCATTCTAGAACTACCAACATTCTATTTTGGCATTCTAGAACTCCCAACATTCTATTTTGGAATTCTAGAAATACCAACATTCTATTTTGGCATTCTAGAACTCCCAACATTCTATTTTGGAATTCTGCAACACCAACATTCTATTTTGGATTTCTAGAACTCCCAACATTCTATTTTGGCATTCAAGAACTCCCAACATTCTATTTTGGCATTCTAGAACTACCAACATTCTATTTTGGCATTCTAGAACTCCCAACATTCTATTTTGGAATTCTAGAAATACCAACATTCTATTTTGGCATTCTAGAACTCCCAACATTCTATTTTGGAATTCTAGAAATACCAACATTCTATTTTGGCATTCTAGAACTCCCAACATTCTATTTTGGAATTCTGCAACACCAACATTCTATTTTGGATTTCTAGAACTCCCAACATTCTATTTTGGCATTCTAGAACTCCCAGCATTCTATTTTGGAATTCTAGAACTCCCAACATTCTATTTTGGAATTCTGCAACACCAACATTCTATTTTGGCATTCTAGAACTACCAACATTCTATTTTGGCATTCTAGAACTCCCAACATTCTATTTTGGAATTCTGCAACACCAACATTCTATTTTGGATTTCTAGAACTCCCAACATTCTATTTTGGCATTCTAGAACTCCCAACATTCTATTTTGGAATTCTGCAACACCAACATTCTATTTTGGCATTCTAGAACTCCCAACATTCTATTTTGGCATTCTAGAACTCCCAACATTCTATTTTGGAATTCTGCAACACCAACATTCTATTTTGGATTTCTAGAACTCCCAACATTCTATTTTGGCATTCTAGAACTCCCAACATTCTATTTTGGAATTCTAGAACTACCAACATTCTATTTTGGCATTCTAGAACTCCAAACATTCTATTTTGGAATTCTGCAACACCAACATTCTATTTTGGAATTCTAGAACTCCCAACATTCTATTTTGGCATTCTAGAACTCCCAACATTCTATTGTGGCATTCTAGAACTCCCAACATTCTATTTTGGCATTCTAGAACTCCCAACATTCTATTTTGGAATTCTACAACTACCAACATTCTATTTTGGCATTCTAGAACTCCCAACATTCTATTTTGGAATTCTGCAACACCAACATTCTATTTTGGATTTCTAGAACTCCCAACATTCTATTTTGGCATTCTAGAACTCCCAACATTCTATTTTGGAATTCTAGAACTCCCAACATTCTATTTTGGAATTCTGCAACACCAACATTCTATTTTGGCATTCTAGAACTCCAAACATTCTATTTTGGAATTCTGCAACACCAACATTCTATTTTGGATTTCTAGAACTCCCAACATTCTATTTTGGCATTCTAGAACTCCCAACATTCTATTTTGGAATTCTAGAACTACCAACATTCTATTTTGGCATTCTAGAACTCCAAACATTCTATTTTGGAATTCTGCAACACCAACATTCTATTTTGGATTTCTAGAACTCCCAACATTCTATTTTGGCATTCTAGAACTCCCAGCATTCTATTTTGGAATTCTAGAACTCCCAACATTCTATTTTGGAATTCTGCAACACCAACATTCTATTTTGGATTTCTAGAACTCCCAACATTCTATTTTGGCATTCTAGAACTCCCAACATTCTATTTTGGAATTCTGCAACACCAACATTCTATTTTGGCATTCTAGAACTCCCAACATTCTATTGTGGCATTCTAGAACTCCCAACATTCTATTTTGGAATTCTGCAACACCAACATTCTATTTTGGATTTCTAGAACTCCCAACATTCTATTTTGGCATTCTAGAACTCCCAACATTCTATTTTGGAATTCTAGAACTACCAACATTCTATTTTGGCATTCTAGAACTCCAAACATTCTATTTTGGAATTCTGCAACACCAACATTCTATTTTGGAATTCTAGAACTCCCAACATTCTATTTTGGCATTCTAGAACTCCCAACATTCTATTGTGGCATTCCAGAACTCCCAACATTCTATTTTGGCATTCTAGAACTCCCAACATTCTATTTTGGCATTCTAGAACTCCCAACATTCTATTTTGGCATTCTAGAACTCCCAACATTCTATTATGGCATTCTAGAACTCCCAACATTCTATTTTGGCATTCTAGAACTCCCAGCATTCTATTTTGGAATTCTAGAACTCCCAACATTCTATTTTGGAATTCTAGAACTCCCAGCATTCTATTTTGGAATTCTAGAACTCCCAACATTCTATTTTGGAATTCTGCAACACCAACATTCTATTTTGGCATTCTAGAACTCCCAGCATTCTATTTTGGAATTCTAGAACTCCCAACATTCTATTTTGGAATTCTGCAACACCAACATTCTATTTTGGCATTCTAGAACTACCAATATTCTATTTTGGCATTCTAGAACTCCCAACATTCTATTTTGGAATTCTAGAAATACCAACATTCTATTTTGGCATTCTAGAACTCTCAACATTCTATTTTGGAATTCTGCAACACCAACATTCTATTTTGGATTTCTAGAACTCCCAACATTCTATTTTGGCATTCTAGAACTCCCAACATTCTATTTTGGAATTCTGCAACACCAACATTCTATTTTGGCATTCTAGAACTCCCAACATTCTATTTTGGCATTCTAGAACTCCCAACATTCTATTTTGGAATTCTGCAACACCAACATTCTATTTTGGATTTCTAGAACTCCCAACATTCTATTTTGGCATTCTAGAACTCCCAACATTCTATTTTGGAATTCTAGAACTACCAACATTCTATTTTGGCATTCTAGAACTCCAAACATTCTATTTTGGAATTCTGCAACACCAACATTCTATTTTGGATTTCTAGAACTCCCAACATTCTATTTTGGCATTCTAGAACTTCCAGCATTCTATTTTGGAATTCTAGAACTCCCAACATTCTATTTTGGAATTCTGCAACACCAACATTCTATTTTGGCATTCTAGAACTACCAACATTCTATTTTGGCATTCTAGAACTCCCAACATTCTATTTTGGAATTCTAGAAATACCAACATTCTATTTTGGCATTCTAGAACTCCCAACATTCTATTTTGGAATTCTGCAACACCAACATTCTATTTTGGATTTCTAGAACTCCCAACATTCTATTTTGGCATTCAAGAACTCCCAACATTCTATTTTGGCATTCTAGAACTACCAACATTCTATTTTGGCATTCTAGAACTCCCAACATTCTATTTTGGAATTCTAGAAATACCAACATTCTATTTTGGCATTCTAGAACTCCCAACATTCTATTTTGGAATTCTAGAAATACCAACATTCTATTTTGGCATTCTAGAACTCCCAACATTCTATTTTGGAATTCTGCAACACCAACATTCTATTTTGGATTTCTAGAACTCCCAACATTCTATTTTGGCATTCTAGAACTCCCAGCATTCTATTTTGGAATTCTAGAACTCCCAACATTCTATTTTGGAATTCTGCAACACCAACATTCTATTTTGGCATTCTAGAACTACCAACATTCTATTTTGGCATTCTAGAACTCCCAACATTCTATTTTGGAATTCTGCAACACCAACATTCTATTTTGGATTTCTAGAACTCCCAACATTCTATTTTGGCATTCTAGAACTCCCAACATTCTATTTTGGAATTCTGCAACACCAACATTCTATTTTGGCATTCTAGAACTCCCAACATTCTATTTTGGCATTCTAGAACTCCCAACATTCTATTTTGGAATTCTGCAACACCAACATTCTATTTTGGATTTCTAGAACTCCCAACATTCTATTTTGGCATTCTAGAACTCCCAACATTCTATTTTGGAATTCTAGAACTACCAACATTCTATTTTGGCATTCTAGAACTCCAAACATTCTATTTTGGAATTCTGCAACACCAACATTCTATTTTGGAATTCTAGAACTCCCAACATTCTATTTTGGCATTCTAGAACTCCCAACATTCTATTGTGGCATTCTAGAACTCCCAACATTCTATTTTGGCATTCTAGAACTCCCAACATTCTATTTTGGAATTCTACAACTACCAACATTCTATTTTGGCATTCTAGAACTCCCAACATTCTATTTTGGAATTCTGCAACACCAACATTCTATTTTGGATTTCTAGAACTCCCAACATTCTATTTTGGCATTCTAGAACTCCCAACATTCTATTTTGGAATTCTAGAACTCCCAACATTCTATTTTGGAATTCTGCAACACCAACATTCTATTTTGGCATTCTAGAACTCCAAACATTCTATTTTGGAATTCTGCAACACCAACATTCTATTTTGGATTTCTAGAACTCCCAACATTCTATTTTGGCATTCTAGAACTCCCAACATTCTATTTTGGAATTCTAGAACTACCAACATTCTATTTTGGCATTCTAGAACTCCAAACATTCTATTTTGGAATTCTGCAACACCAACATTCTATTTTGGATTTCTAGAACTCCCAACATTCTATTTTGGCATTCTAGAACTCCCAGCATTCTATTTTGGAATTCTAGAACTCCCAACATTCTATTTTGGAATTCTGCAACACCAACATTCTATTTTGGATTTCTAGAACTCCCAACATTCTATTTTGGCATTCTAGAACTCCCAACATTCTATTTTGGAATTCTGCAACACCAACATTCTATTTTGGCATTCTAGAACTCCCAACATTCTATTGTGGCATTCTAGAACTCCCAACATTCTATTTTGGAATTCTGCAACACCAACATTCTATTTTGGATTTCTAGAACTCCCAACATTCTATTTTGGCATTCTAGAACTCCCAACATTCTATTTTGGAATTCTAGAACTACCAACATTCTATTTTGGCATTCTAGAACTCCAAACATTCTATTTTGGAATTCTGCAACACCAACATTCTATTTTGGAATTCTAGAACTCCCAACATTCTATTTTGGCATTCTAGAACTCCCAACATTCTATTGTGGCATTCCAGAACTCCCAACATTCTATTTTGGCATTCTAGAACTCCCAACATTCTATTTTGGCATTCTAGAACTCCCAACATTCTATTTTGGCATTCTAGAACTCCCAACATTCTATTATGGCATTCTAGAACTCCCAACATTCTATTTTGGCATTCTAGAACTCCCAGCATTCTATTTTGGAATTCTAGAACTCCCAACATTCTATTTTGGAATTCTAGAACTCCCAGCATTCTATTTTGGAATTCTAGAACTCCCAACATTCTATTTTGGAATTCTGCAACACCAACATTCTATTTTGGCATTCTAGAACTCCCAGCATTCTATTTTGGAATTCTAGAACTCCCAACATTCTATTTTGGAATTCTGCAACACCAACATTCTATTTTGGCATTCTAGAACTACCAATATTCTATTTTGGCATTCTAGAACTCCCAACATTCTATTTTGGAATTCTAGAAATACCAACATTCTATTTTGGCATTCTAGAACTCTCAACATTCTATTTTGGAATTCTGCAACACCAACATTCTATTTTGGATTTCTAGAACTCCCAACATTCTATTTTGGCATTCTAGAACTCCCAACATTCTATTTTGGAATTCTGCAACACCAACATTCTATTTTGGCATTCTAGAACTCCCAACATTCTATTTTGGCATTCTAGAACTCCCAACATTCTATTTTGGAATTCTGCAACACCAACATTCTATTTTGGATTTCTAGAACTCCCAACATTCTATTTTGGCATTCTAGAACTCCCAACATTCTATTTTGGAATTCTAGAACTACCAACATTCTATTTTGGCATTCTAGAACTCCAAACATTCTATTTTGGAATTCTGCAACACCAACATTCTATTTTGGATTTCTAGAACTCCCAACATTCTATTTTGGCATTCTAGAACTTCCAGCATTCTATTTTGGAATTCTAGAACTCCCAACATTCTATTTTGGAATTCTGCAACACCAACATTCTATTTTGGCATTCTAGAACTACCAACATTCTATTTTGGCATTCTAGAACTCCCAACATTCTATTTTGGAATTCTAGAAATACCAACATTCTATTTTGGCATTCTAGAACTCCCAACATTCTATTTTGGAATTCTGCAACACCAACATTCTATTTTGGATTTCTAGAACTCCCAACATTCTATTTTGGCATTCAAGAACTCCCAACATTCTATTTTGGCATTCTAGAACTACCAACATTCTATTTTGGCATTCTAGAACTCCCAACATTCTATTTTGGAATTCTAGAAATACCAACATTCTATTTTGGCATTCTAGAACTCCCAACATTCTATTTTGGAATTCTAGAAATACCAACATTCTATTTTGGCATTCTAGAACTCCCAACATTCTATTTTGGAATTCTGCAACACCAACATTCTATTTTGGATTTCTAGAACTCCCAACATTCTATTTTGGCATTCTAGAACTCCCAGCATTCTATTTTGGAATTCTAGAACTCCCAACATTCTATTTTGGAATTCTGCAACACCAACATTCTATTTTGGCATTCTAGAACTACCAACATTCTATTTTGGCATTCTAGAACTCCCAACATTCTATTTTGGAATTCTAGAAATACCAACATTCTATTTTGGCATTCTAGAACTCCCAACATTCTATTTTGGAATTCTGCAACACCAACATTCTATTTTGGATTTCTAGAACTCCCAACATTCTATTTTGGCATTCTAGAACTCCCAACATTCTATTTTGGAATTCTGCAACAACAACATTCTATTTTGGCATTCTAGAACTCCCAACATTCTATTTTGGCATTCTAGAACTCCCAACATTCTATTTTGGAATTCTGCAACACCAACATTCTATTTTGGATTTCTAGAACTCCCAACATTCTATTTTGGCATTCTAGAACTCCCAACATTCTATTTTGGAATTCTAGAACTACCAACATTCTATTTTGGCATTCTAGAACTCCAAACATTCTATTTTGGAATTCTGCAACACCAACATTCTATTTTGGAATTCTAGAACTCCCAACATTCTATTTTGGCATTCTAGAACTCCCAACATTCTATTGTGGCATTCCAGAACTCCCAACATTCTATTTTGGCATTCTAGAACTCCCAACATTCTATTTTGGCATTCTAGAACTCCCAACATTCTATTTTGGCATTCTAGAACTCCCAACATTCTATTATGGCATTCTAGAACTCCCAACATTCTATTTTGGCATTCTAGAACTCCCAACATTCTATTTTGGCATTCTAGAACTCTTAACATTCTATTTTGGCATTCTAGAACTCCCAACATTCTATTTTGGAATTCTGCAACACCAACATTCTATTTTGGAATTCTAGAACTCCCAACATTCTATTTTGGCATTCTAGAACTCCCAACATTCTATTGTGGCATTCCAGAACTCCCAACATTCTATTTTGGCATTCTAGAACTCCCAACATTCTATTTTGGCATTCTAGAACTCCCAACATTCTATTTTGGCATTCTAGAACTCCCAACATTCTATTATGGCATTCTAGAACTCCCAACATTCTATTTTGGCATTCTAGAACTCCCAACATTCTATTTTGGCATTCTAGAACTCTTAACATTCTATTTTGGCATTCTAGAACTCCCAACATTCTATTTTGGAATTCTAGAACTACCAACATTCTATTTTGGAATTCTAGAACTCCAAACATTCTATTTTGGAATTCTAGAACTCCCAACATTCTATTTTGGCATTCTTGAACTCCCAACATTCTGTTTTGGAATTCTAGAACTCCCAACATTCTATTTTGGAATTCTAGAACTAGCAACATTCTATTTTGGCATTCTAGAACTCCAAACATTCTATTTTGGAATTCTAGAACTCCAAACATTCTATTTTGGAATTCTAGAACTCCCAACATTCTATTTTGGCATTCTTGAACTCCCAACATTCTATTTTGGAATTCTAGAACTCCCAACATTCTATTTTGGAATTCTGCAACATCAGCATTCTACTTTGGAATTCTAGAACTCCCAACATTCTATTTTGGAATTCTAGAACTCCAAACATTCTATTTTGGAATTCTAGAACTCCCAACATTCTATTATGGCATTCTAGAACTCCCAACATTCTATTTTGGCATTCTAGAACTCCCAACATTCTATTTTGGAATTCTCGAACTACCAACATTCTTTTTTGGAATTCTAGAACTAGCAACATTCTATTTTGGCATTCTAGAACTCCCAACATTCTATTTTGGCATTCTAGAACTCCAAACATTCTATTTTGGAATTCTAGAACTCCAAACATTCTATTTTGGAATTCTAGAACTCCCAACATTCTATTTTGGCATTCTTGAACTCCCAACATTCTATTTTGGAATTCTAGAACTCCCAACATTCTATTTTGGAATTCTAGAACTAGCAACATTCTATTTTGGCATTCTAGAATTTCAAACATTCTATTTTGGAATTCTAGAACTCCAAACATTCTATTTTGGAATTCTAGAACTCCCAACATTCTATTTTGGCATTCTTGAACTCCCAACATTCTATTTTGGAATTCTAGAACTCCCAACATTCTATTTTGGCATTCTAGAACTCCCAACATTCTATTTTGGAATTCTAGAACTACCAACATTCTATTTTGGCATTCTAGAACTCCCAACATTCTATTTTGGAATTCTAGAAATACCAACATTCTATTTTGGCATTCTAGAACTCCCAACATTCTATTTTGGAATTCTGCAACACCAACATTCTATTTTGGATTTCTAGAACTCCCAACATTCTATTTTGGCATTCTAGAACTCCCAGCATTCTATTTTGGAATTCTAGAACTCCCAACATTCTATTTTGGAATTCTGCAACACCAACATTCTATTTTGGCATTCTAGAACTACCAACATTCTATTTTGGCATTCTAGAACTCCCAACATTCTATTTTGGAATTCTAGAAATACCAACATTCTATTATGGCATTCTAGAACTCCCAACATTCTATTTTGGAATTCTGCAACACCAACATTCTATTTTGGATTTCTAGAACTCCCAACATTCTATTTTGGCATTCTAGAACTTCCAGCATTCTATTTTGGAATTCTAGAACTCCCAACATTCTATTTTGGCATTCTAGAACTCCCAACATTCTATTTTGGCATTCTAGAACTCCCAACATTATATTTTGGCATTCTAGAACTCCCAACATTCTATTATGGCATTCTAGAACTCCCAACATTCTATTTTGGCATTCTAGAACTCCCAACATTCTATTTTGGCATTCTAGAACTCTTAACATTCTATTTTGGCATTCTAGAACTCCCAACATTCTATTTTGGAATTCTAGAACTACCAACATTCTATTTTGGAATTCTAGAACTACCAACATTCTATTTTGGAATTCTAGAACTACCAACATTCTATTTTGGCATTCTAGAACTCCCAACATTCTATTTTGGCATTCTAGAACTACCAACATTCTATTTTGGCATTCTAGAACTCCCAACATTCTATTTTGGAATTCTAGAAATACCAACATTCTATTTTGGAATTCTGCAACACCAACATTCTATTTTGGATTTCTAGAACTCCCAACATTCTATTTTGGCATTCTAGAACTCCCAGCATTCTATTTTGGAATTCTAGAACTCCCAACATTCTATTTTGGAATTCTGCAACACCAACATTCTATTTTGGCATTCTAGAACTACCAACATTCTATTTTGGCATTCTAGAACTCCCAACATTCTATTTTGGAATTCTAGAAATACCAACATTCTATTTTGGCATTCTAGAACTCCCAACATTCTATTTTGGAATTCTGCAACACCAACATTCTATTTTGGATTTCTAGAACTCCCAACATTCTATTTTGGCATTCTAGAACTCCCAACATTCTATTTTGGAATTCTGCAACACCAACATTCTATTTTGGCATTCTAGAACTCCCAACATTCTATTTTGGCATTCTAGAACTCCCAACATTCTATTTTGGAATTCTGCAACACCAACATTCTATTTTGGATTTCTAGAACTCCCAACATTCTATTTTGGAATTCTAGAACTACCAACATTCTATTTTGGCATTCTAGAACTCCAAACATTCTATTTTGGAATTCTGCAACACCAACATTCTATTTTGGAATTCTAGAACTCCCAACATTCTATTTTGGCATTCTAGAACTCCCAACATTCTATTTTGGCATTCTAGAACTCCCAACATTCTATTTTGGCATTCTAGAACTCCCAACATTATATTTTGGCATTCTAGAACTCCCAACATTCTATTATGGCATTCTAGAACTCCCAACATTCTATTTTGGCATTCTAGAACTCCCAACATTCTATTTTGGCATTCTAGAACTCTTAACATTCTATTTTGGCATTCTAGAACTCCCAACATTCTATTTTGGAATTCTAGAACTACCAACATTCTATTTTGGAATTCTAGAACTACCAACATTCTATTTTGGAATTCTAGAACTACCAACATTCTATTTTGGCATTCTAGAACTCCCAACATTATATTTTGGCATTCTAGAACTACCAACATTCTATTTTGGCATTCTAGAACTCCCAACATTCTATTTTGGAATTCTAGAAATACCAACATTCTATTTTGGCATTCTAGAACTCCCAACATTCTATTTTGGAATTCTGCAACACCAACATTCTATTTTGGATTTCTAGAACTCCCAACATTCTATTTTGGCATTCTAGAACTCCCAACATTCTATTGTGGCATTCTAGAACTCCCAACATTCTATTTTGGCATTCTAGAACTCCCAACATTCTATTTTGGAATTCTACAACTACCAACATTCTATTTTGGCATTCTAGAACTCCCAACATTCTATTTTGGAATTCTGCAACACCAACATTCTATTTTGGATTTCTAGAACTCCCAACATTCTATTTTGGCATTCTAGAACTCCCAACATTCTATTTTGGAATTCTAGAACTCCCAACATTCTATTTTGGAATTCTGCAACACCAACATTCTATTTTGGCATTCTAGAACTCCAAACATTCTATTTTGGAATTCTGCAACACCAACATTCTATTTTGGATTTCTAGAACTCCCAACATTCTATTTTGGCATTCTAGAACTCCCAACATTCTATTTTGGAATTCTAGAACTACCAACATTCTATTTTGGCATTCTAGAACTCCAAACATTCTATTTTGGAATTCTGCAACACCAACATTCTATTTTGGATTTCTAGAACTCCCAACATTCTATTTTGGCATTCTAGAACTCCCAGCATTCTATTTTGGAATTCTAGAACTCCCAACATTCTATTTTGGAATTCTGCAACACCAACATTCTATTTTGGATTTCTAGAACTCCCAACATTCTATTTTGGCATTCTAGAACTCCCAACATTCTATTTTGGAATTCTGCAACACCAACATTCTATTTTGGCATTCTAGAACTCCCAACATTCTATTGTGGCATTCTAGAACTCCCAACATTCTATTTTGGAATTCTGCAACACCAACATTCTATTTTGGATTTCTAGAACTCCCAACATTCTATTTTGGCATTCTAGAACTCCCAACATTCTATTTTGGAATTCTAGAACTACCAACATTCTATTTTGGCATTCTAGAACTCCAAACATTCTATTTTGGAATTCTGCAACACCAACATTCTATTTTGGAATTCTAGAACTCCCAACATTCTATTTTGGCATTCTAGAACTCCCAACATTCTATTGTGGCATTCCAGAACTCCCAACATTCTATTTTGGCATTCTAGAACTCCCAACATTCTATTTTGGCATTCTAGAACTCCCAACATTCTATTTTGGCATTCTAGAACTCCCAACATTCTATTATGGCATTCTAGAACTCCCAACATTCTATTTTGGCATTCTAGAACTCCCAGCATTCTATTTTGGAATTCTAGAACTCCCAACATTCTATTTTGGAATTCTAGAACTCCCAGCATTCTATTTTGGAATTCTAGAACTCCCAACATTCTATTTTGGAATTCTGCAACACCAACATTCTATTTTGGCATTCTAGAACTCCCAGCATTCTATTTTGGAATTCTAGAACTCCCAACATTCTATTTTGGAATTCTGCAACACCAACATTCTATTTTGGCATTCTAGAACTACCAATATTCTATTTTGGCATTCTAGAACTCCCAACATTCTATTTTGGAATTCTAGAAATACCAACATTCTATTTTGGCATTCTAGAACTCTCAACATTCTATTTTGGAATTCTGCAACACCAACATTCTATTTTGGATTTCTAGAACTCCCAACATTCTATTTTGGCATTCTAGAACTCCCAACATTCTATTTTGGAATTCTGCAACACCAACATTCTATTTTGGCATTCTAGAACTCCCAACATTCTATTTTGGCATTCTAGAACTCCCAACATTCTATTTTGGAATTCTGCAACACCAACATTCTATTTTGGATTTCTAGAACTCCCAACATTCTATTTTGGCATTCTAGAACTCCCAACATTCTATTTTGGAATTCTAGAACTACCAACATTCTATTTTGGCATTCTAGAACTCCAAACATTCTATTTTGGAATTCTGCAACACCAACATTCTATTTTGGATTTCTAGAACTCCCAACATTCTATTTTGGCATTCTAGAACTTCCAGCATTCTATTTTGGAATTCTAGAACTCCCAACATTCTATTTTGGAATTCTGCAACACCAACATTCTATTTTGGCATTCTAGAACTACCAACATTCTATTTTGGCATTCTAGAACTCCCAACATTCTATTTTGGAATTCTAGAAATACCAACATTCTATTTTGGCATTCTAGAACTCCCAACATTCTATTTTGGAATTCTGCAACACCAACATTCTATTTTGGATTTCTAGAACTCCCAACATTCTATTTTGGCATTCAAGAACTCCCAACATTCTATTTTGGCATTCTAGAACTACCAACATTCTATTTTGGCATTCTAGAACTCCCAACATTCTATTTTGGAATTCTAGAAATACCAACATTCTATTTTGGCATTCTAGAACTCCCAACATTCTATTTTGGAATTCTAGAAATACCAACATTCTATTTTGGCATTCTAGAACTCCCAACATTCTATTTTGGAATTCTGCAACACCAACATTCTATTTTGGATTTCTAGAACTCCCAACATTCTATTTTGGCATTCTAGAACTCCCAGCATTCTATTTTGGAATTCTAGAACTCCCAACATTCTATTTTGGAATTCTGCAACACCAACATTCTATTTTGGCATTCTAGAACTACCAACATTCTATTTTGGCATTCTAGAACTCCCAACATTCTATTTTGGAATTCTAGAAATACCAACATTCTATTTTGGCATTCTAGAACTCCCAACATTCTATTTTGGAATTCTGCAACACCAACATTCTATTTTGGATTTCTAGAACTCCCAACATTCTATTTTGGCATTCTAGAACTCCCAACATTCTATTTTGGAATTCTGCAACAACAACATTCTATTTTGGCATTCTAGAACTCCCAACATTCTATTTTGGCATTCTAGAACTCCCAACATTCTATTTTGGAATTCTGCAACACCAACATTCTATTTTGGATTTCTAGAACTCCCAACATTCTATTTTGGCATTCTAGAACTCCCAACATTCTATTTTGGAATTCTAGAACTACCAACATTCTATTTTGGCATTCTAGAACTCCAAACATTCTATTTTGGAATTCTGCAACACCAACATTCTATTTTGGAATTCTAGAACTCCCAACATTCTATTTTGGCATTCTAGAACTCCCAACATTCTATTGTGGCATTCCAGAACTCCCAACATTCTATTTTGGCATTCTAGAACTCCCAACATTCTATTTTGGCATTCTAGAACTCCCAACATTCTATTTTGGCATTCTAGAACTCCCAACATTCTATTATGGCATTCTAGAACTCCCAACATTCTATTTTGGCATTCTAGAACTCCCAACATTCTATTTTGGCATTCTAGAACTCTTAACATTCTATTTTGGCATTCTAGAACTCCCAACATTCTATTTTGGAATTCTGCAACACCAACATTCTATTTTGGAATTCTAGAACTCCCAACATTCTATTTTGGCATTCTAGAACTCCCAACATTCTATTGTGGCATTCCAGAACTCCCAACATTCTATTTTGGCATTCTAGAACTCCCAACATTCTATTTTGGCATTCTAGAACTCCCAACATTCTATTTTGGCATTCTAGAACTCCCAACATTCTATTATGGCATTCTAGAACTCCCAACATTCTATTTTGGCATTCTAGAACTCCCAACATTCTATTTTGGCATTCTAGAACTCTTAACATTCTATTTTGGCATTCTAGAACTCCCAACATTCTATTTTGGAATTCTAGAACTACCAACATTCTATTTTGGAATTCTAGAACTCCAAACATTCTATTTTGGAATTCTAGAACTCCCAACATTCTATTTTGGCATTCTTGAACTCCCAACATTCTGTTTTGGAATTCTAGAACTCCCAACATTCTATTTTGGAATTCTAGAACTAGCAACATTCTATTTTGGCATTCTAGAACTCCAAACATTCTATTTTGGAATTCTAGAACTCCAAACATTCTATTTTGGAATTCTAGAACTCCCAACATTCTATTTTGGCATTCTTGAACTCCCAACATTCTATTTTGGAATTCTAGAACTCCCAACATTCTATTTTGGAATTCTGCAACATCAGCATTCTACTTTGGAATTCTAGAACTCCCAACATTCTATTTTGGAATTCTAGAACTCCAAACATTCTATTTTGGAATTCTAGAACTCCCAACATTCTATTATGGCATTCTAGAACTCCCAACATTCTATTTTGGCATTCTAGAACTCCCAACATTCTATTTTGGAATTCTCGAACTACCAACATTCTTTTTTGGAATTCTAGAACTAGCAACATTCTATTTTGGCATTCTAGAACTCCCAACATTCTATTTTGGCATTCTAGAACTCCAAACATTCTATTTTGGAATTCTAGAACTCCAAACATTCTATTTTGGAATTCTAGAACTCCCAACATTCTATTTTGGCATTCTTGAACTCCCAACATTCTATTTTGGAATTCTAGAACTCCCAACATTCTATTTTGGAATTCTAGAACTAGCAACATTCTATTTTGGCATTCTAGAATTTCAAACATTCTATTTTGGAATTCTAGAACTCCAAACATTCTATTTTGGAATTCTAGAACTCCCAACATTCTATTTTGGCATTCTTGAACTCCCAACATTCTATTTTGGAATTCTAGAACTCCCAACATTCTATTTTGGCATTCTAGAACTCCCAACATTCTATTTTGGAATTCTAGAACTACCAACATTCTATTTTGGCATTCTAGAACTCCCAACATTCTATTTTGGAATTCTAGAAATACCAACATTCTATTTTGGCATTCTAGAACTCCCAACATTCTATTTTGGAATTCTGCAACACCAACATTCTATTTTGGATTTCTAGAACTCCCAACATTCTATTTTGGCATTCTAGAACTCCCAGCATTCTATTTTGGAATTCTAGAACTCCCAACATTCTATTTTGGAATTCTGCAACACCAACATTCTATTTTGGCATTCTAGAACTACCAACATTCTATTTTGGCATTCTAGAACTCCCAACATTCTATTTTGGAATTCTAGAAATACCAACATTCTATTATGGCATTCTAGAACTCCCAACATTCTATTTTGGAATTCTGCAACACCAACATTCTATTTTGGATTTCTAGAACTCCCAACATTCTATTTTGGCATTCTAGAACTTCCAGCATTCTATTTTGGAATTCTAGAACTCCCAACATTCTATTTTGGCATTCTAGAACTCCCAACATTCTATTTTGGCATTCTAGAACTCCCAACATTATATTTTGGCATTCTAGAACTCCCAACATTCTATTATGGCATTCTAGAACTCCCAACATTCTATTTTGGCATTCTAGAACTCCCAACATTCTATTTTGGCATTCTAGAACTCTTAACATTCTATTTTGGCATTCTAGAACTCCCAACATTCTATTTTGGAATTCTAGAACTACCAACATTCTATTTTGGAATTCTAGAACTACCAACATTCTATTTTGGAATTCTAGAACTACCAACATTCTATTTTGGCATTCTAGAACTCCCAACATTCTATTTTGGCATTCTAGAACTACCAACATTCTATTTTGGCATTCTAGAACTCCCAACATTCTATTTTGGAATTCTAGAAATACCAACATTCTATTTTGGCATTCTAGAACTCCCAACATTCTATTTTGGAATTCTGCAACACCAACATTCTATTTTGGATTTCTAGAACTCCCAACATTCTATTTTGGCATTCTAGAACTCCCAGCATTCTATTTTGGAATTCTAGAACTCCCAACATTCTATTTTGGAATTCTGCAACACCAACATTCTATTTTGGCATTCTAGAACTACCAACATTCTATTTTGGCATTCTAGAACTCCCAACATTCTATTTTGGAATTCTAGAAATACCAACATTCTATTTTGGCATTCTAGAACTCCCAACATTCTATTTTGGAATTCTGCAACACCAACATTCTATTTTGGATTTCTAGAACTCCCAACATTCTATTTTGGCATTCTAGAACTCCCAACATTCTATTTTGGAATTCTGCAACACCAACATTCTATTTTGGCATTCTAGAACTCCCAACATTCTATTTTGGCATTCTAGAACTCCCAACATTCTATTTTGGAATTCTGCAACACCAACATTCTATTTTGGATTTCTAGAACTCCCAACATTCTATTTTGGAATTCTAGAACTACCAACATTCTATTTTGGCATTCTAGAACTCCAAACATTCTATTTTGGAATTCTGCAACACCAACATTCTATTTTGGAATTCTAGAACTCCCAACATTCTATTTTGGCATTCTAGAACTCCCAACATTCTATTTTGGCATTCTAGAACTCCCAACATTCTATTTTGGCATTCTAGAACTCCCAACATTATATTTTGGCATTCTAGAACTCCCAACATTCTATTATGGCATTCTAGAACTCCCAACATTCTATTTTGGCATTCTAGAACTCCCAACATTCTATTTTGGCATTCTAGAACTCTTAACATTCTATTTTGGCATTCTAGAACTCCCAACATTCTATTTTGGAATTCTAGAACTACCAACATTCTATTTTGGAATTCTAGAACTACCAACATTCTATTTTGGAATTCTAGAACTACCAACATTCTATTTTGGCATTCTAGAACTCCCAACATTATATTTTGGCATTCTAGAACTACCAACATTCTATTTTGGCATTCTAGAACTCCCAACATTCTATTTTGGAATTCTAGAAATACCAACATTCTATTTTGGCATTCTAGAACTCCCAACATTCTATTTTGGAATTCTGCAACACCAACATTCTATTTTGGATTTCTAGAACTCCCAACATTCTATTTTGGCATTCTAGAACTCCCAGCATTCTATTTTGGAATTCTAGAACTCCCAACATTCTATTTTGGAATTCTGCAACACCAACATTCTATTTTGGCATTCTAGAACTACCAACATTCTATTTTGGCATTCTAGAACTCCCAACATTCTATTTTGGAATTCTAGAAATACCAACATTCTATTTTGGCATTCTAGAACTCCCAACATTCTATTTTGGAATTCTGCAACACCAACATTCTATTTTGGATTTCTAGAACTCCCAACATTCTATTTTGGCATTCTAGAACTCCCAGCATTCTATTTTGGAATTCTAGAACTCCCAACATTCTATTTTGGAATTCTGCAACACCAACATTCTATTTTGGCATTCTAGAACTACCAACATTCTATTTTGGCATTCTAGAACTCCCAACATTCTATTTTGGAATTCTAGAAATACCAACATTCTATTTTGGCATTCTAGAACTCCCAACATTCTATTTTGGAATTCTGCAACACCAACATTCTATTTTGGATTTCTAGAACTCCCAACATTCTATTTTGGCATTCTAGAACTCCCAACATTCTATTTTGGAATTCTGCAACACCAACATTCTATTTTGGCATTCTAGAACTCCCAACATTCTATTTTGGCATTCTAGAACTCCCAACATTCTATTTTGGAATTCTGCAACACCAACATTCTATTTTGGATTTCTAGAACTCCCAACATTCTATTTTGGCATTCTAGAACTCCCAACATTCTATTTTGGAATTCTAGAACTACCAACATTCTATTTTGGCATTCTAGAACTCCAAACATTCTATTTTGGAATTCTGCAACACCAACATTCTATTTTGGAATTCTAGAACTCCCAACATTCTATTTTGGCATTCTAGAACTCCCAACATTCTATTTTGGCATTCTTGAACTCCCAACATTCTATTTTGGAATTCTAGAACTCCCAACATTCTATTTTGGAATTCTAGAACTCCCAACATTCTATTTTGGAATTCTGCAACACCAACATTCTATTTTGGAATTCTAGAACTCCCAACATTCTATTTTGGCATTCTAGAACTCCCAACATTCTATTTTGGAATTCTAGAACTACCAACATTCTATTTTGGCATTCTAGAACTCCTAACATTCTATTTTGGAATTCTAGAACTACCGACATTCTATATTGGCATTCTAGAACTCCAAACATTCTATTTTGGAATTCTGCAACACCAACATTCTATTTTGGAATTCTAGAACTCCCAACATTCTATTTTGGCATTCTAGAACTCCCAACATTCTATTGTGGCATTCCAGAACTCCCAACATTCTATTTTGGCATTCTAGAACTCCCAACATTCTATTTTGGCATTCTAGAACTCCCAACATTATATTTTGGCATTCTAGAACTCCCAACATTCTATTATGGCATTCTAGAACTCCCAACATTCTATTTTGGCATTCTAGAACTCCCAACATTCTATTTTGGCATTCTAGAACTCTTAACATTCTATTTTGGCATTCTAGAACTCCCAACATTCTATTTTGGAATTCTAGAACTCCCAACATTCTATTTTGGAATTCTGCAACACCAACATTCTATTTTGGAATTCTAGAACTCCCAACATTCTATTTTGGCATTCTAGAACTCCCAACATTCTATTTTGGAATTCTAGAACTACCAACATTCTATTTTGGCATTCTAGAACTCCTAACATTCTATTTTGGAATTCTAGAACTACCGACATTCTATATTGGCATTCTAGAACTCCAAACATTCTATTTTGGAATTCTGCAACACCAACATTCTATTTTGGAATTCTAGAACTCCCAACATTCTATTTTGGCATTCTAGAACTCCCAACATTCTATTGTGGCATTCCAGAACTCCCAACATTCTATTTTGGCATTCTAGAACTCCCAACATTCTATTTTGGCATTCTAGAACTCCCAACATTATATTTTGGCATTCTAGAACTCCCAACATTCTATTATGGCATTCTAGAACTCCCAACATTCTATTTTGGCATTCTAGAACTCCCAACATTCTATTTTGGCATTCTAGAACTCTTAACATTCTATTTTGGCATTCTAGAACTCCCAACATTCTATTTTGGAATTCTAGAACTACCAACATTCTATTTTGGAATTCTAGAACTACCAACATTCTATTTTGGAATTCTAGAACTACCAACATTCTATTTTGGCATTCTAGAACTCCCAACATTATATTTTGGCATTCTAGAACTACCAACATTCTATTTTGGCATTCTAGAACTCCCAACATTCTATTTTGGAATTCTAGAAATACCAACATTCTATTTTGGCATTCTAGAACTCCCAACATTCTATTTTGGAATTCTGCAACACCAACATTCTATTTTGGATTTCTAGAACTCCCAACATTCTATTTTGGCATTCTAGAACTCCCAGCATTCTATTTTGGAATTCTAGAACTCCCAACATTCTATTTTGGAATTCTGCAACACCAACATTCTATTTTGGCATTCTAGAACTACCAACATTCTATTTTGGCATTCTAGAACTCCCAACATTCTATTTTGGAATTCTGCAACACCAACATTCTATTTTGGATTTCTAGAACTCCCAACATTCTATTTTGGCATTCTAGAACTCCCAACATTCTATTTTGGAATTCTAGAACTACCAACATTCTATTTTGGCATTCTAGAACTCCAAACATTCTATTTTGGAATTCTGCAACACCAACATTCTATTTTGGAATTCTAGAACTCCCAACATTCTATTTTGGCATTCTAGAACTCCCAACATTCTATTGTGGCATTCTAGAACTCCCAACATTCTATTTTGGCATTCTAGAACTCCCAACATTCTATTTTGGAATTCTGCAACACCAACATTCTATTTTGGATTTCTAGAACTCCCAACATTCTATTTTGGCATTCTAGAACTCCCAACATTCTATTTTGGAATTCTAGAACTCCCAACATTCTATTTTGGAATTCTAGAACTACCAACATTCTATTTTGGCATTCTAGAACTCCAAACATTCTATTTTGGAATTCTGCAACACCAACATTCTATTTTGGATTTCTAGAACTCCCAACATTCTATTTTGGCATTCTAGAACTCCCAACATTCTATTTTGGAATTCTAGAACTACCAACATTCTATTTTGGCATTCTAGAACTCCAAACATTCTATTTTGGAATTCTGCAACACCAACATTCTATTTTGGATTTCTAGAACTCCCAACATTCTATTTTGGCATTCTAGAACTCCCAGCATTCTATTTTGGAATTCTAGAACTCCCAACATTCTATTTTGGAATTCTAGAACTCCCAACACTCTATTTTGGCATTCTAGAACTCCCAACATTCTATTCTTGAATTCTGCAACACCAACATTCTGTTTTGGAATTCTAGAACTCCCAACATTCTATTTTGGCATTCTAGAACTCCCAACATTATATTTTGGAATTCTAGAACTACCAACATTCTATTTTGGCATTCTAGAACTCCCAACATTCTATTTTGGCATTCTAGAACTCCCAACATTCTATTTTGGCATTCTAGAACTCCCAACATTCTATTTTGGAATTCTAGAACTCCAAACATTCTATTTTGGAATTCTAGAACTCCCAACATTCTATTTTGGCATTCTTGAACTCCCAACATTCTGTTTTGGAATTCTAGAACTCCCAACATTCTATTTTGGAATTCTAGAACTAGCAACATTCTATTTTGGCATTCTAGAACTCCAAACATTCTATTTTGGAATTCTAGAACTCCAAACATTCTATTTTGGAATTCTAGAACTCCCAACATTCTATTTTGGCATTCTTGAACTCCCAACATTCTATTTTGGAATTCTAGAACTCCCAACATTCTATTTTGGAATTCTGCAACATCAGCATTCTACTTTGGAATTCTAGAACTCCCAACATTCTATTTTGGAATTCTAGAACTCCAAACATTCTATTTTGGAATTCTAGAACTCCCAACATTCTATTATGGCATTCTAGAACTCCCAACATTCTATTTTGGCATTCTAGAACTCCCAACATTCTATTTTGGAATTCTCGAACTACCAACATTCTTTTTTGGAATTCTAGAACTAGCAACATTCTATTTTGGCATTCTAGAACTCCCAACATTCTATTTTGGCATTCTAGAACTCCAAACATTCTATTTTGGAATTCTAGAACTCCAAACATTCTATTTTGGAATTCTAGAACTCCCAACATTCTATTTTGGCATTCTTGAACTCCCAACATTCTATTTTGGAATTCTAGAACTCCCAACATTCTATTTTGGAATTCTAGAACTAGCAACATTCTATTTTGGCATTCTAGAATTTCAAACATTCTATTTTGGAATTCTAGAACTCCAAACATTCTATTTTGGAATTCTAGAACTCCCAACATTCTATTTTGGCATTCTTGAACTCCCAACATTCTATTTTGGAATTCTAGAACTCCCAACATTCTATTTTGGCATTCTAGAACTCCCAACATTCTATTTTGGAAATCTAGAACTACCAACATTCTATTTTGGCATTCTAGAACTCCCAACATTCTATTTTGGAATTCTAGAAATACCAACATTCTATTTTGGCATTCTAGAACTCCCAACATTCTATTTTGGAATTCTGCAACACCAACATTCTATTTTGGATTTCTAGAACTCCCAACATTCTATTTTGGCATTCTAGAACTCCCAGCATTCTATTTTGGAATTCTAGAACTCCCAACATTCTATTTTGGAATTCTGCAACACCAACATTCTATTTTGGCATTCTAGAACTACCAACATTCTATTTTGGCATTCTAGAACTCCCAACATTCTATTTTGGAATTCTAGAAATACCAACATTCTATTATGGCATTCTAGAACTCCCAACATTCTATTTTGGAATTCTGCAACACCAACATTCTATTTTGGATTTCTAGAACTCCCAACATTCTATTTTGGCATTCTAGAACTTCCAGCATTCTATTTTGGAATTCTAGAACTCCCAACATTCTATTTTGGAATTCTGCAACACCAACATTCTATTTTGGCATTCTAGAACTACCAACATTCTATTTTGGCATTCTAGAACTCCCAACATTCTATTTTGGAATTCTAGAAATACCAACATTCTATTTTGGCATTCTAGAACTCCCAACATTCTATTTTGGAATTCTGCAACACCAACATTCTATTTTGGATTTCTAGAACTCCCAACATTCTATTTTGGCATTCAAGAACTCCCAACATTCTATTTTGGCATTCTAGAACTACCAACATTCTATTTTGGCATTCTAGAACTCCCAACATTCTATTTTGGAATTCTAGAAATACCAACATTCTATTTTGGCATTCTAGAACTCCCAACATTCTATTTTGGAATTCTAGAAATACCAACATTCTATTTTGGCATTCTAGAACTCCCAACATTCTATTTTGGAATTCTGCAACACCAACATTCTATTTTGGATTTCTAGAACTCCCAACATTCTATTTTGGCATTCTAGAACTCCCAGCATTCTATTTTGGAATTCTAGAACTCCCAACATTCTATTTTGGAATTCTGCAACACCAACATTCTATTTTGGCATTCTAGAACTACCAACATTCTATTTTGGCATTCTAGAACTCCCAACATTCTATTTTGGAATTCTAGAAATACCAACATTCTATTTTGGCATTCTAGAACTCCCAACATTCTATTTTGGAATTCTGCAACACCAACATTCTATTTTGGATTTCTAGAACTCCCAACATTCTATTTTGGCATTCTAGAACTCCCAACATTCTATTTTGGAATTCTGCAACAACAACATTCTATTTTGGCATTCTAGAACTCCCAACATTCTATTTTGGCATTCTAGAACTCCCAACATTCTATTTTGGAATTCTGCAACACCAACATTCTATTTTGGATTTCTAGAACTCCCAACATTCTATTTTGGCATTCTAGAACTCCCAACATTCTATTTTGGAATTCTAGAACTACCAACATTCTATTTTGGCATTCTAGAACTCCAAACATTCTATTTTGGAATTCTGCAACACCAACATTCTATTTTGGAATTCTAGAACTCCCAACATTCTATTTTGGCATTCTAGAACTCCCAACATTCTATTGTGGCATTCCAGAACTCCCAACATTCTATTTTGGCATTCTAGAACTCCCAACATTCTATTTTGGCATTCTAGAACTCCCAACATTCTATTTTGGCATTCTAGAACTCCCAACATTCTATTATGGCATTCTAGAACTCCCAACATTCTATTTTGGCATTCTAGAACTCCCAACATTCTATTTTGGCATTCTAGAACTCTTAACATTCTATTTTGGCATTCTAGAACTCCCAACATTCTATTTTGGAATTCTGCAACACCAACATTCTATTTTGGAATTCTAGAACTCCCAACATTCTATTTTGGCATTCTAGAACTCCCAACATTCTATTGTGGCATTCCAGAACTCCCAACATTCTATTTTGGCATTCTAGAACTCCCAACATTCTATTTTGGCATTCTAGAACTCCCAACATTCTATTTTGGCATTCTAGAACTCCCAACATTCTATTATGGCATTCTAGAACTCCCAACATTCTATTTTGGCATTCTAGAACTCCCAACATTCTATTTTGGCATTCTAGAACTCTTAACATTCTATTTTGGCATTCTAGAACTCCCAACATTCTATTTTGGAATTCTAGAACTACCAACATTCTATTTTGGAATTCTAGAACTACCAACATTCTATTTTGGAATTCTAGAACTACCAACATTCTATTTTGGCATTCTAGAACTCCCAACATTCTATTTTGGCATTCTAGAACTACCAACATTCTATTTTGGATTTCTAGAACTCCCAACATTCTATTTTGGCATTCTAGAACTCCCAGCATTCTATTTTGGAATTCTAGAACTCCCAACATTCTATTTTGGAATTCTGCAACACCAACATTCTATTTTGGCATTCTAGAACTACCAACATTCTATTTTGGCATTCTAGAACTCCCAACATTCTATTTTGGAATTCTAGAAATACCAACATTCTATTTTGGCATTCTAGAACTCCCAACATTCTATTTTGGAATTCTGCAACACCAACATTCTATTTTGGATTTCTAGAACTCCCAACATTCTATTTTGGCATTCTAGAACTCCCAACATTCTATTTTGGAATTCTGCAACACCAACATTCTATTTTGGCATTCTAGAACTCCCAACATTCTATTTTGGCATTCTAGAACTCCCAACATTCTATTTTGGAATTCTGCAACACCAACATTCTATTTTGGATTTCTAGAACTCCCAACATTCTATTTTGGCATTCTAGAACTCCCAACATTCTATTTTGGAATTCTAGAACTACCAACATTCTATTTTGGCATTCTAGAACTCCAAACATTCTATTTTGGAATTCTGCAACACCAACATTCTATTTTGGAATTCTAGAACTCCCAACATTCTATTTTGGCATTCTAGAACTCCCAACATTCTATTGTGGCATTCTAGAACTCCCAACATTCTATTTTGGCATTCTAGAACTCCCAACATTCTATTTTGGAATTCTACAACTACCAACATTCTATTTTGGCATTCTAGAACTCCCAACATTCTATTTTGGAATTCTGCAACACCAACATTCTATTTTGGATTTCTAGAACTCCCAACATTCTATTTTGGCATTCTAGAACTCCCAACATTCTATTTTGGAATTCTAGAACTCCCAACATTCTATTTTGGAATTCTGCAACACCAACATTCTATTTTGGCATTCTAGAACTCCAAACATTCTATTTTGGAATTCTGCAACACCAACATTCTATTTTGGATTTCTAGAACTCCCAACATTCTATTTTGGCATTCTAGAACTCCCAACATTCTATTTTGGAATTCTAGAACTACCAACATTCTATTTTGGCATTCTAGAACTCCAAACATTCTATTTTGGAATTCTGCAACACCAACATTCTATTTTGGATTTCTAGAACTCCCAACATTCTATTTTGGCATTCTAGAACTCCCAGCATTCTATTTTGGAATTCTAGAACTCCCAACATTCTATTTTGGAATTCTGCAACACCAACATTCTATTTTGGATTTCTAGAACTCCCAACATTCTATTTTGGCATTCTAGAACTCCCAACATTCTATTTTGGAATTCTGCAACACCAACATTCTATTTTGGCATTCTAGAACTCCCAACATTCTATTTTGGCATTCTAGAACTCCCAACATTCTATTTTGGAATTCTGCAACACCAACATTCTATTTTGGATTTCTAGAACTCCCAACATTCTATTTTGGCATTCTAGAACTCCCAACATTCTATTTTGGAATTCTAGAACTACCAACATTCTATTTTGGCATTCTAGAACTCCAAACATTCTATTTTGGAATTCTGCAACACCAACATTCTATTTTGGAATTCTAGAACTCCCAACATTCTATTGTGGCATTCCAGAACTCCCAACATTCTATTTTGGCATTCTAGAACTCCCAACATTCTATTTTGGCATTCTAGAACTCCCAACATTCTATTTTGGCATTCTAGAACTCCCAACATTCTATTATGGCATTCTAGAACTCCCAACATTCTATTTTGGCATTCTAGAACTCCCAGCATTCTATTTTGGAATTCTAGAACTCCCAACATTCTATTTTGGAATTCTAGAACTCCCAGCATTCTATTTTGGAATTCTAGAACTCCCAACATTCTATTTTGGAATTCTGCAACACCAACATTCTATTTTGGCATTCTAGAACTCCCAGCATTCTATTTTGGAATTCTAGAACTCCCAACATTCTATTTTGGAATTCTGCAACACCAACATTCTATTTTGGCATTCTAGAACTACCAATATTCTATTTTGGCATTCTAGAACTCCCAACATTCTATTTTGGAATTCTAGAAATACCAACATTCTATTTTGGCATTCTAGAACTCTCAACATTCTATTTTGGAATTCTGCAACACCAACATTCTATTTTGGATTTCTAGAACTCCCAACATTCTATTTTGGCATTCTAGAACTCCCAACATTCTATTTTGGAATTCTGCAACACCAACATTCTATTTTGGCATTCTAGAACTCCCAACATTCTATTTTGGCATTCTAGAACTCCCAACATTCTATTTTGGAATTCTGCAACACCAACATTCTATTTTGGATTTCTAGAACTCCCAACATTCTATTTTGGCATTCTAGAACTCCCAACATTCTATTTTGGAATTCTAGAACTACCAACATTCTATTTTGGCATTCTAGAACTCCAAACATTCTATTTTGGAATTCTGCAACACCAACATTCTATTTTGGAATTCTAGAACTCCCAACATTCTATTTTGGCATTCTAGAACTCCCAACATTCTATTGTGGCATTCTAGAACTCCCAACATTCTATTTTGGCATTCTAGAACTCCCAACATTCTATTTTGGAATTCTACAACTACCAACATTCTATTTTGGCATTCTAGAACTCCCAACATTCTATTTTGGAATTCTGCAACACCAACATTCTATTTTGGATTTCTAGAACTCCCAACATTCTATTTTGGCATTCTAGAACTCCCAACATTCTATTTTGGAATTCTAGAACTCCCAACATTCTATTTTGGAATTCTAGAACTACCAACATTCTATTTTGGCATTCTAGAACTCCAAACATTCTATTTTGGAATTCTGCAACACCAACATTCTATTTTGGATTTCTAGAACTCCCAACATTCTATTTTGGCATTCTAGAACTTCCAACATTCTATTTTGGAATTCTAGAACTACCAACATTCTATTTTGGCATTCTAGAACTCCAAACATTCTATTTTGGAATTCTGCAACACCAACATTCTATTTTGGATTTCTAGAACTCCCAACATTCTATTTTGGCATTCTAGAACTCCCAGCATTCTATTTTGGAATTCTAGAACTCCCAACATTCTATTTTGGAATTCTAGAACTCCCAACATTCTATTTTGGCATTCTAGAACTCCCAGCATTCTATTTTGGAATTCTAGAACTCCCAACATTCTATTTTGGAATTCTAGAACTCCCAACATTCTATTTTGGAATTCTAGAACTACCAACATTCTATTTTGGCATTCTAGAACTCCAAACATTCTATTTTGGAATTCTGCAACACCAACATTCTATTTTGGAATTCTAGAACTCCCAACATTCTATTTTGGCATTCTAGAACTCCCAACATTCTATTGTGGCATTCCAGAACTCCCAACATTCTATTTTGGCATTCTAGAACTCCCAACATTCTATTTTGGCATTCTAGAACTCCCAACATTCTATTTTGGCATTCTAGAACTCCCAACATTCTATTATGGCATTCTAGAACTCCCAACATTCTATTTTGGCATTCTAGAACTCCCAACATTCTATTTTGGCATTCTAGAACTCTTAACATTCTATTTTGGCATTCTAGAACTCCCAACATTCTATTTTGGAATTCTAGAACTACCAACATTCTATTTTGGAATTCTAGAACTACCAACATTCTATTTTGGAATTCTAGAACTACCAACATTCTATTTTGGCATTCTAGAACTCCCAACATTCTATTTTGGCATTCTAGAACTACCAACATTCTATTTTGGATTTCTAGAACTCCCAACATTCTATTTTGGCATTCTAGAACTCCCAGCATTCTATTTTGGAATTCTAGAACTCCCAACATTCTATTTTGGAATTCTGCAACACCAACATTCTATTTTGGCATTCTAGAACTACCAACATTCTATTTTGGCATTCTAGAACTCCCAACATTCTATTTTGGAATTCTAGAAATACCAACATTCTATTTTGGCATTCTAGAACTCCCAACATTCTATTTTGGAATTCTGCAACACCAACATTCTATTTTGGATTTCTAGAACTCCCAACATTCTATTTTGGCATTCTAGAACTCCCAACATTCTATTTTGGAATTCTGCAACACCAACATTCTATTTTGGCATTCTAGAACTCCCAACATTCTATTTTGGCATTCTAGAACTCCCAACATTCTATTTTGGAATTCTGCAACACCAACATTCTATTTTGGATTTCTAGAACTCCCAACATTCTATTTTGGCATTCTAGAACTCCCAACATTCTATTTTGGAATTCTAGAACTACCAACATTCTATTTTGGCATTCTAGAACTCCAAACATTCTATTTTGGAATTCTGCAACACCAACATTCTATTTTGGAATTCTAGAACTCCCAACATTCTATTTTGGCATTCTAGAACTCCCAACATTCTATTGTGGCATTCTAGAACTCCCAACATTCTATTTTGGCATTCTAGAACTCCCAACATTCTATTTTGGAATTCTACAACTACCAACATTCTATTTTGGCATTCTAGAACTCCCAACATTCTATTTTGGAATTCTGCAACACCAACATTCTATTTTGGATTTCTAGAACTCCCAACATTCTATTTTGGCATTCTAGAACTCCCAACATTCTATTTTGGAATTCTAGAACTCCCAACATTCTATTTTGGAATTCTGCAACACCAACATTCTATTTTGGCATTCTAGAACTCCAAACATTCTATTTTGGAATTCTGCAACACCAACATTCTATTTTGGATTTCTAGAACTCCCAACATTCTATTTTGGCATTCTAGAACTCCCAACATTCTATTTTGGAATTCTAGAACTACCAACATTCTATTTTGGCATTCTAGAACTCCAAACATTCTATTTTGGAATTCTGCAACACCAACATTCTATTTTGGATTTCTAGAACTCCCAACATTCTATTTTGGCATTCTAGAACTCCCAGCATTCTATTTTGGAATTCTAGAACTCCCAACATTCTATTTTGGAATTCTGCAACACCAACATTCTATTTTGGATTTCTAGAACTCCCAACATTCTATTTTGGCATTCTAGAACTCCCAACATTCTATTTTGGAATTCTGCAACACCAACATTCTATTTTGGCATTCTAGAACTCCCAACATTCTATTTTGGCATTCTAGAACTCCCAACATTCTATTTTGGAATTCTGCAACACCAACATTCTATTTTGGATTTCTAGAACTCCCAACATTCTATTTTGGCATTCTAGAACTCCCAACATTCTATTTTGGAATTCTAGAACTACCAACATTCTATTTTGGCATTCTAGAACTCCAAACATTCTATTTTGGAATTCTGCAACACCAACATTCTATTTTGGAATTCTAGAACTCCCAACATTCTATTTTGGCATTCTAGAACTCCCAACATTCTATTGTGGCATTCCAGAACTCCCAACATTCTATTTTGGCATTCTAGAACTCCCAACATTCTATTTTGGCATTCTAGAACTCCCAACATTCTATTTTGGCATTCTAGAACTCCCAACATTCTATTATGGCATTCTAGAACTCCCAACATTCTATTTTGGCATTCTAGAACTCCCAACATTCTATTTTGGCATTCTAGAACTCCCAACATTCTATTTTGGAATTCTGCAACACCAACATTCTATTTTGGCATTCTAGAACTCCCAGCATTCTATTTTGGAATTCTAGAACTCCCAACATTCTATTTTGGAATTCTGCAACACCAACATTCTATTTTGGCATTCTAGAACTACCAATATTCTATTTTGGCATTCTAGAACTCCCAACATTCTATTTTGGAATTCTAGAAATACCAACATTCTATTTTGGCATTCTAGAACTCTCAACATTCTATTTTGGAATTCTGCAACACCAACATTCTATTTTGGATTTCTAGAACTCCCAACATTCTATTTTGGCATTCTAGAACTCTTAACATTCTATTTTGGCATTCTAGAACTCCCAACATTCTATTTTGGCATTCTAGAACTACCAACATTCTATTTTGGCATTCTAGAACTCCCAGCATTCTATTTTGGAATTCTAGAACTCCCAACATTCTATTTTGGAATTCTGCAACACCAACATTCTATTTTGGCATTCTAGAACTACCAATATTCTATTTTGGCATTCTAGAACTCCCAACATTCTATTTTGGAATTCTAGAAATACCAACATTCTATTTTGGCATTCTAGAACTCTCAACATTCTATTTTGGAATTCTGCAACACCAACATTCTATTTTGGATTTCTAGAACTCCCAACATTCTATTTTGGCATTCTAGAACTCCCAACATTCTATTTTGGAATTCTGCAACACCAACATTCTATTTTGGCATTCTAGAACTCCCAACATTCTATTTTGGCATTCTAGAACTCCCAACATTCTATTTTGGAATTCTGCAACACCAACATTCTATTTTGGATTTCTAGAACTCCCAACATTCTATTTTGGCATTCTAGAACTCCCAACATTCTATTTTGGAATTCTAGAACTACCAACATTCTATTTTGGCATTCTAGTACTCCAAACATTCTATTTTGGAATTCTGCAACACCAACATTCTATTTTGGAATTCTAGAACTCCCAACATTCTATTTTGGCATTCTAGAACTCCCAACATTCTATTGTGGCATTCTAGAACTCCCAACATTCTATTTTGGCATTCTAGAACTCCCAACATTCGATTTTGGAATTCTACAACTACCAACATTCTATTTTGGCATTCTAGAACTCCCAACATTCTATTTTGGAATTCTGCAACACCAACATTCTATTTTGGATTTCTAGAACTCCCAACATTCTATTTTGGCATTCTAGAACTCCCAACATTCTATTTTGGAATTCTAGAACTCCCAACATTCTATTTTGGAATTCTAGAACTACCAACATTCTATTTTGGCATTCTAGAACTCCAAACATTCTATTTTGGAATTCTGCAACACCAACATTCTATTTTGGATTTCTAGAACTCCCAACATTCTATTTTGGCATTCTAGAACTTCCAACATTCTATTTTGGAATTCTAGAACTACCAACATTCTATTTTGGCATTCTAGAACTCCAAACATTCTATTTTGGAATTCTGCAACACCAACATTCTATTTTGGATTTCTAGAACTCCCAACATTCTATTTTGGCATTCTAGAACTCCCAGCATTCTATTTTGGAATTCTAGAACTCCCAACATTCTTTTTTGGAATTCTAGAACTCCCAACATTCTATTTTGGCATTCTAGAACTCCCAACATTCTATTCTTGAATTCTGCAACACCAACATTCTGTTTTGGAATTCTAGAAATACCAACATTCTATTTTGGCATTCTAGAACTCCCAACATTCTATTCTTGAATTCTGCAACACCAACATTCTATTTTGGAATTCTAGAAATACCAACATTCTATTTTGGCATTCTAGAACTCCCAACATTCTATTTTGGAATTCTGCAACACCAACATTCTATTTTGGATTTCTAGAACTCCCAACATTCTATTTTGGCATTCTAGAACTCCCAACATTCTATTTTGGAATTCTGCAACACCAACATTCTATTTTGGCATTCTAGAACTCCCAACATTCTATTTTGGCATTCTAGAACTCCCAACATTCTATTTTGGAATTCTGCAACACCAACATTCTATTTTGGATTTCTAGAACTCCCAACATTCTATTTTGGCATTCTAGAACTCCCAACATTCTATTTTGGAATTCTAGAACTACCAACATTCTATTTTGGCATTCTAGAACTCCAAACATTCTATTTTGGAATTCTGCAACACCAACTTTCTATTTTGGAATTCTAGAACTCCCAACATTCTATTTTGGCATTCTAGAACTCCCAACATTCTATTGTGGCATTCCAGAACTCCCAACATTCTATTTTGGCATTCTAGAACTCCCAACATTCTATTTTGGCATTCTAGAACTCCCAACATTCTATTTTGGCATTCTAGAACTCCCAACATTCTATTATGGCATTCTAGAACTCCCAACATTCTATTTTGGCATTCTAGAACTCCCAACATTCTATTTTGGCATTCTAGAACTCTTAACATTCTATTTTGGCATTCTAGAACTCCCAACATTCTATTTTGGCATTCTAGAACTACCAACATTCTATTTTGGCATTCTAGAACTCCCAGCATTCTATTTTGGAATTCTAGAACTCCCAACATTCTATTTTGGAATTCTGCAACACCAACATTCTATTTTGGATTTCTAGAACTCCCAACATTCTATTTTGGCATTCTAGAACTCCCAACATTCTATTTTGGAATTCTAGAACTACCAACATTCTATTTTGGCATTCTAGAACTCCAAACATTCTATTTTGGAATTCTGCAACACCAACATTCTATTTTGGAATTCTAGAACTCCCAACATTCTATTTTGGCATTCTAGAACTCCCAACATTCTATTGTGGCATTCCAGAACTCCCAACATTCTATTTTGGCATTCTAGAACTCCCAACATTCTATTTTGGCATTCTAGAACTCCCAACATTATATTTTGGCATTCTAGAACTCCCAACATTCTATTATGGCATTCTAGAACTCCCAACATTCTATTTTGGCATTCTAGAACTCCCAACATTCTATTTTGGCATTCTAGAACTCTTAACATTCTATTTTGGCATTCTAGAACTCCCAACATTCTATTTTGGAATTCTAGAACTACCAACATTCTATTTTGGAATTCTAGAACTACCAACATTCTATTTTGGAATTCTAGAACTACCAACATTCTATTTTGGCATTCTAGAACTCCCAACATTATATTTTGGCATTCTAGAACTACCAACATTCTATTTTGGCATTCTAGAACTCCCAACATTCTATTTTGGAATTCTAGAAATACCAACATTCTATTTTGGCATTCTAGAACTCCCAACATTCTATTTTGGAATTCTGCAACACCAACATTCTATTTTGGATTTCTAGAACTCCCAACATTCTATTTTGGCATTCTAGAACTCCCAGCATTCTATTTTGGAATTCTAGAACTCCCAACATTCTATTTTGGAATTCTGCAACACCAACATTCTATTTTGGCATTCTAGAACTACCAACATTCTATTTTGGCATTCTAGAACTCCCAACATTCTATTTTGGAATTCTGCAACACCAACATTCTATTTTGGATTTCTAGAACTCCCAACATTCTTTTTTGGCATTCTAGAACTCCCAACATTCTATTTTGGAATTCTAGAACTACCAACATTCTATTTTGGCATTCTAGAACTCCAAACATTCTATTTTGGAATTCTGCAACACCAACATTCTATTTTGGAATTCTAGAACTCCCAACATTCTATTTTGGCATTCTAGAACTCCCAACATTCTATTGTGGCATTCTAGAACTCCCAACATTCTATTTTGGCATTCTAGAACTCCCAACATTCTATTTTGGAATTCTGCAACACCAACATTCTATTTTGGATTTCTAGAACTCCCAACATTCTATTTTGGCATTCTAGAACTCCCAACATTCTATTTTGGAATTCTAGAACTCCCAACATTCTATTTTGGAATTCTAGAACTACCAACATTCTATTTTGGCATTCTAGAACTCCAAACATTCTATTTTGGAATTCTGCAACACCAACATTCTATTTTGGATTTCTAGAACTCCCAACATTCTATTTTGGCATTCTAGAACTCCCAACATTCTATTTTGGAATTCTAGAACTACCAACATTCTATTTTGGCATTCTAGAACTCCAAACATTCTATTTTGGAATTCTGCAACACCAACATTCTATTTTGGATTTCTAGAACTCCCAACATTCTATTTTGGCATTCTAGAACTCCCAGCATTCTATTTTGGAATTCTAGAACTCCCAACATTCTATTTTGGAATTCTAGAACTCCCAACACTCTATTTTGGCATTCTAGAACTCCCAACATTCTATTCTTGAATTCTGCAACACCAACATTCTGTTTTGGAATTCTAGAACTCCCAACATTCTATTTTGGCATTCTAGAACTCCCAACATTATATTTTGGAATTCTAGAACTACCAACATTCTATTTTGGCATTCTAGAACTCCCAACATTCTATTTTGGCATTCTAGAACTCCCAACATTCTATTTTGGCATTCTAGAACTCTTAACATTCTATTTTGGCATTCTAGAACTCCCAACATTCTATTTTGGAATTCTAGAACTCCAAACATTCTATTTTGGAATTCTAGAACTCCCAACATTCTATTTTGGCATTCTTGAACTCCCAACATTCTGTTTTGGAATTCTAGAACTCCCAACATTCTATTTTGGAATTCTAGAACTAGCAACATTCTATTTTGGCATTCTAGAACTCCAAACATTCTATTTTGGAATTCTAGAACTCCAAACATTCTATTTTGGAATTCTAGAACTCCCAACATTCTATTTTGGCATTCTTGAACTCCCAACATTCTATTTTGGAATTCTAGAACTCCCAACATTCTATTTTGGAATTCTGCAACATCAGCATTCTACTTTGGAATTCTAGAACTCCCAACATTCTATTTTGGAATTCTAGAACTCCAAACATTCTATTTTGGAATTCTAGAACTCCCAACATTCTATTATGGCATTCTAGAACTCCCAACATTCTATTTTGGCATTCTAGAACTCCCAACATTCTATTTTGGAATTCTCGAACTACCAACATTCTTTTTTGGAATTCTAGAACTAGCAACATTCTATTTTGGCATTCTAGAACTCCCAACATTCTATTTTGGCATTCTAGAACTCCAAACATTCTATTTTGGAATTCTAGAACTCCAAACATTCTATTTTGGAATTCTAGAACTCCCAACATTCTATTTTGGCATTCTTGAACTCCCAACATTCTATTTTGGAATTCTAGAACTCCCAACATTCTATTTTGGAATTCTAGAACTAGCAACATTCTATTTTGGCATTCTAGAATTTCAAACATTCTATTTTGGAATTCTAGAACTCCAAACATTCTATTTTGGAATTCTAGAACTCCCAACATTCTATTTTGGCATTCTTGAACTCCCAACATTCTATTTTGGAATTCTAGAACTCCCAACATTCTATTTTGGCATTCTAGAACTCCCAACATTCTATTTTGGAATTCTAGAACTACCAACATTCTATTTTGGCATTCTAGAACTCCCAACATTCTATTTTGGAATTCTAGAAATACCAACATTCTATTTTGGCATTCTAGAACTCCCAACATTCTATTTTGGAATTCTGCAACACCAACATTCTATTTTGGATTTCTAGAACTCCCAACATTCTATTTTGGCATTCTAGAACTCCCAGCATTCTATTTTGGAATTCTAGAACTCCCAACATTCTATTTTGGAATTCTGCAACACCAACATTCTATTTTGGCATTCTAGAACTACCAACATTCTATTTTGGCATTCTAGAACTCCCAACATTCTATTTTGGAATTCTAGAAATACCAACATTCTATTATGGCATTCTAGAACTCCCAACATTCTATTTTGGAATTCTGCAACACCAACATTCTATTTTGGATTTCTAGAACTCCCAACATTCTATTTTGGCATTCTAGAACTTCCAGCATTCTATTTTGGAATTCTAGAACTCCCAACATTCTATTTTGGCATTCTAGAACTCCCAACATTCTATTTTGGCATTCTAGAACTCCCAACATTATATTTTGGCATTCTAGAACTCCCAACATTCTATTATGGCATTCTAGAACTCCCAACATTCTATTTTGGCATTCTAGAACTCCCAACATTCTATTTTGGCATTCTAGAACTCTTAACATTCTATTTTGGCATTCTAGAACTCCCAACATTCTATTTTGGAATTCTAGAACTACCAACATTCTATTTTGGAATTCTAGAACTACCAACATTCTATTTTGGAATTCTAGAACTACCAACATTCTATTTTGGCATTCTAGAACTCCCAACATTCTATTTTGGCATTCTAGAACTACCAACATTCTATTTTGGCATTCTAGAACTCCCAACATTCTATTTTGGAATTCTAGAAATACCAACATTCTATTTTGGCATTCTAGAACTCCCAACATTCTATTTTGGAATTCTGCAACACCAACATTCTATTTTGGATTTCTAGAACTCCCAACATTCTATTTTGGCATTCTAGAACTCCCAGCATTCTATTTTGGAATTCTAGAACTCCCAACATTCTATTTTGGAATTCTGCAACACCAACATTCTATTTTGGCATTCTAGAACTACCAACATTCTATTTTGGCATTCTAGAACTCCCAACATTCTATTTTGGAATTCTAGAAATACCAACATTCTATTTTGGCATTCTAGAACTCCCAACATTCTATTTTGGAATTCTGCAACACCAACATTCTATTTTGGATTTCTAGAACTCCCAACATTCTATTTTGGCATTCTAGAACTCCCAACATTCTATTTTGGAATTCTGCAACACCAACATTCTATTTTGGCATTCTAGAACTCCCAACATTCTATTTTGGCATTCTAGAACTCCCAACATTCTATTTTGGAATTCTGCAACACCAACATTCTATTTTGGATTTCTAGAACTCCCAACATTCTATTTTGGAATTCTAGAACTACCAACATTCTATTTTGGCATTCTAGAACTCCAAACATTCTATTTTGGAATTCTGCAACACCAACATTCTATTTTGGAATTCTAGAACTCCCAACATTCTATTTTGGCATTCTAGAACTCCCAACATTCTATTTTGGCATTCTAGAACTCCCAACATTATATTTTGGCATTCTAGAACTCCCAACATTCTATTATGGCATTCTAGAACTCCCAACATTCTATTTTGGCATTCTAGAACTCCCAACATTCTATTTTGGCATTCTAGAACTCTTAACATTCTATTTTGGCATTCTAGAACTCCCAACATTCTATTTTGGAATTCTAGAACTACCAACATTCTATTTTGGAATTCTAGAACTACCAACATTCTATTTTGGAATTCTAGAACTACCAACATTCTATTTTGGCATTCTAGAACTCCCAACATTATATTTTGGCATTCTAGAACTACCAACATTCTATTTTGGCATTCTAGAACTCCCAACATTCTATTTTGGAATTCTAGAAATACCAACATTCTATTTTGGCATTCTAGAACTCCCAACATTCTATTTTGGAATTCTGCAACACCAACATTCTATTTTGGATTTCTAGAACTCCCAACATTCTATTTTGGCATTCTAGAACTCCCAGCATTCTATTTTGGAATTCTAGAACTCCCAACATTCTATTTTGGAATTCTGCAACACCAACATTCTATTTTGGCATTCTAGAACTACCAACATTCTATTTTGGCATTCTAGAACTCCCAACATTCTATTTTGGAATTCTAGAAATACCAACATTCTATTTTGGCATTCTAGAACTCCCAACATTCTATTTTGGAATTCTGCAACACCAACATTCTATTTTGGATTTCTAGAACTCCCAACATTCTATTTTGGCATTCTAGAACTCCCAGCATTCTATTTTGGAATTCTAGAACTCCCAACATTCTATTTTGGAATTCTGCAACACCAACATTCTATTTTGGCATTCTAGAACTACCAACATTCTATTTTGGCATTCTAGAACTCCCAACATTCTATTTTGGAATTCTAGAAATACCAACATTCTATTTTGGCATTCTAGAACTCCCAACATTCTATTTTGGAATTCTGCAACACCAACATTCTATTTTGGATTTCTAGAACTCCCAACATTCTATTTTGGCATTCTAGAACTCCCAACATTCTATTTTGGAATTCTGCAACACCAACATTCTATTTTGGATTTCTAGAACTCCCAACATTCTATTTTGGCATTCTAGAACTCCCAACATTCTATTTTGGAATTCTAGAACTACCAACATTCTATTTTGGCATTCTAGAACTCCAAACATTCTATTTTGGAATTCTGCAACACCAACATTCTATTTTGGAATTCTAGAACTCCCAACATTCTATTTTGGCATTCTAGAACTCCCAACATTCTATTTTGGCATTCTTGAACTCCCAACATTCTATTTTGGAATTCTAGAACTCCCAACATTCTATTTTGGAATTCTAGAACTCCCAACATTCTATTTTGGAATTCTGCAACACCAACATTCTATTTTGGAATTCTAGAACTCCCAACATTCTATTTTGGCATTCTAGAACTCCCAATATTCTATTTTGGAATTCTAGAACTACCAACATTCTATTTTGGCATTCTAGAACTCCTAACATTCTATTTTGGAATTCTAGAACTACCGACATTCTATATTGGCATTCTAGAACTCCAAACATTCTATTTTGGAATTCTGCAACACCAACATTCTATTTTGGAATTCTAGAACTCCCAACATTCTATTTTGGCATTCTAGAACTCCCAACATTCTATTGTGGCATTCCAGAACTCCCAACATTCTATTTTGGCATTCTAGAACTCCCAACATTCTATTTTGGCATTCTAGAACTCCCAACATTATATTTTGGCATTCTAGAACTCCCAACATTCTATTATGGCATTCTAGAACTCCCAACATTCTATTTTGGCATTCTAGAACTCCCAACATTCTATTTTGGCATTCTAGAACTCTTAACATTCTATTTTGGCATTCTAGAACTCCCAACATTCTATTTTGGAATTCTAGAACTCCCAACATTCTATTTTGGAATTCTGCAACACCAACATTCTATTTTGGAATTCTAGAACTCCCAACATTCTATTTTGGCATTCTAGAACTCCCAACATTCTATTTTGGAATTCTAGAACTACCAACATTCTATTTTGGCATTCTAGAACTCCTAACATTCTATTTTGGAATTCTAGAACTACCGACATTCTATATTGGCATTCTAGAACTCCAAACATTCTATTTTGGAATTCTGCAACACCAACATTCTATTTTGGAATTCTAGAACTCCCAACATTCTATTTTGGCATTCTAGAACTCCCAACATTCTATTGTGGCATTCCAGAACTCCCAACATTCTATTTTGGCATTCTAGAACTCCCAACATTCTATTTTGGCATTCTAGAACTCCCAACATTATATTTTGGCATTCTAGAACTCCCAACATTCTATTATGGCATTCTAGAACTCCCAACATTCTATTTTGGCATTCTAGAACTCCCAACATTCTATTTTGGCATTCTAGAACTCTTAACATTCTATTTTGGCATTCTAGAACTCCCAACATTCTATTTTGGAATTCTAGAACTACCAACATTCTATTTTGGAATTCTAGAACTACCAACATTCTATTTTGGAATTCTAGAACTACCAACATTCTATTTTGGCATTCTAGAACTCCCAACATTATATTTTGGCATTCTAGAACTACCAACATTCTATTTTGGCATTCTAGAACTCCCAACATTCTATTTTGGAATTCTAGAAATACCAACATTCTATTTTGGCATTCTAGAACTCCCAACATTCTATTTTGGAATTCTGCAACACCAACATTCTATTTTGGATTTCTAGAACTCCCAACATTCTATTTTGGCATTCTAGAACTCCCAGCATTCTATTTTGGAATTCTAGAACTCCCAACATTCTATTTTGGAATTCTGCAACACCAACATTCTATTTTGGCATTCTAGAACTACCAACATTCTATTTTGGCATTCTAGAACTCCCAACATTCTATTTTGGAATTCTGCAACACCAACATTCTATTTTGGATTTCTAGAACTCCCAACATTCTATTTTGGCATTCTAGAACTCCCAACATTCTATTTTGGAATTCTAGAACTACCAACATTCTATTTTGGCATTCTAGAACTCCAAACATTCTATTTTGGAATTCTGCAACACCAACATTCTATTTTGGAATTCTAGAACTCCCAACATTCTATTTTGGCATTCTAGAACTCCCAACATTCTATTGTGGCATTCTAGAACTCCCAACATTCTATTTTGGCATTCTAGAACTCCCAACATTCTATTTTGGAATTCTGCAACACCAACATTCTATTTTGGATTTCTAGAACTCCCAACATTCTATTTTGGCATTCTAGAACTCCCAACATTCTATTTTGGAATTCTAGAACTCCCAACATTCTATTTTGGAATTCTAGAACTACCAACATTCTATTTTGGCATTCTAGAACTCCAAACATTCTATTTTGGAATTCTGCAACACCAACATTCTATTTTGGATTTCTAGAACTCCCAACATTCTATTTTGGCATTCTAGAACTCCCAACATTCTATTTTGGAATTCTAGAACTACCAACATTCTATTTTGGCATTCTAGAACTCCAAACATTCTATTTTGGAATTCTGCAACACCAACATTCTATTTTGGATTTCTAGAACTCCCAACATTCTATTTTGGCATTCTAGAACTCCCAGCATTCTATTTTGGAATTCTAGAACTCCCAACATTCTATTTTGGAATTCTAGAACTCCCAACACTCTATTTTGGCATTCTAGAACTCCCAACATTCTATTCTTGAATTCTGCAACACCAACATTCTGTTTTGGAATTCTAGAACTCCCAACATTCTATTTTGGCATTCTAGAACTCCCAACATTATATTTTGGAATTCTAGAACTACCAACATTCTATTTTGGCATTCTAGAACTCCCAACATTCTATTTTGGCATTCTAGAACTCCCAACATTCTATTTTGGCATTCTAGAACTCCCAACATTCTATTTTGGAATTCTAGAACTCCAAACATTCTATTTTGGAATTCTAGAACTCCCAACATTCTATTTTGGCATTCTTGAACTCCCAACATTCTGTTTTGGAATTCTAGAACTCCCAACATTCTATTTTGGAATTCTAGAACTAGCAACATTCTATTTTGGCATTCTAGAACTCCAAACATTCTATTTTGGAATTCTAGAACTCCAAACATTCTATTTTGGAATTCTAGAACTCCCAACATTCTATTTTGGCATTCTTGAACTCCCAACATTCTATTTTGGAATTCTAGAACTCCCAACATTCTATTTTGGAATTCTGCAACATCAGCATTCTACTTTGGAATTCTAGAACTCCCAACATTCTATTTTGGAATTCTAGAACTCCAAACATTCTATTTTGGAATTCTAGAACTCCCAACATTCTATTATGGCATTCTAGAACTCCCAACATTCTATTTTGGCATTCTAGAACTCCCAACATTCTATTTTGGAATTCTCGAACTACCAACATTCTTTTTTGGAATTCTAGAACTAGCAACATTCTATTTTGGCATTCTAGAACTCCCAACATTCTATTTTGGCATTCTAGAACTCCAAACATTCTATTTTGGAATTCTAGAACTCCAAACATTCTATTTTGGAATTCTAGAACTCCCAACATTCTATTTTGGCATTCTTGAACTCCCAACATTCTATTTTGGAATTCTAGAACTCCCAACATTCTATTTTGGAATTCTAGAACTAGCAACATTCTATTTTGGCATTCTAGAATTTCAAACATTCTATTTTGGAATTCTAGAACTCCAAACATTCTATTTTGGAATTCTAGAACTCCCAACATTCTATTTTGGCATTCTTGAACTCCCAACATTCTATTTTGGAATTCTAGAACTCCCAACATTCTATTTTGGCATTCTAGAACTCCCAACATTCTATTTTGGAATTCTAGAACTACCAACATTCTATTTTGGCATTCTAGAACTCCCAACATTCTATTTTGGAATTCTAGAAATACCAACATTCTATTTTGGCATTCTAGAACTCCCAACATTCTATTTTGGAATTCTGCAACACCAACATTCTATTTTGGATTTCTAGAACTCCCAACATTCTATTTTGGCATTCTAGAACTCCCAGCATTCTATTTTGGAATTCTAGAACTCCCAACATTCTATTTTGGAATTCTGCAACACCAACATTCTATTTTGGCATTCTAGAACTACCAACATTCTATTTTGGCATTCTAGAACTCCCAACATTCTATTTTGGAATTCTAGAAATACCAACATTCTATTATGGCATTCTAGAACTCCCAACATTCTATTTTGGAATTCTGCAACACCAACATTCTATTTTGGATTTCTAGAACTCCCAACATTCTATTTTGGCATTCTAGAACTTCCAGCATTCTATTTTGGAATTCTAGAACTCCCAACATTCTATTTTGGAATTCTGCAACACCAACATTCTATTTTGGCATTCTAGAACTACCAACATTCTATTTTGGCATTCTAGAACTCCCAACATTCTATTTTGGAATTCTAGAAATACCAACATTCTATTTTGGCATTCTAGAACTCCCAACATTCTATTTTGGAATTCTGCAACACCAACATTCTATTTTGGATTTCTAGAACTCCCAACATTCTATTTTGGCATTCAAGAACTCCCAACATTCTATTTTGGCATTCTAGAACTACCAACATTCTATTTTGGCATTCTAGAACTCCCAACATTCTATTTTGGAATTCTAGAAATACCAACATTCTATTTTGGCATTCTAGAACTCCCAACATTCTATTTTGGAATTCTAGAAATACCAACATTCTATTTTGGCATTCTAGAACTCCCAACATTCTATTTTGGAATTCTGCAACACCAACATTCTATTTTGGATTTCTAGAACTCCCAACATTCTATTTTGGCATTCTAGAACTCCCAGCATTCTATTTTGGAATTCTAGAACTCCCAACATTCTATTTTGGAATTCTGCAACACCAACATTCTATTTTGGCATTCTAGAACTACCAACATTCTATTTTGGCATTCTAGAACTCCCAACATTCTATTTTGGAATTCTAGAAATACCAACATTCTATTTTGGCATTCTAGAACTCCCAACATTCTATTTTGGAATTCTGCAACACCAACATTCTATTTTGGATTTCTAGAACTCCCAACATTCTATTTTGGCATTCTAGAACTCCCAACATTCTATTTTGGAATTCTGCAACAACAACATTCTATTTTGGCATTCTAGAACTCCCAACATTCTATTTTGGCATTCTAGAACTCCCAACATTCTATTTTGGAATTCTGCAACACCAACATTCTATTTTGGATTTCTAGAACTCCCAACATTCTATTTTGGCATTCTAGAACTCCCAACATTCTATTTTGGAATTCTAGAACTACCAACATTCTATTTTGGCATTCTAGAACTCCAAACATTCTATTTTGGAATTCTGCAACACCAACATTCTATTTTGGAATTCTAGAACTCCCAACATTCTATTTTGGCATTCTAGAACTCCCAACATTCTATTGTGGCATTCCAGAACTCCCAACATTCTATTTTGGCATTCTAGAACTCCCAACATTCTATTTTGGCATTCTAGAACTCCCAACATTCTATTTTGGCATTCTAGAACTCCCAACATTCTATTATGGCATTCTAGAACTCCCAACATTCTATTTTGGCATTCTAGAACTCCCAACATTCTATTTTGGCATTCTAGAACTCTTAACATTCTATTTTGGCATTCTAGAACTCCCAACATTCTATTTTGGAATTCTGCAACACCAACATTCTATTTTGGAATTCTAGAACTCCCAACATTCTATTTTGGCATTCTAGAACTCCCAACATTCTATTGTGGCATTCCAGAACTCCCAACATTCTATTTTGGCATTCTAGAACTCCCAACATTCTATTTTGGCATTCTAGAACTCCCAACATTCTATTTTGGCATTCTAGAACTCCCAACATTCTATTATGGCATTCTAGAACTCCCAACATTCTATTTTGGCATTCTAGAACTCCCAACATTCTATTTTGGCATTCTAGAACTCTTAACATTCTATTTTGGCATTCTAGAACTCCCAACATTCTATTTTGGAATTCTAGAACTACCAACATTCTATTTTGGAATTCTAGAACTCCAAACATTCTATTTTGGAATTCTAGAACTCCCAACATTCTATTTTGGCATTCTTGAACTCCCAACATTCTGTTTTGGAATTCTAGAACTCCCAACATTCTATTTTGGAATTCTAGAACTAGCAACATTCTATTTTGGCATTCTAGAACTCCAAACATTCTATTTTGGAATTCTAGAACTCCAAACATTCTATTTTGGAATTCTAGAACTCCCAACATTCTATTTTGGCATTCTTGAACTCCCAACATTCTATTTTGGAATTCTAGAACTCCCAACATTCTATTTTGGAATTCTGCAACATCAGCATTCTACTTTGGAATTCTAGAACTCCCAACATTCTATTTTGGAATTCTAGAACTCCAAACATTCTATTTTGGAATTCTAGAACTCCCAACATTCTATTATGGCATTCTAGAACTCCCAACATTCTATTTTGGCATTCTAGAACTCCCAACATTCTATTTTGGAATTCTCGAACTACCAACATTCTTTTTTGGAATTCTAGAACTAGCAACATTCTATTTTGGCATTCTAGAACTCCCAACATTCTATTTTGGCATTCTAGAACTCCAAACATTCTATTTTGGAATTCTAGAACTCCAAACATTCTATTTTGGAATTCTAGAACTCCCAACATTCTATTTTGGCATTCTTGAACTCCCAACATTCTATTTTGGAATTCTAGAACTCCCAACATTCTATTTTGGAATTCTAGAACTAGCAACATTCTATTTTGGCATTCTAGAATTTCAAACATTCTATTTTGGAATTCTAGAACTCCAAACATTCTATTTTGGAATTCTAGAACTCCCAACATTCTATTTTGGCATTCTTGAACTCCCAACATTCTATTTTGGAATTCTAGAACTCCCAACATTCTATTTTGGCATTCTAGAACTCCCAACATTCTATTTTGGAATTCTAGAACTACCAACATTCTATTTTGGCATTCTAGAACTCCCAACATTCTATTTTGGAATTCTAGAAATACCAACATTCTATTTTGGCATTCTAGAACTCCCAACATTCTATTTTGGAATTCTGCAACACCAACATTCTATTTTGGATTTCTAGAACTCCCAACATTCTATTTTGGCATTCTAGAACTCCCAGCATTCTATTTTGGAATTCTAGAACTCCCAACATTCTATTTTGGAATTCTGCAACACCAACATTCTATTTTGGCATTCTAGAACTACCAACATTCTATTTTGGCATTCTAGAACTCCCAACATTCTATTTTGGAATTCTAGAAATACCAACATTCTATTATGGCATTCTAGAACTCCCAACATTCTATTTTGGAATTCTGCAACACCAACATTCTATTTTGGATTTCTAGAACTCCCAACATTCTATTTTGGCATTCTAGAACTTCCAGCATTCTATTTTGGAATTCTAGAACTCCCAACATTCTATTTTGGCATTCTAGAACTCCCAACATTCTATTTTGGCATTCTAGAACTCCCAACATTATATTTTGGCATTCTAGAACTCCCAACATTCTATTATGGCATTCTAGAACTCCCAACATTCTATTTTGGCATTCTAGAACTCCCAACATTCTATTTTGGCATTCTAGAACTCTTAACATTCTATTTTGGCATTCTAGAACTCCCAACATTCTATTTTGGAATTCTAGAACTACCAACATTCTATTTTGGAATTCTAGAACTACCAACATTCTATTTTGGAATTCTAGAACTACCAACATTCTATTTTGGCATTCTAGAACTCCCAACATTCTATTTTGGCATTCTAGAACTACCAACATTCTATTTTGGCATTCTAGAACTCCCAACATTCTATTTTGGAATTCTAGAAATACCAACATTCTATTTTGGCATTCTAGAACTCCCAACATTCTATTTTGGAATTCTGCAACACCAACATTCTATTTTGGATTTCTAGAACTCCCAACATTCTATTTTGGCATTCTAGAACTCCCAGCATTCTATTTTGGAATTCTAGAACTCCCAACATTCTATTTTGGAATTCTGCAACACCAACATTCTATTTTGGCATTCTAGAACTACCAACATTCTATTTTGGCATTCTAGAACTCCCAACATTCTATTTTGGAATTCTAGAAATACCAACATTCTATTTTGGCATTCTAGAACTCCCAACATTCTATTTTGGAATTCTGCAACACCAACATTCTATTTTGGATTTCTAGAACTCCCAACATTCTATTTTGGCATTCTAGAACTCCCAACATTCTATTTTGGAATTCTGCAACACCAACATTCTATTTTGGCATTCTAGAACTCCCAACATTCTATTTTGGCATTCTAGAACTCCCAACATTCTATTTTGGAATTCTGCAACACCAACATTCTATTTTGGATTTCTAGAACTCCCAACATTCTATTTTGGAATTCTAGAACTACCAACATTCTATTTTGGCATTCTAGAACTCCAAACATTCTATTTTGGAATTCTGCAACACCAACATTCTATTTTGGAATTCTAGAACTCCCAACATTCTATTTTGGCATTCTAGAACTCCCAACATTCTATTTTGGCATTCTAGAACTCCCAACATTATATTTTGGCATTCTAGAACTCCCAACATTCTATTATGGCATTCTAGAACTCCCAACATTCTATTTTGGCATTCTAGAACTCCCAACATTCTATTTTGGCATTCTAGAACTCTTAACATTCTATTTTGGCATTCTAGAACTCCCAACATTCTATTTTGGAATTCTAGAACTACCAACATTCTATTTTGGAATTCTAGAACTACCAACATTCTATTTTGGAATTCTAGAACTACCAACATTCTATTTTGGCATTCTAGAACTCCCAACATTATATTTTGGCATTCTAGAACTACCAACATTCTATTTTGGCATTCTAGAACTCCCAACATTCTATTTTGGAATTCTAGAAATACCAACATTCTATTTTGGCATTCTAGAACTCCCAACATTCTATTTTGGAATTCTGCAACACCAACATTCTATTTTGGATTTCTAGAACTCCCAACATTCTATTTTGGCATTCTAGAACTCCCAGCATTCTATTTTGGAATTCTAGAACTCCCAACATTCTATTTTGGAATTCTGCAACACCAACATTCTATTTTGGCATTCTAGAACTACCAACATTCTATTTTGGCATTCTAGAACTCCCAACATTCTATTTTGGAATTCTAGAAATACCAACATTCTATTTTGGCATTCTAGAACTCCCAACATTCTATTTTGGAATTCTGCAACACCAACATTCTATTTTGGATTTCTAGAACTCCCAACATTCTATTTTGGCATTCTAGAACTCCCAGCATTCTATTTTGGAATTCTAGAACTCCCAACATTCTATTTTGGAATTCTGCAACACCAACATTCTATTTTGGCATTCTAGAACTACCAACATTCTATTTTGGCATTCTAGAACTCCCAACATTCTATTTTGGAATTCTAGAAATACCAACATTCTATTTTGGCATTCTAGAACTCCCAACATTCTATTTTGGAATTCTGCAACACCAACATTCTATTTTGGATTTCTAGAACTCCCAACATTCTATTTTGGCATTCTAGAACTCCCAACATTCTATTTTGGAATTCTGCAACACCAACATTCTATTTTGGCATTCTAGAACTCCCAACATTCTATTTTGGCATTCTAGAACTCCCAACATTCTATTTTGGAATTCTGCAACACCAACATTTTATTTTGGATTTCTAGAACTCCCAACATTCTATTTTGGCATTCTAGAACTCCCAACATTCTATTTTGGAATTCTAGAACTACCAACATTCTATTTTGGCATTCTAGAACTCCAAACATTCTATTTTGGAATTCTGCAACACCAACATTCTATTTTGGAATTCTAGAACTCCCAACATTCTATTTTGGCATTCTAGAACTCCCAACATTCTATTTTGGCATTCTTGAACTCCCAACATTCTATTTTGGAATTCTAGAACTCCCAACATTCTATTTTGTAATTCTAGAACTCCCAACATTCTATTTTGGAATTCTGCAACACCAACATTCTATTTTGGAATTCTAGAACTCCCAACATTCTATTTTGGCATTCTAGAACTCCCAACATTCTATTTTGGAATTCTAGAACTACCAACATTCTATTTTGGCATTCTAGAACTCCTAACATTCTATTTTGGAATTCTAGAACTACCGACATTCTATATTGGCATTCTAGAACTCCAAACATTCTATTTTGGAATTCTGCAACACCAACATTCTATTTTGGAATTCTAGAACTCCCAACATTCTATTTTGGCATTCTAGAACTCCCAACATTCTATTGTGGCATTCCAGAACTCCCAACATTCTATTTTGGCATTCTAGAACTCCCAACATTCTATTTTGGCATTCTAGAACTCCCAACATTATATTTTGGCATTCTAGAACTCCCAACATTCTATTATGGCATTCTAGAACTCCCAACATTCTATTTTGGCATTCTAGAACTCCCAACATTCTATTTTGGCATTCTAGAACTCTTAACATTCTATTTTGGCATTCTAGAACTCCCAACATTCTATTTTGGAATTCTAGAACTCCCAACATTCTATTTTGGAATTCTGCAACACCAACATTCTATTTTGGAATTCTAGAACTCCCAACATTCTATTTTGGCATTCTAGAACTCCCAACATTCTATTTTGGAATTCTAGAACTACCAACATTCTATTTTGGCATTCTAGAACTCCTAACATTCTATTTTGGAATTCTAGAACTACCGACATTCTATATTGGCATTCTAGAACTCCAAACATTCTATTTTGGAATTCTGCAACACCAACATTCTATTTTGGAATTCTAGAACTCCCAACATTCTATTTTGGCATTCTAGAACTCCCAACATTCTATTGTGGCATTCCAGAACTCCCAACATTCTATTTTGGCATTCTAGAACTCCCAATATTCTATTTTGGCATTCTAGAACTCCCAACATTATATTTTGGCATTCTAGAACTCCCAACATTCTATTATGGCATTCTAGAACTCCCAACATTCTATTTTGGCATTCTAGAACTCCCAACATTCTATTTTGGCATTCTAGAACTCTTAACATTCTATTTTGGCATTCTAGAACTCCCAACATTCTATTTTGGAATTCTAGAACTACCAACATTCTATTTTGGAATTCTAGAACTACCAACATTCTATTTTGGAATTCTAGAACTACCAACATTCTATTTTGGCATTCTAGAACTCCCAACATTATATTTTGGCATTCTAGAACTACCAACATTCTATTTTGGCATTCTAGAACTCCCAACATTCTATTTTGGAATTCTAGAAATACCAACATTCTATTTTGGCATTCTAGAACTCCCAACATTCTATTTTGGAATTCTGCAACACCAACATTCTATTTTGGATTTCTAGAACTCCCAACATTCTATTTTGGCATTCTAGAACTCCCAGCATTCTATTTTGGAATTCTAGAACTCCCAACATTCTATTTTGGAATTCTGCAACACCAACATTCTATTTTGGCATTCTAGAACTACCAACATTCTATTTTGGCATTCTAGAACTCCCAACATTCTATTTTGGAATTCTGCAACACCAACATTCTATTTTGGATTTCTAGAACTCCCAACATTCTATTTTGGCATTCTAGAACTCCCAACATTCTATTTTGGAATTCTAGAACTACCAACATTCTATTTTGGCATTCTAGAACTCCAAACATTCTATTTTGGAATTCTGCAACACCAACATTCTATTTTGGAATTCTAGAACTCCCAACATTCTATTTTGGCATTCTAGAACTCCCAACATTCTATTGTGGCATTCTAGAACTCCCAACATTCTATTTTGGCATTCTAGAACTCCCAACATTCTATTTTGGAATTCTGCAACACCAACATTCTATTTTGGATTTCTAGAACTCCCAACATTCTATTTTGGCATTCTAGAACTCCCAACATTCTATTTTGGAATTCTAGAACTCCCAACATTCTATTTTGGAATTCTAGAACTACCAACATTCTATTTTGGCATTCTAGAACTCCAAACATTCTATTTTGGAATTCTGCAACACCAACATTCTATTTTGGATTTCTAGAACTCCCAACATTCTATTTTGGCATTCTAGAACTCCCAACATTCTATTTTGGAATTCTAGAACTACCAACATTCTATTTTGGCATTCTAGAACTCCAAACATTCTATTTTGGAATTCTGCAACACCAACATTCTATTTTGGATTTCTAGAACTCCCAACATTCTATTTTGGCATTCTAGAACTCCCAGCATTCTATCTTGGAATTCTAGAACTCCCAACATTCTATTTTGGAATTCTAGAACTCCCAACACTCTATTTTGGCATTCTAGAACTCCCAACATTCTATTCTTGAATTCTGCAACACCAACATTCTGTTTTGGAATTCTAGAACTCCCAACATTCTATTTTGGCATTCTAGAACTCCCAACATTATATTTTGGAATTCTAGAACTACCAACATTCTATTTTGGCATTCTAGAACTCCCAACATTCTATTTTGGCATTCTAGAACTCCCAACATTCTATTTTGGCATTCTAGAACTCCCAACATTCTATTTTGGAATTCTAGAACTCCAAACATTCTATTTTGGAATTCTAGAACTCCCAACATTCTATTTTGGCATTCTTGAACTCCCAACATTCTGTTTTGGAATTCTAGAACTCCCAACATTCTATTTTGGAATTCTAGAACTAGCAACATTCTATTTTGGCATTCTAGAACTCCAAACATTCTATTTTGGAATTCTAGAACTCCAAACATTCTATTTTGGAATTCTAGAACTCCCAACATTCTATTTTGGCATTCTTGAACTCCCAACATTCTATTTTGGAATTCTAGAACTCCCAACATTCTATTTTGGAATTCTGCAACATCAGCATTCTACTTTGGAATTCTAGAACTCCCAACATTCTATTTTGGAATTCTAGAACTCCAAACATTCTATTTTGGAATTCTAGAACTCCCAACATTCTATTATGGCATTCTAGAACTCCCAACATTCTATTTTGGCATTCTAGAACTCCCAACATTCTATTTTGGAATTCTCGAACTACCAACATTCTTTTTTGGAATTCTAGAACTAGCAACATTCTATTTTGGCATTCTAGAACTCCCAACATTCTATTTTGGCATTCTAGAACTCCAAACATTCTATTTTGGAATTCTAGAACTCCAAACATTCTATTTTGGAATTCTAGAACTCCCAACATTCTATTTTGGCATTCTTGAACTCCCAACATTCTATTTTGGAATTCTAGAACTCCCAACATTCTATTTTGGAATTCTAGAACTAGCAACATTCTATTTTGGCATTCTAGAATTTCAAACATTCTATTTTGGAATTCTAGAACTCCAAACATTCTATTTTGGAATTCTAGAACTCCCAACATTCTATTTTGGCATTCTTGAACTCCCAACATTCTATTTTGGAATTCTAGAACTCCCAACATTCTATTTTGGCATTCTAGAACTCCCAACATTCTATTTTGGAATTCTAGAACTACCAACATTCTATTTTGGCATTCTAGAACTCCCAACATTCTATTTTGGAATTCTAGAAATACCAACATTCTATTTTGGCATTCTAGAACTCCCAACATTCTATTTTGGAATTCTGCAACACCAACATTCTATTTTGGATTTCTAGAACTCCCAACATTCTATTTTGGCATTCTAGAACTCCCAGCATTCTATTTTGGAATTCTAGAACTCCCAACATTCTATTTTGGAATTCTGCAACACCAACATTCTATTTTGGCATTCTAGAACTACCAACATTCTATTTTGGCATTCTAGAACTCCCAACATTCTATTTTGGAATTCTAGAAATACCAACATTCTATTATGGCATTCTAGAACTCCCAACATTCTATTTTGGAATTCTGCAACACCAACATTCTATTTTGGATTTCTAGAACTCCCAACATTCTATTTTGGCATTCTAGAACTTCCAGCATTCTATTTTGGAATTCTAGAACTCCCAACATTCTATTTTGGAATTCTGCAACACCAACATTCTATTTTGGCATTCTAGAACTACCAACATTCTATTTTGGCATTCTAGAACTCCCAACATTCTATTTTGGAATTCTAGAAATACCAACATTCTATTTTGGCATTCTAGAACTCCCAACATTCTATTTTGGAATTCTGCAACACCAACATTCTATTTTGGATTTCTAGAACTCCCAACATTCTATTTTGGCATTCAAGAACTCCCAACATTCTATTTTGGCATTCTAGAACTACCAACATTCTATTTTGGCATTCTAGAACTCCCAACATTCTATTTTGGAATTCTAGAAATACCAACATTCTATTTTGGCATTCTAGAACTCCCAACATTCTATTTTGGAATTCTAGAAATACCAACATTCTATTTTGGCATTCTAGAACTCCCAACATTCTATTTTGGAATTCTGCAACACCAACATTCTATTTTTGATTTCTAGAACTCCCAACATTCTATTTTGGCATTCTAGAACTCCCAGCATTCTATTTTGGAATTCTAGAACTCCCAACATTCTATTTTGGAATTCTGCAACACCAACATTCTATTTTGGCATTCTAGAACTACCAACATTCTATTTTGGCATTCTAGAACTCCCAACATTCTATTTTGGAATTCTAGAAATACCAACATTCTATTTTGGCATTCTAGAACTCCCAACATTCTATTTTGGAATTCTGCAACACCAACATTCTATTTTGGATTTCTAGAACTCCCAACATTCTATTTTGGCATTCTAGAACTCCCAACATTCTATTTTGGAATTCTGCAACAACAACATTCTATTTTGGCATTCTAGAACTCCCAACATTCTATTTTGGCATTCTAGAACTCCCAACATTCTATTTTGGAATTCTGCAACACCAACATTCTATTTTGGATTTCTAGAACTCCCAACATTCTATTTTGGCATTCTAGAACTCCCAACATTCTATTTTGGAATTCTAGAACTACCAACATTCTATTTTGGCATTCTAGAACTCCAAACATTCTATTTTGGAATTCTGCAACACCAACATTCTATTTTGGAATTCTAGAACTCCCAACATTCTATTTTGGCATTCTAGAACTCCCAACATTCTATTGTGGCATTCCAGAACTCCCAACATTCTATTTTGGCATTCTAGAACTCCCAACATTCTATTTTGGCATTCTAGAACTCCCAACATTCTATTTTGGCATTCTAGAACTCCCAACATTCTATTATGGCATTCTAGAACTCCCAACATTCTATTTTGGCATTCTAGAACTCCCAACATTCTATTTTGGCATTCTAGAACTCTTAACATTCTATTTTGGCATTCTAGAACTCCCAACATTCTATTTTGGAATTCTGCAACACCAACATTCTATTTTGGAATTCTAGAACTCCCAACATTCTATTTTGGCATTCTAGAACTCCCAACATTCTATTGTGGCATTCCAGAACTCCCAACATTCTATTTTGGCATTCTAGAACTCCCAACATTCTATTTTGGCATTCTAGAACTCCCAACATTCTATTTTGGCATTCTAGAACTCCCAACATTCTATTATGGCATTCTAGAACTCCCAACATTCTATTTTGGCATTCTAGAACTCCCAACATTCTATTTTGGCATTCTAGAACTCTTAACATTCTATTTTGGCATTCTAGAACTCCCAACATTCTATTTTGGAATTCTAGAACTACCAACATTCTATTTTGGAATTCTAGAACTACCAACATTCTATTTTGGAATTCTAGAACTACCAACATTCTATTTTGGCATTCTAGAACTCCCAACATTCTATTTTGGCATTCTAGAACTACCAACATTCTATTTTGGATTTCTAGAACTCCCAACATTCTATTTTGGCATTCTAGAACTCCCAGCATTCTATTTTGGAATTCTAGAACTCCCAACATTCTATTTTGGAATTCTGCAACACCAACATTCTATTTTGGCATTCTAGAACTACCAACATTCTATTTTGGCATTCTAGAACTCCCAACATTCTATTTTGGAATTCTAGAAATACCAACATTCTATTTTGGCATTCTAGAACTCCCAACATTCTATTTTGGAATTCCGCAACACCAACATTCTATTTTGGATTTCTAGAACTCCCAACATTCTATTTTGGCATTCTAGAACTCCCAACATTCTATTTTGGAATTCTGCAACACCAACATTCTATTTTGGCATTCTAGAACTCCCAACATTCTATTTTGGCATTCTAGAACTCCCAACATTCTATTTTGGAATTCTGCAACACCAACATTCTATTTTGGATTTCTAGAACTCCCAACATTCTATTTTGGCATTCTAGAACTCCCAACATTCTATTTTGGAATTCTAGAACTACCAACATTCTATTTTGGCATTCTAGAACTCCAAACATTCTATTTTGGAATTCTGCAACACCAACATTCTATTTTGGAATTCTAGAACTCCCAACATTCTATTTTGGCATTCTAGAACTCCCAACATTCTATTGTGGCATTCTAGAACTCCCAACATTCTATTTTGGCATTCTAGAACTCCCAACATTCTATTTTGGAATTCTACAACTACCAACATTCTATTTTGGCATTCTAGAACTCCCAACATTCTATTTTGGAATTCTGCAACACCAACATTCTATTTTGGATTTCTAGAACTCCCAACATTCTATTTTGGCATTCTAGAACTCCCAACATTCTATTTTGGAATTCTAGAACTCCCAACATTCTATTTTGGAATTCTGCAACACCAACATTCTATTTTGGCATTCTAGAACTCCAAACATTCTATTTTGGAATTCTGCAACACCAACATTCTATTTTGGATTTCTAGAACTCCCAACATTCTATTTTGGCATTCTAGAACTCCCAACATTCTATTTTGGAATTCTAGAACTACCAACATTCTATTTTGGCATTCTAGAACTCCAAACATTCTATTTTGGAATTCTGCAACACCAACATTCTATTTTGGATTTCTAGAACTCCCAACATTCTATTTTGGCATTCTAGAACTCCCAGCATTCTATTTTGGAATTCTAGAACTCCCAACATTCTATTTTGGAATTCTGCAACACCAACATTCTATTTTGGATTTCTAGAACTCCCAACATTCTATTTTGGCATTCTAGAACTCCCAACATTCTATTTTGGAATTCTGCAACACCAACATTCTATTTTGGCATTCTAGAACTCCCAACATTCTATTTTGGCATTCTAGAACTCCCAACATTCTATTTTGGAATTCTGCAACACCAACATTCTATTTTGGATTTCTAGAACTCCCAACATTCTATTTTGGCATTCTAGAACTCCCAACATTCTATTTTGGAATTCTAGAACTACCAACATTCTATTTTGGCATTCTAGAACTCCAAACATTCTATTTTGGAATTCTGCAACACCAACATTCTATTTTGGAATTCTAGAACTCCCAACATTCTATTTTGGCATTCTAGAACTCCCAACATTCTATTGTGGCATTCCAGAACTCCCAACATTCTATTTTGGCATTCTAGAACTCCCAACATTCTATTTTGGCATTCTAGAACTCCCAACATTCTATTTTGGCATTCTAGAACTCCCAACATTCTATTATGGCATTCTAGAACTCCCAACATTCTATTTTGGCATTCTAGAACTCCCAGCATTCTATTTTGGAATTCTAGAACTCCCAACATTCTATTTTGGAATTCTAGAACTCCCAGCATTCTATTTTGGAATTCTAGAACTCCCAACATTCTATTTTGGAATTCTGCAACACCAACATTCTATTTTGGCATTCTAGAACTCCCAGCATTCTATTTTGGAATTCTAGAACTCCCAACATTCTATTTTGGAATTCTGCAACACCAACATTCTATTTTGGCATTCTAGAACTACCAATATTCTATTTTGGCATTCTAGAACTCCCAACATTCTATTTTGGAATTCTAGAAATACCAACATTCTATTTTGGCATTCTAGAACTCTCAACATTCTATTTTGGAATTCTGCAACACCAACATTCTATTTTGGATTTCTAGAACTCCCAACATTCTATTTTGGCATTCTAGAACTCCCAACATTCTATTTTGGAATTCTGCAACACCAACATTCTATTTTGGCATTCTAGAACTCCCAACATTCTATTTTGGCATTCTAGAACTCCCAACATTCTATTTTGGAATTCTGCAACACCAACATTCTATTTTGGATTTCTAGAACTCCCAACATTCTATTTTGGCATTCTAGAACTCCCAACATTCTATTTTGGAATTCTAGAACTCCCAACATTCTATTATGGCATTCTAGAACTCCCAACATTCTATTTTGGCATTCTAGAACTCCCAACATTCTATTTTGGCATTCTAGAACTCTTAACATTCTATTTTGGCATTCTAGAACTCCCAACATTCTATTTTGGAATTCTGCAACACCAACATTCTATTTTGGAATTCTAGAACTCCCAACATTCTATTTTGGCATTCTAGAACTCCCAACATTCTATTGTGGCATTCCAGAACTCCCAACATTCTATTTTGGCATTCTAGAACTCCCAACATTCTATTTTGGCATTCTAGAACTCCCAACATTCTATTTTGGCATTCTAGAACTCCCAACATTCTATTATGGCATTCTAGAACTCCCAACATTCTATTTTGGCATTCTAGAACTCCCAACATTCTATTTTGGCATTCTAGAACTCTTAACATTCTATTTTGGCATTCTAGAACTCCCAACATTCTATTTTGGAATTCTAGAACTACCAACATTCTATTTTGGAATTCTAGAACTACCAACATTCTATTTTGGAATTCTAGAACTACCAACATTCTATTTTGGCATTCTAGAACTCCCAACATTCTATTTTGGCATTCTAGAACTACCAACATTCTATTTTGGATTTCTAGAACTCCCAACATTCTATTTTGGCATTCTAGAACTCCCAGCATTCTATTTTGGAATTCTAGAACTCCCAACATTCTATTTTGGAATTCTGCAACACCAACATTCTATTTTGGCATTCTAGAACTACCAACATTCTATTTTGGCATTCTAGAACTCCCAACATTCTATTTTGGAATTCTAGAAATACCAACATTCTATTTTGGCATTCTAGAACTCCCAACATTCTATTTTGGAATTCCGCAACACCAACATTCTATTTTGGATTTCTAGAACTCCCAACATTCTATTTTGGCATTCTAGAACTCCCAACATTCTATTTTGGAATTCTGCAACACCAACATTCTATTTTGGCATTCTAGAACTCCCAACATTCTATTTTGGCATTCTAGAACTCCCAACATTCTATTTTGGAATTCTGCAACACCAACATTCTATTTTGGATTTCTAGAACTCCCAACATTCTATTTTGGCATTCTAGAACTCCCAACATTCTATTTTGGAATTCTAGAACTACCAACATTCTATTTTGGCATTCTAGAACTCCCAACATTCTATTTTGGAATTCTGCAACACCAACATTCTATTTTTGATTTCTAGAACTCCCAACATTCTATTTTGGCATTCTAGAACTCCCAGCATTCTATTTTGGAATTCTAGAACTCCCAACATTCTATTTTGGAATTCTGCAACACCAACATTCTATTTTGGCATTCTAGAACTACCAACATTCTATTTTGGCATTCTAGAACTCCCAACATTCTATTTTGGAATTCTAGAAATACCAACATTCTATTTTGGCATTCTAGAACTCCCAACATTCTATTTTGGAATTCTGCAACACCAACATTCTATTTTGGATTTCTAGAACTCCCAACATTCTATTTTGGCATTCTAGAACTCCCAACATTCTATTTTGGAATTCTGCAACAACAACATTCTATTTTGGCATTCTAGAACTCCCAACATTCTATTTTGGCATTCTAGAACTCCCAACATTCTATTTTGGAATTCTGCAACACCAACATTCTATTTTGGATTTCTAGAACTCCCAACATTCTATTTTGGCATTCTAGAACTCCCAACATTCTATTTTGGAATTCTAGAACTACCAACATTCTATTTTGGCATTCTAGAACTCCAAACATTCTATTTTGGAATTCTGCAACACCAACATTCTATTTTGGAATTCTAGAACTCCCAACATTCTATTTTGGCATTCTAGAACTCCCAACATTCTATTGTGGCATTCCAGAACTCCCAACATTCTATTTTGGCATTCTAGAACTCCCAACATTCTATTTTGGCATTCTAGAACTCCCAACATTCTATTTTGGCATTCTAGAACTCCCAACATTCTATTATGGCATTCTAGAACTCCCAACATTCTATTTTGGCATTCTAGAACTCCCAACATTCTATTTTGGCATTCTAGAACTCTTAACATTCTATTTTGGCATTCTAGAACTCCCAACATTCTATTTTGGAATTCTGCAACACCAACATTCTATTTTGGAATTCTAGAACTCCCAACATTCTATTTTGGCATTCTAGAACTCCCAACATTCTATTGTGGCATTCCAGAACTCCCAACATTCTATTTTGGCATTCTAGAACTCCCAACATTCTATTTTGGCATTCTAGAACTCCCAACATTCTATTTTGGCATTCTAGAACTCCCAACATTCTATTATGGCATTCTAGAACTCCCAACATTCTATTTTGGCATTCTAGAACTCCCAACATTCTATTTTGGCATTCTAGAACTCTTAACATTCTATTTTGGCATTCTAGAACTCCCAACATTCTATTTTGGAATTCTAGAACTACCAACATTCTATTTTGGAATTCTAGAACTACCAACATTCTATTTTGGAATTCTAGAACTACCAACATTCTATTTTGGCATTCTAGAACTCCCAACATTCTATTTTGGCATTCTAGAACTACCAACATTCTATTTTGGATTTCTAGAACTCCCAACATTCTATTTTGGCATTCTAGAACTCCCAGCATTCTATTTTGGAATTCTAGAACTCCCAACATTCTATTTTGGAATTCTGCAACACCAACATTCTATTTTGGCATTCTAGAACTACCAACATTCTATTTTGGCATTCTAGAACTCCCAACATTCTATTTTGGAATTCTAGAAATACCAACATTCTATTTTGGCATTCTAGAACTCCCAACATTCTATTTTGGAATTCCGCAACACCAACATTCTATTTTGGATTTCTAGAACTCCCAACATTCTATTTTGGCATTCTAGAACTCCCAACATTCTATTTTGGAATTCTGCAACACCAACATTCTATTTTGGCATTCTAGAACTCCCAACATTCTATTTTGGCATTCTAGAACTCCCAACATTCTATTTTGGAATTCTGCAACACCAACATTCTATTTTGGATTTCTAGAACTCCCAACATTCTATTTTGGCATTCTAGAACTCCCAACATTCTATTTTGGAATTCTAGAACTACCAACATTCTATTTTGGCATTCTAGAACTCCAAACATTCTATTTTGGAATTCTGCAACACCAACATTCTATTTTGGAATTCTAGAACTCCCAACATTCTATTTTGGCATTCTAGAACTCCCAACATTCTATTGTGGCATTCTAGAACTCCCAACATTCTATTTTGGCATTCTAGAACTCCCAACATTCTATTTTGGAATTCTACAACTACCAACATTCTATTTTGGCATTCTAGAACTCCCAACATTCTATTTTGGAATTCTGCAACACCAACATTCTATTTTGGATTTCTAGAACTCCCAACATTCTATTTTGGCATTCTAGAACTCCCAACATTCTATTTTGGAATTCTAGAACTCCCAACATTCTATTTTGGAATTCTGCAACACCAACATTCTATTTTGGCATTCTAGAACTCCAAACATTCTATTTTGGAATTCTGCAACACCAACATTCTATTTTGGATTTCTAGAACTCCCAACATTCTATTTTGGCATTCTAGAACTCCCAACATTCTATTTTGGAATTCTAGAACTACCAACATTCTATTTTGGCATTCTAGAACTCCAAACATTCTATTTTGGAATTCTGCAACACCAACATTCTATTTTGGATTTCTAGAACTCCCAACATTCTATTTTGGCATTCTAGAACTCCCAGCATTCTATTTTGGAATTCTAGAACTCCCAACATTCTATTTTGGAATTCTGCAACACCAACATTCTATTTTGGATTTCTAGAACTCCCAACATTCTATTTTGGCATTCTAGAACTCCCAACATTCTATTTTGGAATTCTGCAACACCAACATTCTATTTTGGCATTCTAGAACTCCCAACATTCTATTTTGGCATTCTAGAACTCCCAACATTCTATTTTGGAATTCTGCAACACCAACATTCTATTTTGGATTTCTAGAACTCCCAACATTCTATTTTGGCATTCTAGAACTCCCAACATTCTATTTTGGAATTCTAGAACTACCAACATTCTATTTTGGCATTCTAGAACTCCAAACATTCTATTTTGGAATTCTGCAACACCAACATTCTATTTTGGAATTCTAGAACTCCCAACATTCTATTTTGGCATTCTAGAACTCCCAACATTCTATTGTGGCATTCCAGAACTCCCAACATTCTATTTTGGCATTCTAGAACTCCCAACATTCTATTTTGGCATTCTAGAACTCCCAACATTCTATTTTGGCATTCTAGAACTCCCAACATTCTATTATGGCATTCTAGAACTCCCAACATTCTATTTTGGCATTCTAGAACTCCCAGCATTCTATTTTGGAATTCTAGAACTCCCAACATTCTATTTTGGAATTCTAGAACTCCCAGCATTCTATTTTGGAATTCTAGAACTCCCAACATTCTATTTTGGAATTCTGCAACACCAACATTCTATTTTGGCATTCTAGAACTCCCAGCATTCTATTTTGGAATTCTAGAACTCCCAACATTCTATTTTGGAATTCTGCAACACCAACATTCTATTTTGGCATTCTAGAACTACCAATATTCTATTTTGGCATTCTAGAACTCCCAACATTCTATTTTGGAATTCTAGAAATACCAACATTCTATTTTGGCATTCTAGAACTCTCAACATTCTATTTTGGAATTCTGCAACACCAACATTCTATTTTGGATTTCTAGAACTCCCAACATTCTATTTTGGCATTCTAGAACTCCCAACATTCTATTTTGGAATTCTGCAACACCAACATTCTATTTTGGCATTCTAGAACTCCCAACATTCTATTTTGGCATTCTAGAACTCCCAACATTCTATTTTGGAATTCTGCAACACCAACATTCTATTTTGGATTTCTAGAACTCCCAACATTCTATTTTGGCATTCTAGAACTCCCAACATTCTATTTTGGAATTCTAGAACTCCCAACATTCTATTATGGCATTCTAGAACTCCCAACATTCTATTTTGGCATTCTAGAACTCCCAACATTCTATTTTGGCATTCTAGAACTCTTAACATTCTATTTTGGCATTCTAGAACTCCCAACATTCTATTTTGGAATTCTGCAACACCAACATTCTATTTTGGAATTCTAGAACTCCCAACATTCTATTTTGGCATTCTAGAACTCCCAACATTCTATTGTGGCATTCCAGAACTCCCAACATTCTATTTTGGCATTCTAGAACTCCCAACATTCTATTTTGGCATTCTAGAACTCCCAACATTCTATTTTGGCATTCTAGAACTCCCAACATTCTATTATGGCATTCTAGAACTCCCAACATTCTATTTTGGCATTCTAGAACTCCCAACATTCTATTTTGGCATTCTAGAACTCTTAACATTCTATTTTGGCATTCTAGAACTCCCAACATTCTATTTTGGAATTCTAGAACTACCAACATTCTATTTTGGAATTCTAGAACTACCAACATTCTATTTTGGAATTCTAGAACTACCAACATTCTATTTTGGCATTCTAGAACTCCCAACATTCTATTTTGGCATTCTAGAACTACCAACATTCTATTTTGGATTTCTAGAACTCCCAACATTCTATTTTGGCATTCTAGAACTCCCAGCATTCTATTTTGGAATTCTAGAACTCCCAACATTCTATTTTGGAATTCTGCAACACCAACATTCTATTTTGGCATTCTAGAACTACCAACATTCTATTTTGGCATTCTAGAACTCCCAACATTCTATTTTGGAATTCTAGAAATACCAACATTCTATTTTGGCATTCTAGAACTCCCAACATTCTATTTTGGAATTCCGCAACACCAACATTCTATTTTGGATTTCTAGAACTCCCAACATTCTATTTTGGCATTCTAGAACTCCCAACATTCTATTTTGGAATTCTGCAACACCAACATTCTATTTTGGCATTCTAGAACTCCCAACATTCTATTTTGGCATTCTAGAACTCCCAACATTCTATTTTGGAATTCTGCAACACCAACATTCTATTTTGGATTTCTAGAACTCCCAACATTCTATTTTGGCATTCTAGAACTCCCAACATTCTATTTTGGAATTCTAGAACTACCAACATTCTATTTTGGCATTCTAGAACTCCAAACATTCTATTTTGGAATTCTGCAACACCAACATTCTATTTTGGAATTCTAGAACTCCCAACATTCTATTTTGGCATTCTAGAACTCCCAACATTCTATTGTGGCATTCTAGAACTCCCAACATTCTATTTTGGCATTCTAGAACTCCCAACATTCTATTTTGGAATTCTACAACTACCAACATTCTATTTTGGCATTCTAGAACTCCCAACATTCTATTTTGGAATTCTGCAACACCAACATTCTATTTTGGATTTCTAGAACTCCCAACATTCTATTTTGGCATTCTAGAACTCCCAACATTCTATTTTGGAATTCTAGAACTCCCAACATTCTATTTTGGAATTCTGCAACACCAACATTCTATTTTGGCATTCTAGAACTCCAAACATTCTATTTTGGAATTCTGCAACACCAACATTCTATTTTGGATTTCTAGAACTCCCAACATTCTATTTTGGCATTCTAGAACTCCCAACATTCTATTTTGGAATTCTAGAACTACCAACATTCTATTTTGGCATTCTAGAACTCCAAACATTCTATTTTGGAATTCTGCAACACCAACATTCTATTTTGGATTTCTAGAACTCCCAACATTCTATTTTGGCATTCTAGAACTCCCAGCATTCTATTTTGGAATTCTAGAACTCCCAACATTCTATTTTGGAATTCTGCAACACCAACATTCTATTTTGGATTTCTAGAACTCCCAACATTCTATTTTGGCATTCTAGAACTCCCAACATTCTATTTTGGAATTCTGCAACACCAACATTCTATTTTGGCATTCTAGAACTCCCAACATTCTATTTTGGCATTCTAGAACTCCCAACATTCTATTTTGGAATTCTGCAACACCAACATTCTATTTTGGATTTCTAGAACTCCCAACATTCTATTTTGGCATTCTAGAACTCCCAACATTCTATTTTGGAATTCTAGAACTACCAACATTCTATTTTGGCATTCTAGAACTCCAAACATTCTATTTTGGAATTCTGCAACACCAACATTCTATTTTGGAATTCTAGAACTCCCAACATTCTATTTTGGCATTCTAGAACTCCCAACATTCTATTGTGGCATTCCAGAACTCCCAACATTCTATTTTGGCATTCTAGAACTCCCAACATTCTATTTTGGCATTCTAGAACTCCCAACATTCTATTTTGGCATTCTAGAACTCCCAACATTCTATTATGGCATTCTAGAACTCCCAACATTCTATTTTGGCATTCTAGAACTCCCAGCATTCTATTTTGGAATTCTAGAACTCCCAACATTCTATTTTGGAATTCTAGAACTCCCAGCATTCTATTTTGGAATTCTAGAACTCCCAACATTCTATTTTGGAATTCTGCAACACCAACATTCTATTTTGGCATTCTAGAACTCCCAGCATTCTATTTTGGAATTCTAGAATTCCCAACATTCTATTTTGGAATTCTGCAACACCAACATTCTATTTTGGCATTCTAGAACTACCAATATTCTATTTTGGCATTCTAGAACTCCCAACATTCTATTTTGGAATTCTAGAAATACCAACATTCTATTTTGGCATTCTAGAACTCTCAACATTCTATTTTGGAATTCTGCAACACCAACATTCTATTTTGGATTTCTAGAACTCCCAACATTCTATTTTGGCATTCTAGAACTCCCAACATTCTATTTTGGAATTCTGCAACACCAACATTCTATTTTGGCATTCTAGAACTCCCAACATTCTATTTTGGCATTCTAGAACTCCCAACATTCTATTTTGGAATTCTGCAACACCAACATTCTATTTTGGATTTCTAGAACTCCCAACATTCTATTTTGGCATTCTAGAACTCCCAACATTCTATTTTGGAATTCTAGAACTACCAACATTCTATTTTGGCATTCTAGAACTCCAAACATTCTATTTTGGAATTCTGCAACACCAACATTCTATTTTGGAATTCTAGAACTCCCAACATTCTATTTTGGCATTCTAGAACTCCCAACATTCTATTGTGGCATTCTAGAACTCCCAACATTCTATTTTGGCATTCTAGAACTCCCAACATTCTATTTTGGAATTCTACAACTACCAACATTCTATTTTGGCATTCTAGAACTCCCAACATTCTATTTTGGAATTCTGCAACACCAACATTCTATTTTGGATTTCTAGAACTCCCAACATTCTATTTTGGCATTCTAGAACTCCCAACATTCTATTTTGGAATTCTAGAACTCCCAACATTCTATTTTGGAATTCTAGAACTACCAACATTCTATTTTGGCATTCTAGAACTCCAAACATTCTATTTTGGAATTCTGCAACACCAACATTCTATTTTGGATTTCTAGAACTCCCAACATTCTATTTTGGCATTCTAGAACTTCCAACATTCTATTTTGGAATTCTAGAACTACCAACATTCTATTTTGGCATTCTAGAACTCCAAACATTCTATTTTGGAATTCTGCAACACCAACATTCTATTTTGGATTTCTAGAACTCCCAACATTCTATTTTGGCATTCTAGAACTCCCAGCATTCTATTTTGGAATTCTAGAACTCCCAACATTCTATTTTGGAATTCTAGAACTCCCAACATTCTATTTTGGCATTCTAGAACTCCCAGCATTCTATTTTGGAATTCTAGAACTCCCAACATTCTATTTTGGAATTCTAGAACTCCCAACATTCTATTTTGGAATTCTAGAACTACCAACATTCTATTTTGGCATTCTAGAACTCCAAACATTCTATTTTGGAATTCTGCAACACCAACATTCTATTTTGGAATTCTAGAACTCCCAACATTCTATTTTGGCATTCTAGAACTCCCAACATTCTATTGTGGCATTCCAGAACTCCCAACATTCTATTTTGGCATTCTAGAACTCCCAACATTCTATTTTGGCATTCTAGAACTCCCAACATTCTATTTTGGCATTCTAGAACTCCCAACATTCTATTATGGCATTCTAGAACTCCCAACATTCTATTTTGGCATTCTAGAACTCCCAACATTCTATTTTGGCATTCTAGAACTCTTAACATTCTATTTTGGCATTCTAGAACTCCCAACATTCTATTTTGGCATTCTAGAACTACCAACATTCTATTTTGGCATTCTAGAACTCCCAGCATTCTATTTTGGAATTCTAGAACTCCCAACATTCTATTTTGGAATTCTGCAACACCAACATTCTATTTTGGCATTCTAGAACTACCAATATTCTATTTTGGCATTCTAGAACTCCCAACATTCTATTTTGGAATTCTAGAAATACCAACATTCTATTTTGGCATTCTAGAACTCTCAACATTCTATTTTGGAATTCTGCAACACCAACATTCTATTTTGGATTTCTAGAACTCCCAACATTCTATTTTGGCATTCTAGAACTCCCAACATTCTATTTTGGAATTCTGCAACACCAACATTCTATTTTGGCATTCTAGAACTCCCAACATTCTATTTTGGCATTCTAGAACTCCCAACATTCTATTTTGGAATTCTGCAACACCAACATTCTATTTTGGATTTCTAGAACTCCCAACATTCTATTTTGGCATTCTAGAACTCCCAACATTCTATTTTGGAATTCTAGAACTACCAACATTCTATTTTGGCATTCTAGTACTCCAAACATTCTATTTTGGAATTCTGCAACACCAACATTCTATTTTGGAATTCTAGAACTCCCAACATTCTATTTTGGCATTCTAGAACTCCCAACATTCTATTGTGGCATTCTAGAACTCCCAACATTCTATTTTGGCATTCTAGAACTCCCAACATTCGATTTTGGAATTCTACAACTACCAACATTCTATTTTGGCATTCTAGAACTCCCAACATTCTATTTTGGAATTCTGCAACACCAACATTCTATTTTGGATTTCTAGAACTCCCAACATTCTATTTTGGCATTCTAGAACTCCCAACATTCTATTTTGGAATTCTAGAACTCCCAACATTCTATTTTGGAATTCTAGAACTACCAACATTCTATTTTGGCATTCTAGAACTCCAAACATTCTATTTTGGAATTCTGCAACACCAACATTCTATTTTGGATTTCTAGAACTCCCAACATTCTATTTTGGCATTCTAGAACTTCCAACATTCTATTTTGGAATTCTAGAACTACCAACATTCTATTTTGGCATTCTAGAACTCCAAACATTCTATTTTGGAATTCTGCAACACCAACATTCTATTTTGGATTTCTAGAACTCCCAACATTCTATTTTGGCATTCTAGAACTCCCAGCATTCTATTTTGGAATTCTAGAACTCCCAACATTCTATTTTGGAATTCTAGAACTCCCAACATTCTATTTTGGCATTCTAGAACTCCCAACATTCTATTCTTGAATTCTGCAACACCAACATTCTGTTTTGGAATTCTAGAAATACCAACATTCTATTTTGGCATTCTAGAACTCCCAACATTCTATTCTTGAATTCTGCAACACCAACATTCTATTTTGGAATTCTAGAAATACCAACATTCTATTTTGGCATTCTAGAACTCCCAACATTCTATTTTGGAATTCTGCAACACCAACATTCTATTTTGGATTTCTAGAACTCCCAACATTCTATTTTGGCATTCTAGAACTCCCAACATTCTATTTTGGAATTCTGCAACACCAACATTCTATTTTGGCATTCTAGAACTCCCAACATTCTATTTTGGCATTCTAGAACTCCCAACATTCTATTTTGGAATTCTGCAACACCAACATTCTATTTTGGATTTCTAGAACTCCCAACATTCTATTTTGGCATTCTAGAACTCCCAACATTCTATTTTGGAATTCTAGAACTACCAACATTCTATTTTGGCATTCTAGAACTCCAAACATTCTATTTTGGAATTCTGCAACACCAACTTTCTATTTTGGAATTCTAGAACTCCCAACATTCTATTTTGGCATTCTAGAACTCCCAACATTCTATTGTGGCATTCCAGAACTCCCAACATTCTATTTTGGCATTCTAGAACTCCCAACATTCTATTTTGGCATTCTAGAACTCCCAACATTCTATTTTGGCATTCTAGAACTCCCAACATTCTATTATGGCATTCTAGAACTCCCAACATTCTATTTTGGCATTCTAGAACTCCCAACATTCTATTTTGGCATTCTAGAACTCTTAACATTCTATTTTGGCATTCTAGAACTCCCAACATTCTATTTTGGCATTCTAGAACTACCAACATTCTATTTTGGCATTCTAGAACTCCCAGCATTCTATTTTGGAATTCTAGAACTCCCAACATTCTATTTTGGAATTCTGCAACACCAACATTCTATTTTGGATTTCTAGAACTCCCAACATTCTATTTTGGCATTCTAGAACTCCCAACATTCTATTTTGGAATTCTAGAACTACCAACATTCTATTTTGGCATTCTAGAACTCCAAACATTCTATTTTGGAATTCTGCAACACCAACATTCTATTTTGGAATTCTAGAACTCCCAACATTCTATTTTGGCATTCTAGAACTCCCAACATTCTATTGTGGCATTCCAGAACTCCCAACATTCTATTTTGGCATTCTAGAACTCCCAACATTCTATTTTGGCATTCTAGAACTCCCAACATTATATTTTGGCATTCTAGAACTCCCAACATTCTATTATGGCATTCTAGAACTCCCAACATTCTATTTTGGCATTCTAGAACTCCCAACATTCTATTTTGGCATTCTAGAACTCTTAACATTCTATTTTGGCATTCTAGAACTCCCAACATTCTATTTTGGAATTCTAGAACTACCAACATTCTATTTTGGAATTCTAGAACTACCAACATTCTATTTTGGAATTCTAGAACTACCAACATTCTATTTTGGCATTCTAGAACTCCCAACATTATATTTTGGCATTCTAGAACTACCAACATTCTATTTTGGCATTCTAGAACTCCCAACATTCTATTTTGGAATTCTAGAAATACCAACATTCTATTTTGGCATTCTAGAACTCCCAACATTCTATTTTGGAATTCTGCAACACCAACATTCTATTTTGGATTTCTAGAACTCCCAACATTCTATTTTGGCATTCTAGAACTCCCAGCATTCTATTTTGGAATTCTAGAACTCCCTACATTCTATTTTGGAATTCTGCAACACCAACATTCTATTTTGGCATTCTAGAACTACCAACATTCTATTTTGGCATTCTAGAACTCCCAACATTCTATTTTGGAATTCTGCAACACCAACATTCTATTTTGGATTTCTAGAACTCCCAACATTCTATTTTGGCATTCTAGAACTCCCAACATTCTATTTTGGAATTCTAGAACTACCAACATTCTATTTTGGCATTCTAGAACTCCAAACATTCTATTTTGGAATTCTGCAACACCAACATTCTATTTTGGAATTCTAGAACTCCCAACATTCTATTTTGGCATTCTAGAACTCCCAACATTCTATTGTGGCATTCTAGAACTCCCAACATTCTATTTTGGCATTCTAGAACTCCCAACATTCTATTTTGGAATTCTGCAACACCAACATTCTATTTTGGATTTCTAGAACTCCCAACATTCTATTTTGGCATTCTAGAACTCCCAACATTCTATTTTGGAATTCTAGAACTCCCAACATTCTATTTTGGAATTCTAGAACTACCAACATTCTATTTTGGCATTCTAGAACTCCAAACATTCTATTTTGGAATTCTGCAACACCAACATTCTATTTTGGATTTCTAGAACTCCCAACATTCTATTTTGGCATTCTAGAACTCCCAACATTCTATTTTGGAATTCTAGAACTACCAACATTCTATTTTGGCATTCTAGAACTCCAAACATTCTATTTTGGAATTCTGCAACACCAACATTCTATTTTGGATTTCTAGAACTCCCAACATTCTATTTTGGCATTCTAGAACTCCCAGCATTCTATTTTGGAATTCTAGAACTCCCAACATTCTATTTTGGAATTCTAGAACTCCCAACACTCTATTTTGGCATTCTAGAACTCCCAACATTCTATTCTTGAATTCTGCAACACCAACATTCTGTTTTGGAATTCTAGAACTCCCAACATTCTATTTTGGCATTCTAGAACTCCCAACATTATATTTTGGAATTCTAGAACTACCAACATTCTATTTTGGCATTCTAGAACTCCCAACATTCTATTTTGGCATTCTAGAACTCCCAACATTCTATTTTGGCATTCTAGAACTCCCAACATTCTATTTTGGAATTCTAGAACTCCAAACATTCTATTTTGGAATTCTAGAACTCCCAACATTCTATTTTGGCATTCTTGAACTCCCAACATTCTGTTTTGGAATTCTAGAACTCCCAACATTCTATTTTGGAATTCTAGAACTAGCAACATTCTATTTTGGCATTCTAGAACTCCAAACATTCTATTTTGGAATTCTAGAACTCCAAACATTCTATTTTGGAATTCTAGAACTCCCAACATTCTATTTTGGCATTCTTGAACTCCCAACATTCTATTTTGGAATTCTAGAACTCCCAACATTCTATTTTGGAATTCTGCAACATCAGCATTCTACTTTGGAATTCTAGAACTCCCAACATTCTATTTTGGAATTCTAGAACTCCAAACATTCTATTTTGGAATTCTAGAACTCCCAACATTCTATTATGGCATTCTAGAACTCCCAACATTCTATTTTGGCATTCTAGAACTCCCAACATTCTATTTTGGAATTCTCGAACTACCAACATTCTTTTTTGGAATTCTAGAACTAGCAACATTCTATTTTGGCATTCTAGAACTCCCAACATTCTATTTTGGCATTCTAGAACTCCAAACATTCTATTTTGGAATTCTAGAACTCCAAACATTCTATTTTGGAATTCTAGAACTCCCAACATTCTATTTTGGCATTCTTGAACTCCCAACATTCTATTTTGGAATTCTAGAACTCCCAACATTCTATTTTGGAATTCTAGAACTAGCAACATTCTATTTTGGCATTCTAGAATTTCAAACATTCTATTTTGGAATTCTAGAACTCCAAACATTCTATTTTGGAATTCTAGAACTCCCAACATTCTATTTTGGCATTCTTGAACTCCCAACATTCTATTTTGGAATTCTAGAACTCCCAACATTCTATTTTGGCATTCTAGAACTCCCAACATTCTATTTTGGAATTCTAGAACTACCAACATTCTATTTTGGCATTCTAGAACTCCCAACATTCTATTTTGGAATTCTAGAAATACCAACATTCTATTTTGGCATTCTAGAACTCCCAACATTCTATTTTGGAATTCTGCAACACCAACATTCTATTTTGGATTTCTAGAACTCCCAACATTCTATTTTGGCATTCTAGAACTCCCAGCATTCTATTTTGGAATTCTAGAACTCCCAACATTCTATTTTGGAATTCTGCAACACCAACATTCTATTTTGGCATTCTAGAACTACCAACATTCTATTTTGGCATTCTAGAACTCCCAACATTCTATTTTGGAATTCTAGAAATACCAACATTCTATTATGGCATTCTAGAACTCCCAACATTCTATTTTGGAATTCTGCAACACCAACATTCTATTTTGGATTTCTAGAACTCCCAACATTCTATTTTGGCATTCTAGAACTTCCAGCATTCTATTTTGGAATTCTAGAACTCCCAACATTCTATTTTGGAATTCTGCAACACCAACATTCTATTTTGGCATTCTAGAACTACCAACATTCTATTTTGGCATTCTAGAACTCCCAACATTCTATTTTGGAATTCTAGAAATACCAACATTCTATTTTGGCATTCTAGAACTCCCAACATTCTATTTTGGAATTCTGCAACACCAACATTCTATTTTGGATTTCTAGAACTCCCAACATTCTATTTTGGCATTCAAGAACTCCCAACATTCTATTTTGGCATTCTAGAACTACCAACATTCTATTTTGGCATTCTAGAACTCCCAACATTCTATTTTGGAATTCTAGAAATACCAACATTCTATTTTGGCATTCTAGAACTCCCAACATTCTATTTTGGAATTCTAGAAATACCAACATTCTATTTTGGCATTCTAGAACTCCCAACATTCTATTTTGGAATTCTGCAACACCAACATTCTATTTTGGATTTCTAGAACTCCCAACATTCTATTTTGGCATTCTAGAACTCCCAGCATTCTATTTTGGAATTCTAGAACTCCCAACATTCTATTTTGGAATTCTGCAACACCAACATTCTATTTTGGCATTCTAGAACTACCAACATTCTATTTTGGCATTCTAGAACTCCCAACATTCTATTTTGGAATTCTAGAAATACCAACATTCTATTTTGGCATTCTAGAACTCCCAACATTCTATTTTGGAATTCTGCAACACCAACATTCTATTTTGGATTTCTAGAACTCCCAACATTCTATTTTGGCATTCTAGAACTCCCAACATTCTATTTTGGAATTCTGCAACAACAACATTCTATTTTGGCATTCTAGAACTCCCAACATTCTATTTTGGCATTCTAGAACTCCCAACATTCTATTTTGGAATTCTGCAACACCAACATTCTATTTTGGATTTCTAGAACTCCCAACATTCTATTTTGGCATTCTAGAACTCCCAACATTCTATTTTGGAATTCTAGAACTACCAACATTCTATTTTGGCATTCTAGAACTCCAAACATTCTATTTTGGAATTCTGCAACACCAACATTCTATTTTGGAATTCTAGAACTCCCAACATTCTATTTTGGCATTCTAGAACTCCCAACATTCTATTGTGGCATTCCAGAACTCCCAACATTCTATTTTGGCATTCTAGAACTCCCAACATTCTATTTTGGCATTCTAGAACTCCCAACATTCTATTTTGGCATTCTAGAACTCCCAACATTCTATTATGGCATTCTAGAACTCCCAACATTCTATTTTGGCATTCTAGAACTCCCAACATTCTATTTTGGCATTCTAGAACTCTTAACATTCTATTTTGGCATTCTAGAACTCCCAACATTCTATTTTGGAATTCTGCAACACCAACATTCTATTTTGGAATTCTAGAACTCCCAACATTCTATTTTGGCATTCTAGAACTCCCAACATTCTATTGTGGCATTCCAGAACTCCCAACATTCTATTTTGGCATTCTAGAACTCCCAACATTCTATTTTGGCATTCTAGAACTCCCAACATTCTATTTTGGCATTCTAGAACTCCCAACATTCTATTATGGCATTCTAGAACTCCCAACATTCTATTTTGGCATTCTAGAACTCCCAACATTCTATTTTGGCATTCTAGAACTCTTAACATTCTATTTTGGCATTCTAGAACTCCCAACATTCTATTTTGGAATTCTAGAACTACCAACATTCTATTTTGGAATTCTAGAACTACCAACATTCTATTTTGGAATTCTAGAACTACCAACATTCTATTTTGGCATTCTAGAACTCCCAACATTCTATTTTGGCATTCTAGAACTACCAACATTCTATTTTGGATTTCTAGAACTCCCAACATTCTATTTTGGCATTCTAGAACTCCCAGCATTCTATTTTGGAATTCTAGAACTCCCAACATTCTATTTTGGAATTCTGCAACACCAACATTCTATTTTGGCATTCTAGAACTACCAACATTCTATTTTGGCATTCTAGAACTCCCAACATTCTATTTTGGAATTCTAGAAATACCAACATTCTATTTTGGCATTCTAGAACTCCCAACATTCTATTTTGGAATTCTGCAACACCAACATTCTATTTTGGATTTCTAGAACTCCCAACATTCTATTTTGGCATTCTAGAACTCCCAACATTCTATTTTGGAATTCTGCAACACCAACATTCTATTTTGGCATTCTAGAACTCCCAACATTCTATTTTGGCATTCTAGAACTCCCAACATTCTATTTTGGAATTCTGCAACACCAACATTCTATTTTGGATTTCTAGAACTCCCAACATTCTATTTTGGCATTCTAGAACTCCCAACATTCTATTTTGGAATTCTAGAACTACCAACATTCTATTTTGGCATTCTAGAACTCCAAACATTCTATTTTGGAATTCTGCAACACCAACATTCTATTTTGGATTTCTAGAACTCCCAACATTCTATTTTGGCATTCTAGAACTCCCAACATTCTATTGTGGCATTCTAGAACTCCCAACATTCTATTTTGGCATTCTAGAACTCCCAACATTCTATTTTGGAATTCTACAACTACCAACATTCTATTTTGGCATTCTAGAACTCCCAACATTCTATTTTGGAATTCTGCAACACCAACATTCTATTTTGGATTTCTAGAACTCCCAACATTCTATTTTGGCATTCTAGAACTCCCAACATTCTATTTTGGAATTCTAGAACTCCCAACATTCTATTTTGGAATTCTGCAACACCAACATTCTATTTTGGCATTCTAGAACTCCAAACATTCTATTTTGGAATTCTGCAACACCAACATTCTATTTTGGATTTCTAGAACTCCCAACATTCTATTTTGGCATTCTAGAACTCCCAACATTCTATTTTGGAATTCTAGAACTACCAACATTCTATTTTGGCATTCTAGAACTCCAAACATTCTATTTTGGAATTCTGCAACACCAACATTCTATTTTGGATTTCTAGAACTCCCAACATTCTATTTTGGCATTCTAGAACTCCCAGCATTCTATTTTGGAATTCTAGAACTCCCAACATTCTATTTTGGAATTCTGCAACACCAACATTCTATTTTGGATTTCTAGAACTCCCAACATTCTATTTTGGCATTCTAGAACTCCCTACATTCTATTTTGGAATTCTGCAACACCAACATTCTATTTTGGCATTCTAGAACTCCCAACATTCTATTTTGGCATTCTAGAACTCCCAACATTCTATTTTGGAATTCTACAACACCAACATTCTATTTTGGATTTCTAGAACTCCCAACATTCTATTTTGGCATTCTAGAACTCCCAACATTCTATTTTGGAATTCTAGAACTACCAACATTCTATTTTGGCATTCTAGAACTCCAAACATTCTATTTTGGAATTCTGCAACACCAACATTCTATTTTGGAATTCTAGAACTCCCAACATTCTATTTTGGCATTCTAGAACTCCCAACATTCTATTGTGGCATTCCAGAACTCCCAACATTCTATTTTGGCATTCTAGAACTCCCAACATTCTATTTTGGCATTCTAGAACTCCCAACATTCTATTTTGGCATTCTAGAACTCCCAACATTCTATTATGGCATTCTAGAACTCCCAACATTCTATTTTGGCATTCTAGAACTCCCAGCATTCTATTTTGGAATTCTAGAACTCCCAACATTCTATTTTGGAATTCTAGAACTCCCAGCATTCTATTTTGGAATTCTAGAACTCCCAACATTCTATTTTGGAATTCTGCAACACCAACATTCTATTTTGGCATTCTAGAACTCCCAGCATTCTATTTTGGAATTCTAGAACTCCCAACATTCTATTTTGGAATTCTGCAACACCAACATTCTATTTTGGCATTCTAGAACTACCAATATTCTATTTTGGCATTCTAGAACTCCCAACATTCTATTTTGGAATTCTAGAAATACCAACATTCTATTTTGGCATTCTAGAACTCTCAACATTCTATTTTGGAATTCTGCAACACCAACATTCTATTTTGGATTTCTAGAACTCCCAACATTCTATTTTGGCATTCTAGAACTCCCAACATTCTATTTTGGAATTCTGCAACACCAACATTCTATTTTGGCATTCTAGAACTCCCAACATTCTATTTTGGCATTCTAGAACTCCCAACATTCTATTTTGGAATTCTGCAACACCAACATTCTATTTTGGATTTCTAGAACTCCCAACATTCTATTTTGGCATTCTAGAACTCCCAACATTCTATTTTGGAATTCTAGAACTACCAACATTCTATTTTGGCATTCTAGAACTCCAAACATTCTATTTTGGAATTCTGCAACACCAACATTCTATTTTGGAATTCTAGAACTCCCAACATTCTATTTTGGCATTCTAGAACTCCCAACATTCTATTGTGGCATTCTAGAACTCCCAACATTCTATTTTGGCATTCTAGAACTCCCAACATTCTATTTTGGAATTCTACAACTACCAACATTCTATTTTGGCATTCTAGAACTCCCAACATTCTATTTTGGAATTCTGCAACACCAACATTCTATTTTGGATTTCTAGAACTCCCAACATTCTATTTTGGCATTCTAGAACTCCCAACATTCTATTTTGGAATTCTAGAACTCCCAACATTCTATTTTGGAATTCTAGAACTACCAACATTCTATTTTGGCATTCTAGAACTCCAAACATTCTATTTTGGAATTCTGCAACACCAACATTCTATTTTGGATTTCTAGAACTCCCAACATTCTATTTTGGCATTCTAGAACTTCCAACATTCTATTTTGGAATTCTAGAACTACCAACATTCTATTTTGGCATTCTAGAACTCCAAACATTCTATTTTGGAATTCTGCAACACCAACATTCTATTTTGGATTTCTAGAACTCCCAACATTCTATTTTGGCATTCTAGAACTCCCAGCATTCTATTTTGGAATTCTAGAACTCCCAACATTCTATTTTGGAATTCTAGAACTCCCAACATTCTATTTTGGCATTCTAGAACTCCCAGCATTCTATTTTGGAATTCTAGAACTCCCAACATTCTATTTTGGAATTCTAGAACTCCCAACATTCTATTTTGGAATTCTAGAACTACCAACATTCTATTTTGGCATTCTAGAACTCCAAACATTCTATTTTGGAATTCTGCAACACCAACATTCTATTTTGGAATTCTAGAACTCCCAACATTCTATTTTGGCATTCTAGAACTCCCAACATTCTATTGTGGCATTCCAGAACTCCCAACATTCTATTTTGGCATTCTAGAACTCCCAACATTCTATTTTGGCATTCTAGAACTCCCAACATTCTATTTTGGCATTCTAGAACTCCCAACATTCTATTATG